>NC_087205.1:44764281-44824281 GCF_015104395.2 Macrobrachium nipponense | reverse complement strand
ATATTTCTCCACCTGGGGGATAAATGCTTCCTTCAACCAGCCCATAGACAGTTTTGCTGACATGTAACCCTTCCCGGAAGTTATCCAGTGCACATTGAGTTTCTTTATGTCATGATGCTTGTAGGAGTGTGATTGTTTTGCTTAATGAATTATTGTTGATTTAAGGCAGCAAGTTCTGAGGTGTTCTTGGCAAACGAGAGTAGACCTCTCCTTTATGGCCTTCCTTCACGCTTTGACAGAAGAGGCAGTTATGAATGTGTGACGTGGCAGGGTCTTTAAATTGAAGTCGGTCTCATCCATATTGAAAATTTAGTCAGCAGTATACTGGCTCTCCTCAATAATATGCTTCAGTGTTGCTGGGTACTCGCGTGCTGCTGTGTGGTCTGCACTTGCCGCCTCACCTGATATTGCCTTACTTTTGATTTTAAGGCGTGCGGTAAATCTCACCATCCATCCTTTTGATGCCAAAAACAGTGGCGGTTGCTGAATGCCCATCAACACCCTTGTACAACTAATTCTCCATTGCCATTATCTCACGCATTTCTACAGCATGGTCCGTTGTTCCTGCCTATCCAGAAATCTTGTTAGCAGCTGCTCAGTCTTCAGTAGCACCAAATTACGGCTATGCAAGGCATTGCTGGCTCCTTCAGAAGATGACAGCATCAGATGACTCTTGATATGCTCACACTTCTGGTCAGTGCCTCTTACTGTGGACTCATTAATTTCAGATTTCCTCCCTATGCTGTGCTTGTTCTCGCCAGTATCAACCAACTTATTTCCAGTTTCTAAGCGTAAGTCAGGTTCTTGGGCTCCTTCACTTCTCTCTTCGGTGCCGTTTTATTATGCTCACCAATCGTAGGGTGTTGAGTTGGAGGGTTACTAGCCATTATGTGACACTTTCACAAAAAAATATTTCTGCTATCACGTGACACACACATGCTGCACACCATGTGGTAACATGTACAGTACTAGTGACTTGTAAACAAACCCTCCACCAATCAGTGCGGCGCTACCGCCGTGACATCAGAAAAGAACATGGCTGCCAGTCGTGACGTCAAGGCGCGCGGTAGCTGCCAATTTGGTACGCCATAAGCAAGTTGGGGGAGCTTTTTAAGTCTACGCGATAGCCGCAAAACTCTATAGCCGAACACGCGATAGTGGGTTGTTAAGTGTACTTTAATTTCATCTAGTATTTATTTTGTTTAGTTTTTGTCTTAGGATTTCTGTATGTTAGACTTGTTACAGTAGAGTTAAAATACTTGTAGTTTTTGGGTTTGGAATATGCACAGTATTCCTTTTAGCAAAAATCTGTTAAATACTCAGACAGTTGATATTCAGACAGCTTCTGGAACAGATTGAGTGTATACTGAGGTACCTCTGCTGTCAGTTGGGACATGGCCATGGATCTTCTGGGATTTGGAGAGGGGTTTGAATCCAATTCTGTATGTACTGAATATAATAGGAAATACTTTAGGTGGTTTAAACTGAGTGAGGATGAGTTTAGGAACAGCTGGGTTGATCTCCCTGGGGTAGTGAAAGACAGGAATTTCATTAAAAACATTAGCGAAGTAGCTAATGTCATTGAAGATGTTGAGGATTGCCAAATGCAAGTATTATGAGGGATATTCAGTGCTTACAAAGTATGAGGTAACATTTAGAAGGGGACCACCATGTTTTGGTGAATGTTAAGCTTCAGGCAGAACATTTTTTTTTTTTACCAAAGTTACTGGGTTGTAAACTTAGTATTAAGAGAGCAGTGAGGTAAGTGAAAGGTAATGGTGGACTGCTGGCATATGACGACACTGCATTAGGTAATATAGAGAGAAGAGAATTGATATACCTAGGGCCTGAACTTCATAGGCATTGATGCAAAGGAAACAGATTTTTTTTAGAGATTTTACTTCAGAATGCTTAGATTCATGGTTGGAGTGTGTTTGAAAACCTCCTATCAGTGAAGTTTTTGAGAATGTGAGGCTGTGAGGAGTGGAAGAGGGCTACTATACAGATGTGGACCTAATTGGTATTCAGGGAGAAAGTGCACAAAATAGAAGACACCACAGGAATTTTAAATCCTTTGGCCCCATTAAAGGAAAACATGGTGTTAATTATATACTGTAGATATTGATGAGTCCCAGTGGTTGGTTGTGTGTAAATATTCTTAGAAACCACTGATGTAATGTTTTACTTTATTATTTGTTCTCTTGTTGCAAAAGAACTTTGAAAAAGAGTTGTTGAAATAGGAAGTGTTTATTGTTGGAAGACTTCACAAGGTAATAGAAAATTGTTTCTTACAGAAGTATCGCAAGCGCGAGGCAGAGCGAGCGAGATCACCTAATCCTAATTTGCCCATGACTGTTACAACTGTTGGCTCATCGGTACATAAGGTATTTTCATTTATTTTTTAAACATAAGTGTAAGGAGAGATTGGGAATTGTAAATTTCAGATTTGTTAAGCAAGAAAATTTCACTGTTCTCACTGGATACAAACTGTTACTTTCAAAAGTTGAGTATTCCAGCACATACTACATGTTTTGGTTGTGTACTGACTAGAAAAACTAAAGATTATCAGATAATATGGGTTGTGTGTCCAGTACACAAGGTTCCTGAGACATCTATAATTATCCTAACTTTTGATGGGCCTAATGTACCCCTCCATGTGAGTACTGAAAGTGAAAGATTAGCAGTCAAGTCATTCAAACAGAGGCCACTACAGTGTTACAATTGTTTTAAATATGGACATTCCTTGTGAATTTGTAAAAATAAGAAAATATTTGGTACTCGCTGTATGCCTGAACATGGAGATTGACACTTTAGGCCAATGTATCAACTGTAGTGAAAAGAGTTCTTATAATGTAAAACTGAAGAAGCTGCCCTCAACATCTCCCAACAACATATAAAGCATAGGATATGCAAAAAGATCACTAATCAAGGTCAAAAGTGCGAAGGCAGTGGGGAGAAAAAATTTACAACCAGAGACAGCTACTTCACCACATAGAACTTGAAGGATAGGTGTGCTGTCTTTTATGAAAAATAGCCAACATAATGAGGCTTGTGTATCAGTTTGGAAGTCCTTAAGGACCAATGTTCAGTTTCCTAATCCCTCCCTTCCCAAAAAAATACTTGATAAAGTTCTCATAGGCAAAATATCTGCCTGATCTAGGAGCAGCTTCACCCAATATAGAGCTATTTGCACAGGATGCTCAAAATTTAATTATCGCAAAAGTTGGAAACCCCATTCCTTTCAAATTAAAGAAAAAATTATCATTAACAGAGAATATCTAGACTGACATTAAAAGCAACAAAAATGGTAACACTTCAAAGATCTCAAGACCTCCATTATCCAGTGCATCTTCTAATATTCTAACAAATTTAAGAATATTAATGGGAAAATAAATATTATTTTCTTGAATATTTTTCAGTGGAATTGTCAAGGTCTGAGATCTTAAATATGAAGAGCTAAAGTTGCTTATTCATGAAAAACTCTCCCATAGTTGTGTCTACAGAAAAGTGAACTTGAAAATAATACTCCTCACCCAAGAAAATATTGAAGCTATATGACTCCGTATGACCAATAAATGGGTTGTCATGAAAGTCTCATATATATATATAATATATATATGTATATATATATATATATATATATATATATATATATATATATATATATATATATATATGTGTGCCTTTGATATCCCCAGATACCTCTTACTTTGCATACTCCTCTGCATACAGTTGCTATACGTCTGACATAGGCAGATCTGCCTTGTGCTCTCTCTACTTGCCTCCAAACTACATAGTTTGATTTTTAAAACTAATAGACAAGTCAAGTTAAAAGCACTTGGACTTAGTGCAACACTTTTTGAGTCACTAAAAATTGTAAGATTTCCTTCATCAATAGTTGCTCTTTTCTCAATAGCAGTTAAAATTCTATACAGTTCTGTAGTAAAAATAAACGTCATGACAGGAAGTGTACTTCTACAATAAAAATCAATTTCAATGCCACCACTGGATTTAGAGCCATCAGCAAATATAAAAGTTGAGTTTTTATGATCTTCAAAATGTTCCATAAAGACTAATGATGAAGCTCTACTAGAGAGCTTGGAATAGGTAAGTTAACTTTTAGGTCCTTCAAATGAGGAATCCATATCATGCCATGCTCAAAGGTTAATCTTAAGAAATATATTGCTTCTACATGGGTTTTGCTGGCTATTGATGCTTATATACAGTTAACCCCCCATATTTGCATTTTCAGGAGTCACAGAGACCTATTCCAGAGTTTCTCTGTCGGACCTATCTATAAATCATTCACAAAATATTCAGCAATTCATGGACTTTTCTGTCAATAAATGTTCACTAATTAAAGCATTACGATGTTATTTTAATGACTAAATACATTTTTATGATACAAAAACTATTAATTTTCAAAAATTAATATTGTTAATACTTTACTGTTTAATAAGATTAAATTATATTAAATAAAATAATTATTCTCTCTCTCTCTCTCTGTCTGTCTCTCTCTCTCTCTCTCTCTCAGTAAGATGTATGTGTTTTTTTGTAATACATAAATGATTTATTAATTTTCAAATATTAATTTTAATGTAAACAGCAACATCAATTCATTCAAGAAAATACTACTGTGAATTAGTAAGATTTTAGTTTACAAATTAATAAATTAAGTAAGGAATACTTATGACCCCGATCTTTTGCTGAAAGACTTGGAGAGAGGGAGAGGGTGAACCTGACAAAAATGTCAAGAAACCTAACGGCAACAGTTGGACCGGTCAGTGTTAATTTGAGTTTTGTTAACTAATTGGTATTAATACACATGCACACTTTTTGTGTGCGTGCACATGTTCATAGTGTTTTAAAAATGCTAGTAAAGGTAATACATCTTTTGAAGACAAAATCCAAATATAAATCTTTATTGTTGTTAGTCGCTAGTAAAGAGAAATAGATTAACGTTCCTGAAAGATTAAAGAGATAAACTCTCACTCTCTCTTGCCCGGCACAGGATACGTCTCTCTCTCTCCCTCTTTCTCATTTTTGGGTGGAAGGGTTAGAAGTACATTTGTCCTTAAGAGTAATGTTCAAGATGACTTTGAAATTATATTATAATAATATAATTTCAAAGATTTATACAGTAATAGGATAATAATTTAAGGTATAGTTGATGCAGGATGTTATTTTAAGGTATACATTTTGTATTTGAATTTTCAAGATAAGGAGTTATAAGCATTTTTAGAGTGGGTTTTAAGTTCTGCGGATTTAACTATGGGGGGGGATCCCCATGGTATATAACCCATGCGAATACTGGGGGTCCACTCTATCTGGGTCTGGATGTATTCTACAAATACAGCAAAAGTGTAAGAAAACAGTTCTGCTAGAGTAAGATTTCAAACCATTCAGACATGCCCAGCAAATACTTTCATCCACTACCAACTGAAGTTTCCTTTCAAACATTGCCATTCATTTTCCTGCAAATGATATGGACAGGTCAGCTACACAAATTTTGGATAAAATGTCATGGGTTAGAACAGAGAATATCCCATTCAGGGCTAAAGCATATAATGTCACCCTCATCACACTACCTTGGGGAACTGCTCCTTGCTGGCATTTTCTCTCAGATAGGGTACACCTACTCTGAAAATACCATGCTCCTAAAATACGTGGATGTGAACCCCTGCCATTCGTTTTCCAGAAAATTATATGGACAGTTCATCTATAAAAAGTGTGAATAAAATGTCATGGGGGGTAACATAGGACATCCCATTCATGGCTATGGCAGATAATATCACATTAAGCACACTACCTTGGGAAACTCCTCCGGCATTTGCTCTCAAAGTCATGCCTACTTTGATGCGGAAAATTGCATGCACCAAAAATACCTGGATGAACAAAGGCAATTCTCTCAAACCTGATTTGCATATACTTTTAAGTATACCATGCCTCCAAGCAGTGTCATATGCATTTGCAAGGTCAAAAAATAGTCACACAATGTTGCTTGGATATAATGCTTCACTTATGAAGGACTCAAGATGGATCAGGACGTCAGTGGTTGAGTGCATTCTACAGATACCACACTGGGCAGGTAATAAAATACTTCTTTCTAAATACCATACTAGTCTTGTGTTTACCATCTTCTCCATGATGTTGCATAAATATGCATTCAGAGCAATTGGTTGGTACTATGTAGCTAAAAAATTTTTCCATGCTTTAAAAAAGCTAAGAAAAAGGATAATTTCCAAATTTCTGGGTAACTGGTATCACACCATGTTATGTTAATTATACTTTATATAAATAACTTGTACAGGCAGTCCCCGGGTTACGACGGTCTCGGCTTACAACGTTCCGAGGTTACGACACTTTTCAATTATATTCATCATAAATTATTTCCAGGGTTACAACGCATGTTCCAGGGTTACGACACATGTTCCAGAGTTACGACGCCTACAAACGCTGATCTGGCAGATGAAATATGACCCCAAAAATGCAAAATAGTCAATATTTAAAAGTTTTTTTGATGAAAGATGCAATAAGAATGCAGTTTACCTAGTTTTGAATGTACCTAAAGCATTAAAAGTAAGGTTTTCTTAGGATTGTTGACAATGTTTCGGCTTACGACGATTTTCGGCTTACGACGCATCTCAAGAACGGAACCCCCTTCGTAACCCGGGTACTGCCTGTATAGATGCATGTTTTACTACTGCATGTGGAATCATGTCAGGGCTTGGCACTGTTCATTACAAGCTCCCAGAACTTAAGCACGCACACTTTCAGTAAAGGGAAGATTGTAAGATTCCTCTCTCTCTGCTGTGAAATGGAATAATTTCTATTGTGCATATCTATGCTGATTTCATGGAGTAACTTAGATTTACATATATTAAAAAATGTTCATCTAGGCCATTAGTACTCATCTAAGATACACCTGTTGTGTACTGGTCATTCACTTTTAAAGTAGGTGGTGGATTTAGTGTATATCTGTCTGTTATTTTTTCTATGAATTGCATCTAGCTGTTTTTTATTGCACTATGGAATTGTGTTTTGCATTGTTTATAGTGCAGCATCTACTGCATTGATTCAGTGTCCTTGAAGCTCAATGCAAGGAAGTTAGTTCTGATGACAACCAAGGGAATGGTCGCTGTCAAAACAGTACTGTAGTTTTGGGGAGAAGAGTATATTCCTACTGTATGAAGTATTCGCTGTGAAAGTCGGTAAGACAATTAGGGCTCACAACTTAATATGAATGTGTGGGCTCTCCTTTATTAAGAAGTCCCACATCCTCACTGTATAAGTGATGAGATAGGATTATCCTCTTTACTATTGGATAAAGCATCACCCCACAAAGGATGCCTACCATTCATATCTCCAAGTAGGAGGAATGGTCAAGGGAGGTGATGAATCACTTAGATCACATCAATTTATGAAACAGTTTGGAGGCAAGTAGAGAGAGCATATGGTAGATCTCCTGCCTATGTCAGACATATTGCCACTGCCTGCAGAAGAGTATGTAAAGTAAGAGGTATTTGGGGATATTAGGGTAGATATAATTATGTATATGAGACTTTCATGACAACCCATTTGTTGGTCGTACAGAGTCGTATAGCTTAAATATTTTCTTGGGCGAGGAGTATTATTTTCAAGTTCACTTTTCTGTAGAGACAATTGTGGGAAGAGTTATTCATGAATAAGCAATTTTAGCTCTTCATATTTAAGATCTCAGACCTTGATAATTCCACTGAATAATATTCAAGAAAATAAAGTATATTTTCTGGGAGGTTTTCCCATTAATATTTTTAAATTTGTTAGAATATTAGAAGATGCACTGGATAATGGAAGTCTTGAGATCTTTGGAGTGTTAAGATTTTTGTTGCTTTTAATGTCAGTCTAGATATTCTCTGTTGATGATAATTTTGTTTACTTTGGAGATGGGGATGGGGGTCTCCATCTTTTGCAAAAAATTAATTTTGAGTATCCTTTGCACATAGCTCTATGCAGGATGAAGCTTCTCTTAGATCAGGCAGAGATATTGTCTATGAGATCTTTATCAAGTATAGGTGGTCCCCGGTTATCGGCAGGGGTTCAGTTCCTGGCGGGGCGCCATTAAGCGAAGTATGAAATTATAAGGGAGTAAAACATACTTATGGCACTCTTATGGTGCCGATAAGCGGTTATTGGCGCCGTAAGAGCGCCATAAGCGTTTTACTCCATTACTTTCATGCTTCGCTTAATGGCAATTTTCGCTTTATGGTGCCCCCGATATCCGCTGTGGTGCACCCTAGCAGCTTATGGTGCCCCATAAAACCGAGGCGCCATAGAGCAAAGCAGCCGATAACTGGGGACCACCTGTATTTTGGGAAGGAAGGGATTAGGAAACACATCATTGGTAAGGACTTCCAAAGTGACACACAAGCCTCATCATGTTGGCTATTTTTCATAAAAGACAGCACACCTATCCTGCAAGTTCTATGTGGTGAAGTAGCTGTATCTGGTTGTAAATTTTTTGTCACCACAGCCTTTGCACTTTTGACCTTGTTTGGTAATCTTTTTACATACCCTATACTTATTTGTTTGTTGGCAGATGTTTTGTGATTTATGATTTATACTGCAGTTGATACACTGGTCTAAAGTGTCACTCTCCATGTTCAGGCATAGAGTGAGTACCAAATATTTTCTTATTTTACAAATTATATTAATACGATATTTACATATTTATCTGTTATCGGCGTGAAAACAACAGTAAAATGTGTTCTTTTCTGGCCAGTATTTTTTATTAGAATACTTTTTCCCCACCATTATTTTCAGTAGAGTTGCATCCATGTTGCTGGTGCACAATAATTTAGTCATTAACAGTGTAAACATTTTTTTTCTCAGCTACAGCTACAACTGCAGCTTATATTTAGCAATACAGTAGGGCCTCGTTAATCACGGGGGATAGGGCCCAGAACCCCCCGTGATAAGTAAATACATGTGTTATCCTGGTACTCCCCCTGAAAATTGCTTTAAACCGCCTACTTTAATAATTAACCCACCCAAGACCACTATTTCAGTGTTTATAACTGCCTACTTTAGTTCAAGCACCAAATATTTCTTCAACTATCACCTTAAACTAAATTCAAGACAGTTTCAAAGTTATTCTTTCCTATCTTCAATTTCCCCTTCATCAGGTCAGCAAACAAAAGTATAATTACCTAACAATTCCTTGTTATTATCATGATTTGGCTGCTGCACCAAACTAAAAGTACATAGTATATCTATTTCGTGAATGAACATATTTATGATAAAAAAAACATTATTTACTGTAATGATCACAGCAGCCAACTATAATATTAATGTGTAAACAGCAAAATACAACAATAAAAATCTAGTTTTGTCTTTTGTTTACGTTTAGAATCAGCTGATGGACGTTTATTACCGAAAGAATCATTTTGGAAAACAATTTAGTTCCTAAAAGAAACTAATTTATTAATGGAATTATTATTATTATTAACTTTGTACATAATAGTTTATGATATTGTTATGATACAGTAATTCATATTTCATTGAGAGAGAGAGAGAGAGAGAGAGAGAGAGAGAGAGAGAGAGAGAGAGAGAGAGAGAGAGAGAGAGAGAGAGAGAAACAGCTTGGGATTAGAGTAACTGTTGAATAGCTTGAGAGAGCAGCTTAGGACTAGAGTAACTTGAATAGCTTGAGAGAACAGCTTGGGACGAGAGTACTGTTGACTATCTTAGCTCGAGAATAACAATGAAATTTGTATTTTAAATATTTTATGATGATAAGAAATAAAACATGGATAGTGATAAGATATTCTCTTGTATACTGTTATATGTGATAATCATTGAGTCAACTATAAAAGTTGTATTGAAGCACAGTTTCGTAAATCACAGAAAGAATAAAAATATGGAAACACATATTTTTATTCTTTCGGGGACCATCTTGTTCTTTTATTACGATAATAATAGATCAGTATTATAGTTTTTTTCTGTAAGTGATGAGAGAGAGAGAGAGAGAGAGAGAGAGAGAGAGAGAGAGAGAGAGAGAGAGAGAGAGAGAGAGAGAGAGAGATTTTGCTGTTTACATCATAGTATTTGAAAATTTGTAAATGAGTTTATCCTAAAAATGCATTTAGTCATGAAAAGAAGAAGAAAACAGTAATTAGTGAATCTTGCTCTATGATAAAATTATTGATTTAGTTTATTTTCTGGAATATACGTAGCATTTGGGCTTCACAAAAAAAGTAAGTAAAGTGATTTATGACAGAGTTTAGAGGATACTTACGTCAAAATACATCGGTACTTTGTAGAACGGTGACGTTACGGTGGTCATATGTATTTTTTTCGTGAATGAATATACATTTATGATAAAAAAATAGTTACTGTACTGCTTAGAGTACCATACTGTAATATTAATGTTATCACATCAAAATAAAGTAATCATTGTTCATTGTATACTGTAAACATGTAAAGTGTATTTTTGTCTTTTGAAAAATGGATTCCCCAAGGAATTATTCCTTGAAGAGGCTTTTTATTACGAAGATATGCCAATAATATATAAGATTTGCATTTTATTATGAATATATGACAATAATATATAAGGTAAAAATGGTTTTATTACGTTTACGCTTCATCGCTGATTGCAAACAACATACGATAATCTATGACAATTATCGTTTGTATGACTGCAGTGTTCAGAGAAGTTGATTACGTTATACCAAAACAATAATGAAGTTCGAATTGAAAATTTATGTTTTCCTAAATGTTATTACTACTGTAATTAAACTACTACTATTAACATTTCTAAAAGGTTAAGAATGACAAAGGTGCTGTGAAGTGTAACTCAATGTTTACATTTCTGCTGGCCGCTCAACTACAAGTTGATGTCAATGACGTGGAATTATTCCATGAATAGGCTATATATTATGAAGATATGCCAATAATATATAAGGTGAGAATGGTTTTATTACCTTTATTGTCAGTTAATATCATAATGCGAATCTGTTCATGCATTTGTTGGTTATCGGAACTGGACGAGGCTTAGCCTACCACCGACAAGCCCGGATGCTGTGATTCATACCAGCAATATATAGACTGAGAAGTGGTCCAAGGAAAAACCCGTGATTAACTGAATCCGTGATTGCTGATCTGTGACTAAGCGAGGCCCCACTGTACTATATTTCCTTGTCAATATTTTCTCCATACTAAATAAAAGTATAATGCAAAAATATTTAAGTCCTGTTGTACTTAATGTCATTTCTAACATAACTGCAGTAATTTTTTACTATCGTACAATGGCTGAAATGTGAGCAAAACATTGTTATTATCAGATTCGGTTCAGTTGTTGTAGCAAAACAACTGTTATCATTCAGTTGTTTATGATTGCAGTGTTTAAGCAACATTGCTAATGATACATACTTTTATCTCTCTCTCTCTCTCTCTCTCTCTCTCTCTCTCTCTCTCTCTCTCTCTCTCTCTCTCTGGCAAATGAAATTCCACATTTTCATTAGAGTTATTACATATTAGGGCAAAATATCTTGGCGTGATACTGTTTAAGATAAGGTGGATTTTGCCGCCCGAAGACTTTTGAATTTAGGTTAGAGATGATTTTCGGTTAGCATCAGGCCCCCTCAGGAATGGAACCCCTGCCTGTATTAACATGTGCAAAGAATTCTTTTAGGTTTTCCTTACAAACTGATGCAAGTCTCTTATCCTTATTTATCTTTACATTTCTTACTAATTTATCCACCATTCTACAGAATTCTTTATGCCTGCTTGCTTCTTCTTAGTAAGAAATGCAAATATAAATAAGGATAAGAGACTTTCATCAGTTTGTAAGGAAAACCTAAAAGAATTCTTTGCACGTTAATGCAGGCAAGGTTTCCGTTCCTGGGGTGGCCTGACGCTAACCGAAAAATCATCTTTAACCTAATCAATGGGTTCATTGATTAGTGCAATCTGTCTATTTCTCCTATTTTATTTTTAATTTCTCTGTTGAACCACTTAGGCTGAGGGTTGCCATTTGTTAGTATTTGCTTTAATGGTATACATTAGAGCATTTTTCTGTGTATTCTTCTAGAAAGGCTTCCCAGTACTTATCAACACTGTTCTTGTCGTACTCTAAATTTTTAACGTGTTCATTTAGCCATTTTAGGTCTTGTCAACGGTAGTCTAATCTCATTAATATCTTATTCTCTTCATGTTAAATATTAATTTGAAATGTAATAATTTTATGGTCGCTTTTGCCTAGATTTGCACCTACTGAAAGGTCAGACAATAGGTTGTCTTCTGTTGATACGACAATGTCTAACATGTTATTTCCTCTGGTAGGTTTGTCAATGCATTGGTGGAGGAATTCATTTTTTACAAAATCTAAGTGTCTCTTTCCTTCTATGTTTGATGCAGAGGTCATCATGTCCCAGTGTACTGCTGCATTGAAATCTCCCATTATTAGGCAGAGTTTGTTGCTATTTCTTGTCCTAGTACTGCATACAGCTCCTCATCAGACATTTGTGGTTGGTGGGGAGGTCTGTACTATAGTATTAGAGAAGATGCTGCTGTGCCCCATCTGAGCTGTCAGGCACTACCTAAAGAGGATAGTCGCCCACCAACCAATTTGTAAGAGACTTCCTAAGTATGGCCAAAAAGTATGTAGAAATTGATAACACCATCTCTTTCTGCCCAAAGGGGGTCAGTCACCGGGGGCTTATGCCTTTGAAAATAAGAAGGGGAGGACCCCCAAGGAATGGTGAAGGCCCTTGATATCTATGGGATAGAGCTGATGGTTACTAACCGGAAGAACCACTCAGTCGTCTAGGTGATCAGGGCAGGAGAGTGGAAGAGACAGTCCATGTTCACAGCCTTCTACCTGAGAGACATAGCCCACAGGTCCTTGAACGTGGTTGCAGCCAAGCAATGGGGATAGATTGGTGCAAGGGGGATAGATTGGTGTGGAGTCCAAAAAGAGGACACCCCATGGTCTTGAAGGAGTGGAGGATGAAATGGCCACTGGCTGACCAGTCCTCATCAGTGGAATCCCATGGAATGGAGGTGGGTACTGCAGTGCAGGGGTAGGTCTTGTCTTGTCCTGAGGGACACAAAACAAAGTTGTTTTCTCCTTAGGGAAAGTGAGTAGTCAGGTTAGTTTTCTAGCCCGAGTAACCTGGATGTGGATCCAGGGCACTCCCACCTAGTACGTATTGGGTAGACCTTCCTCCCACCTAAGGGGTAAGACTCCATTTATGAAAGTGAAAGTTTGTATCCTAATAGGAACAAATATCAAATTTAAAAGTAATTTGTATTTTTCCTAGGTATACCAACCATATCTTTTATAGTGGACTGTACTACTTGTCTTTTATGGATTCAACCTTTTTTGGATCATGATACTTAAGATCAGGCTAGACCCTGCAATGGCTAAGGTAGTTCAACAGAGGTCAGGGCAGGAGGTCCAAGGCTCTCTCTCTCTCTCTCTCTCTCTCTCTCTCTCTCTCTCTCTCTCTCTCTCTCTCTCTCCACAGCCAAAGTGAATGATGTACTGAGAATACTCCATTTTCATTTTGTGTTTATTTTTACAGCCAAAGGTGGTGATGCACTGGAATACTCCATTTATGAAAGCTTTGGTTTGTATACTTGGGAAAAATACAAATTACTTTTATTAATTTTTTTCTTTTTATAATATCAGGATGGATCACCAAGTAAGACAGTTGGAAAATCTCAGTCGCCACTGGTTTTCACTCCAACCTCTGTTATGAGAAAGATGACTGCTGATAAGGATCGCCATGACCGTTCTGATAAGCCTGACAGGTAAACCTCTATATATTTTAGTGATAAGTGAAGTTGTTTCTATGGAGTTCAGCATATCAGTTATGTTAAAATTGTGTTTGTATAGGGAAAACTTAACATTTACTTTAAAATTTATTTTCTTGTTCTGGAATGTAGCTTATTGGTTGATGTACCCTTAAAAATTCATTTTCTTGTTCTTGAATGTAGCTTATTGGATGATATACCAGTACTTTGCTTTTGTATTAAATTCATTACCATCTCTACATGTAAGTTAGCCTTGCCTACACTATACAGTATACTCTATACATATATGGTATAGTAATTATTAATATCGGCTAATTCTATAGGTTCATACTGATTAACTTATGATAATTCAGTACAATGAGAAATTGGTATATACTAATACAGTATTCAGTACAAAGAGAAATTGGTATATACTAGTGCATTATACATATATGATAGCCTAGCCTACACTATACAGTATACAGTTAGCCCCACATATTTGCGGGGGCTTAGAGACCACAACCACCTGCGAATACCAAAAATCCTTGAAATATTGGAAACCCTTTCAAAAACTGCTTATATGTGACTCACTATTTCAAGCCAATCAGCTTTGAGGAAAGCTGGTATCTTGCTGTGCGACTGGCTCCTTCCAACCCTTCAAGCCAATGGCTGTCTCATGTAGAGAAGGGGTGAACGGAGTACAGTATGTATACCTTAAACTAAAATGCTTATAACTACTTATTTTATGTATGCAACTTACCAAGTAGTTAACATAGCTATACAGTGGGCCCCCATATTCGTTTTCTCCGGATTCGCGGATTCCTATCTGGACCTTATCTACCCATTATTTGCGGGAAATTCACCTATTCGCAGATTTTTTCCAACTATAAATAATCCCAAATTAGTGTATTTTGATGTTATTTTCATGACTAAATACATTTTATGATAAAAAAATGATTGATTAATTTTAAAATATTAATATTGATCAATACTGCATTAGTAAGTTTAATAAGATTAAATAAGATTAAATGATATGACATGACAGTAATAATAATAATAATAATAATAATAAAAGGATTTTGACGTAGGAAAAATCTATTTCTGGGCGAGGGGTTTGTGTCGCTGCGTGAAATAATCCTTAAGTTCATTATTTCTAAGGTAAATGAGCTAACACATACCAGAGAAAAATAAATTCAGGAAGATGTCAGTATAACTGACTCGCACACCCTAAATAAAAGAGGGCGTCGGTATGGTATCTGGGCGAGTGATTACCCACTACCACGAACCTCTTGCCATTTAGAACTTCCTACACCAAAATCCCCCTCCTGAGAGAGCTGATCCACAGGCAGAGGCAGCAACTACTACTACTACGACCCACGCCACGCCGACTGCCGCGCCTCTGGTGGCCATCCTTGAAGTTAGAAGGCAATCTTGGGCTACAGGGCGGGGTCTAGGGGGGGATTTCACTGGGCGACACGAACCCCTCGCCCAGAAATAGATTCCTACGTCAAAATCCTTTTTTCTGGCTCAGTTCGTGTCGCTGCGTGAAATAGTACCAGAGAAATAGCACAAGATGGAATAAGGAGGGTCTCAATGAACTATAAAGATAAAAACAAACAAGTATAATGTGGAGAATCCAAAAATTACCATACATAAAGTTAACTTGACAAAATTAAAGTGGACTTACAGTTAACTTAAAACTAAACTTATATTATTATTGAAAACTTATCTAGGATAGTGAGTTATAAGTTACATATGAAATTACTCACTATAATCAAAATAATCTTCAAAGATATATACACAAGGTAGTGTGGTACCCTAGCAATAAAAATAAGGGGAGCCACACCCAAAGACATTTCATAATATACAAAATTGTTGTGGGTGCCCCTAGCAAAAAAATAAGGGACACACCACCAAAAGCATAATCATAAGCAGCTAAGGCCAAAGGACTATAATATAGAGCATAACGGTAGGTTATGTGAAATGTTAGTTGAGGCAGGTAGAAAGGAGATCTGGATCTTCAACTACGACTACTATGCAGTGTCAGGGGAAACTGTGTTCCCCGCTGCCACTGCTGGAAATTTCAAAGATTCCAAGGACTTGAGATAGTGACGCTTAAAAACTGTCGGCGATTTCCAGCCAGTATACTTCTTTAAATCATCAAAATTCATATGCTGAAAATAATTAATAGAGGTGGCTACTGCCCTGATATCATGGGCTTTTGGAAATGATTCAGGATTTGCTTGCTTAATGAAGTAAAGGATCTGCTGCCTGATCCCTTTAACTGATATAGTGCCACCTTTTTCTCTCATAAAGAGAGGACCTGTGGAGGTAGAAGATGTCCTAGACAGAAAGGCTCGTAAGGTCATCACTGGACAAAGAGAAGGGTCTTGTGGGAGAGGGATGACTTTCCAAGGTGCCCACCTCGCTAAAGGATCCTCGTTTTTAGCTAGAAAACTACGATCCGGGGAAAGCAAAACTTCTCCTGAAGGGAGGAATTCTATATACCCCGCATCTCTGGATAGAGCCGACAGTTTTGAAATTCTGGCCCCTGAAGCCAGACTTAGCAAGAATAGCGTCTTCCTTAGTAGCATTATGAATGAACAGGTGGAGTTGTCAGTGTCTGAAGCCAGTTTGAGGACATCATTTAAAAACCATGATACTGAACTAGGCCTTACAGAAGGTCTAAGTCTAGCACAAGCTTTGGGAATAGACGTAAAGTAAGAGTCTGTCAAGTCTATTTGAAAACCCAATTGAAAGATTTTCTTTAAAGCTGATTTATTAGTGGTAGTGCTAGCTGCTAATCCTTTTTCGAATAAGGGCCTGAAAAAGGATATAGCTGAATTCACTGTCATGGTTGTGGTGTTTGTCTCCTTCAGGAAAGATGCTAACTTCTTAACCGCAGCGTCATACTGCCTCAAGGTTGATTCCCTCTTATCTGATTCTAGGAAAAGGATATTCTGGGGATCAGTACCTGCCTCTTTTTTAGCCGCAAACTTCATAAAGTTAGGGTTTTGAGAATTCCTGAGGAAGCGAACACATTCCTCATTTGTACTTACTGAGATAGTTTGGGATTGGGAATCCGTTGAGGCCGAAGACCCAATTCCAGAAGCAGAGGGTACCAGTTGCTCTTTGGCCAGTCCCGGGCTTTTAGAGCCACTTGTCCCTTGAAAGTCCTGAGTTTGTTCAGAACTTTCAATAGAAGATTCACTGTAGGAAAGATGTAAATCTTCCATTGATTCCAGTCTATGGACAGTGCGTCTGTGGCATATGCCAGAGGGTCCAGGTTGGGGGCCACATAGCAAGGAAGCTTGTGGTTCGCTTGGGAGGCGAAAAGATCTACTTGGAGACCTGGGACACTCCGGCGTATCCACTGGAACGACTTGTTGTCTAGGGACCATTCTGATTCTAGAGGAACTGACCGAGACAGGGCGTCTGCTATCACATTCCTTACTCCTGCCAAGTGGGTGGAGGACAGATGCCATTTGTATTTGTTCGCTAGAGAGAAAGTGGCTATCATGACATGGTTCACATGCCTTGATTTGGATCCTCCCCTGTTGATGCAGTATACTACTACTGCGCTGTCCAATACCAGTTTTATATGAGAATTCTTTGGTGGAAGGAGCCTCTTCAGAGTGAGAAATACTGCCATAGCCTCCAATACGTTTATGTGGAGTTGGCGGAACTGAGGTGACCAAGTTCCCTGAACTTTTTTGAACTGAGAGTATCCTCCCCAGCCGCTTAGCGAGGCGTCTGTGTGGATAGTTAATGCCGGAGGAGGATATTGAAGAGGAACTGATTTGGACAGGTTCTTTGTCTCCGCCCATGGAGACAAAGAACCTGTCCAAATCAGATGCTGAAGCCTTGCTGAGGATGGGGGGCTTAGGGTTCAGCAGCTGGGCCCTGATGCCTGGTGGGAACTGCTTTCTCGCTGGGCCTTGGTGCCCAGCTCTTGATCCAACAAAATAAGTCAGCCCTTTTTCTTCTACTAAAAACATTTCATCTTTCTGCCTTCCTCCCCCTATAAGGTATGGATTCTATGATGACGACTATTGGCTTGGTTTTGGACATGATTTAGTCTAAATCTTGGGATTTGAAGGAGGGTGAGGATGGACGGCATGCCACCTCACCCGTAGAACTCTAGTACCTGACGTGGTCGAGCGAGGGGAAAGTTTAATGTCAAACCCTATCCTCAATGCCGGGTCTGATCTCGACGGACATCATGACGCCTTAGCACTGGGGATAGGGTGTATATCCAGTAATTACCCTTAGGACGACCCTAATTAAAGGGATGACCCGTCCTCTAAGTGTGACTCCATGGTGGGTATGGGGAATATCTGGATGAACTATGTATTTTATGTTTTATGGCAACCCCCCCCTATTTCTGTTGACGACCCTATGCTTTCATCAAAGGACTTGTCCACGGAACCCAAACATCAATTTTCCATGGTCGGTCCCCAGAATCAGTGTAGTATCCCTGGGCCGAATGACAGACGGACACAGTTGACGACCCAAAGCAATGCGAGTATATATACAGCCAGGAAAACTAAACAAAAAGCATCTGGTTCCAGTATTGTCACACTGGAACCATTTGCCATGAGGAAAAATAATAAATATGAAATAGCTCCTGGGGTCTTTGTACCCAATTCCTTTAATAAATACCTTAATTTGAAGCTAGAAGGTGACAATATAGACATTTTTCAAGTGCATAGGGAAATCGTGAAATGTTGTGGTAGACAGCCAAAATTAACGCCGCAGAATGGAAACATGCTCCTTGTAGAAAGCATCTCCCCAGAGGAAAGTATCAAGTTGATGGGATTGTCAGACCTTGCGGGAGTTACGGTTGAGTGTACTCCCCACTCCAGCCTGAACTCCAGCAAGGGCTTGATTTATGCCCCTCAGTTGATGGCTTTCTCTGAGGAGAGACTTTTAAAAGACCAGGGTGTAATAAAGGTGGAAAGGATGTCAAAGAAGGTTGATAATAGCAGAATACCTCAGCCTACCTTAATATTAACTTTTGACACCTTAAGTCTTCCGGAATGTGTCTTTGCAGCCTGGTATAGGTTTAAGGTAAAGCGGTACATCCCGAGACCCAGAAGGTGTTTCCATTGCCAGCATTTTGGGACACCCACTACAATCATGCCGATCCAAATTGCAAGAAAAGCCTGCAGTCTGTGTCAACTGTGGAGAGGATGAGCATGGAATGTGCACCAGGGAACCTAAATGTGTTCACTGTGGTGAGGGACATGCATCATCGTCTCAGCAGTGTGATATATATTTACTAGAAAAGGAAATCCAAGCCATTAGAGTAATAGAAAGAACAACATTTAAGGAAGCACAAGAGAGGGCCAAAGCAAAGATTGTAAGACCCGGTCTAAGTTTTGCTACTGTAGTAGCAAAATTAAGAAACCAAAAGAAAGAGACAAATAAAAACACCCAAGTTAGGAGCACAAATGTAGAATCAAATAAAGAATCATTAAAGAGACAGCTAACTGAATCATTAGAGTCAATTGATGATGAGAAAGTAAAGACAAGGTTCACAAGAACCAACAAGAAAGGCCCTAGTATGGAATTGGAAAAAATTGAGATACACCCTCCACCATCTGCCTCATTGGAGGCAAGGCCAGTGGTTGCTGGTCTGGTGCCAGCTTCTGTTGGTGCCAACTCCTCTTTGGAGGACAAACCAGCAGATGCTGGTCTGGTGCCAGTCCTCGCTTGGTACTTCTGCCTCATTAGAGGCAGAGCTGGCTACTGCCAGCAATACAAAGACTCTTGAGGTGGTCTCTTTAGAGAACACCTCTTCTTTCTCCGTCTCGACAGAGATGGAGAGTAAAGAAACTAAAAAATCCTTCAGTGTCAAGGACACTGAATGAAAAGATGTTGGCTCTATGAAGGCAACTCCACCCAAGAGGCCAACAAAGCCTTTCATTAAAATGCCTCCCCCTAATAGGAAAAAGAGCTCTCCCAATCTTGTCAAAAGGAACCATAATATTGGTCCCAAACATAAATAAATTCACTTCCATTATTCAATGGAATTGTCAGGGACTGCGAGCAAAGTATGAGGAAGTGAAGCTTTTGATCTATGAAACACTCCCTGTAGGGTTTATGTTTGCAGGAGACCATGCTAGGTGAATATACCCCTTGTCCTAGGGAATATGTTCACTATAGAACTAAATTTGATTTAGAGGTGGGAAATCATGGTGGATCCCTCATCTACATCCGTCAAGATGTGCCACACTACCAAGTGAAACTAAATACTCCACTTCAAGCTGTGGCTGTAAGAATTGATTTAAGAAGGAAATATACTTTATGTTCCCTTTACATTCCACCCAATAGCCATGTCTTCCCAAGAGAACTTGATATACTTGATGGAGCAACTACCAGAGCCATTCTTCTACTTGGTGACTTCAATAGTAGACATCCATTGTGGGGAGATGTAACATCAAATCAAAAAGGGAATATGATGGCATCTTTACTAGAAACTGAAGATATAGGTCTTCTTAATACTGGAGAACCTACCCATTGCCACATTCAGACAGGCACCGTCTCCTGCATCAACCTTTCAATATGTAGCTCCAACTGCAGTGTTGATTTTAGTTGGAGAACAAGTGATGACTGGCATACCAGTGACCATTCTCCAATTGTGATCGACATGATGGTTCCACCTATCCCGAGATCACCACGGTGGTGCTTGGAGAAAGCAAATTGGAGAAAATTCAAAGATTTGAGTGAGTTGGAGGGGGATGCAAAAGATTTCCCAAGTGTAGATGATGCCATTGATCTACTCAATGGAACATTACATACTGCAGGTCTACACTCAATTCCTCGAACTAAAGGACTATTCAGGAGACGGCCAGTACCATGGTGGTCAGAAGACCTAAGGTTGTTACACCGAGCTACCAGGTCATCATTGACCAGGTGGTGTAGACATCGCACCTTGGACAAAGTCATACTTTACAAACAGTGTAGGGCACGATTTCGAAAAGCCATGAAAGCTGCCAGAAGACAAGCATTGCCAGATATGTATCCTCTATTAACAGCAGAAACACCATCTGTAGCATTTGGAAGAAAAAGAAAATTCAGGGTAAATTTACACCCAATCCTCCTCCAGTACTTAAATTGAATAATAATCATGTTACTAATGCCACAGAAATTAGTGATATGTTTTCTGAACACTTTGCTCGAGTCTCTGAAAAATCAGATAGTTCCCCAGGACATCATTTCAGAATGATGGAAGAACAACAGGTACTTGACTTTTCATCAAACAAAGCTGAATCATATAATATGCCTTTTTTCTGAAAGGGAATTTGACTCTGCTTTAGCTAGGAGCAAGAACACTGCCCCTGGTCCAGATGAGATACCTTATGAAATGTTTAAACATTTCAAAGAACACAAAACTTTTTACAATATGTATTATCAATAGAATATGGGATGAAAGCAGCTACCCTAGCATATGGGAATTAGCTACCATGTTACCATTCCTTAAGTCTGGAAAAGATCCTCTCTGTGCAGCAAGTTACCGCCCCATTGCTTTAACATGTTTATGTAAATTGATGGAAAAAATGGTAAATGTAAGACTGATGTGGTATCTAGAGCACAACAATATTCTAACGCCCTCTCAGTGTGGTTTTTGAAAAATGCACTCCACCCTGGACATCTTACTGCAACTCGAAGCCTCTGTCTGTGAAGCCTTTGCCTCCAAGCAACACCATGTGACAGTGTTTTTTGATATAGAAAAGGCATATGACACTGCTTGGAGACATGGGATTCTGAAGACTATGCATAATAGTGGTCTACGAGGCAAATTACCTTTATTTGTGAAATCCTTTTTACATCGTAGGTATTTTAAAGTTAAAGTTGGCAGTACTTTATCAGAGAAAAAGTGCCAAGAAGAAGGTGTTCCCCAGGGTAGTGTTCTCAGTGTAACACTTTTTGCTCTGGCCATAAACAGTGTTGCAGCTGTCATTCCAAGAGAGGTTTTAAAGACACTGTTTGTGGATGACTTGTCAATATCCTTTGCTGCCACCCGGATGACTGTAGCAGAAAGAAAGCTACAATTAACGATAAAATAGTAAGTTGGGCTGAGAAACAGGGTTTTAAAATCTCTGTAAGCAAGACTACTGCTGTCCACTTCTGTCGGATCAGGGGAGTGCATCCTGATCCAGACCTCTATTGTATGGCCGTAGAATCCATGTAGAACAAGCACACTTCTTAGGCCTAGTTTTTGACAGTAGATTGACTTGGGTCCCCCATATTAAACATATAAAAGCAAAGAGCCTAGAAGCTCTACATCTTGAAGGTGCTTTCTCACACCAGTTGGGGAGCTAATAGAAATCTGTTACTAAAGCTTCATAAATCCCTAATCTTGTCAAAGCTGTCATATGGTTATGAAGTTTATTCTTCAGCCTCCTCATCTAACTTGAGAATTTTAGATTCGGTGCATTATTCAGGTATTCGTATAGCCACAGGAGCTTTCCAGTCGTCACCAATACCTAGTATGCTAGTTGATGCAGGAGAGATGCCCCTTGAACTCTATCGCCAGTCATCATTACTTCGGTACTGGGGTTTAGAGTGCAAAGAGAACTCCCCAAATCTCTGGCATTTGCTGTGGCAAATAGAAATATTTTTAACGGTTTTATGAAAGTCATCCAAGGTATCCCACTCCTTTTAGCTATAGAATTAAAAATATTTAGAGGATACGAATATTAAAAAATTTCCCATTATCCCCTTTGTGTATCCCAGTAACTCCTGTCTGGAGGTTACCTGATGTGAAATTCTGCAGGTACTTCAGTGGAGCAAAGAGGGATAAATCTGATGAGGAAATGAGGTCCATATTTTTAGAGCATGTATCAGAGCATGTAGATACAAGTTTTATATTTACTGATGGCTCTAAGTCCAATGCTGCGTTGGATATGGGTTTTTAGTGAATCTTTTAACCGAAGAGGTGCACTTCCTTCTGTTGCCTCAAACTTTACAGCTGAATTGTATGGCTCCTAATAGCACTGGAAACATATTACAACACTCCCAGTTTGTAGCTATACAATATTTTGACTCCAAAAGTGCCCTACAGTCCCTGGAAGTCTTTAATACTGATCATCCCTTGGTGTTGAAGATCTTGCAGTGGATTTTTTTGCACCAAAATAGAGGCAGCATTGTTTCATTTTGTTGGGTTCCCGCCATGTGAACATATCGGGAAACGAAGAGGCAGACAAGCTAGCCTCAAATCAGCAGCGCAAACTTTTTTGGTACCGAGAAATGCCCTGTTCCATATCGAGATACATTCTATGATATATGGAAATCCATCCAGCAGTTAGGGTACTTCAGTGGGACAGAGTAGGCCCCAATAAAATGAAAGAAATTACTAGTCAGACACACCCTTGGAAATATGACCTAATACCAAGGAAGTGGGAGATTGTATTGTGTAGATTACGTATTGGCCATACGCGTTTAACTCATGGCTATCTGATGGATGGGGAGAATGAGCCCTTCTGTGACGATTGCTTAGTTCCACTAACCATTAGGCATTTGCTGGTTGAGTGTCCCAGTCTGGTGGAACTTAGGAATCGTTTTTTAGGTTATAGTAGTGGAGCAGGGGGTAATTATAGCATGGCAAAACTGTTGGGAGAAAGCGCATGTATTAATAACATTATCTCTTTTATCAAAGAAGCTGGTCTTCTCAAATATATCTGACAGCTGTGCTGTCTTAGTATATACATTTTTTTTTCTTTTTAATAGTTTTACTTACTGTTATGTGATCAATCACAATTCTTTTTATCGGAATATTATTTATATTTTTATCAGAAATTTAATTTATTTTTTAAAATCAAATTTATATATCTCTCATAAAGATAAAGTTATTTTGAATGTTGTATAATATATTATAAAAGTTAAAAGATCACATTTAGTATTCAGCGTCGGTGACCCTGTTAGTTGTGACGCCAGATAACTCACAATCAATCAATCAATCAATCCGCCCATGGACGTAGACGATTGCGAAGGATTTGCGGGATTACTGACAACTTGTCCCGAGATTTGACATTTGCTCTTGAGCGCCAAATTCGGTTTATGTCTTTCAGCCTTGCTTTCAGTAAGACGTCCGTCACTGAAGCAAACTGGAGGGAACCTAGGATCCTTTCCTTGTTTCTCCTTGACCTTGATGCTTGTTTGTTCTTTAGGAATTGCCTTACTGACTTGGCTATTTCTTTCCTTTTGACCACCAAAATTGACAGATTGTGGGAGGATAAGTCCCATTGGATGCCTAGCCATTGAAAACGAGACTCCGGAGTGAGCCTGGACTTTGTCCTGTTTATCTGGAACCCTAGATGTTCCAAGAAGTGAATCACCTTGTTTGTGGCTTTGAGGCATTCCTCGATGGTTGACGCCCAAATCAGCCAATCGTCGAGGTACGCTACTACCATTATCCCTTGCGATCTCAGTTTTTGTACTACTACTTCCGCTATTGTCGTGAATACCCTGGGGGCTACATTCAGCCCAAAGGGCATCACTTTGAAAGAGAATGCCTGGTCTCCCAGCTTGAAGCCTAGGTAAGGGCGAAAGTGTCTCGCGATTGGGATATGATAGTATGGCGTTTGTAGATCGATAGAGGTGGTGACGGCCCCACGGGGAAGTAAGGTCCGTACCTGCGAGATGGTCAGCATTTTTTGAACTTGTCGCAGCGAATTAATGGAACTAAGTTTAGCTGGGACAAGTCTAAGATTATTCTTCTTTTTGATGAGCCTTTCTTTGGCACGCTGAATAAGCGTCCTTGAAACTTTAAATGCTTGACTCTCGATATTACTCCTTTCTGAAGGAGTTCCTCTGCATAATCTGCCAATTCCTTTGATGGTAGTTGAAGGAATGACCTGGGTGGAGGAGGACCTTCGATCCAACTCCAACCCAGACCCTTGGACACTATGCTCTGTGCCCCATTTGCTGAACCCCCACCTGTGTCGGAAGAGGAACAGCCTCCCTCCTACCCTGGAGATCTCACTGCTGCTGTGCGGGATGAGCTCCGCGCCCCCCACGGAAGTGCTTTCCTCTATTGAAGGCTCTTCCTGCACCTCGTTGACGAAAGGTGCCTCTGGCCCTGCTTCCCCTAGCAAACCGGTTGAAGGTTTGAAAGGCTTGGCTTTCAAACACAGGATTGAAAGCTGGGGAAACAGCGAAGGAGGTAGAGGGCTGGGCTTGTGGAGACAGTAGAAGAATTGGCTGGTTCTGTCCTTTTGGTACAGTGGACTGACCTGCCTGAGCGACCGGGACCGCCTGAACAAAGTGCTGTTGTTGTTTCTTTTGGTATGGCTGGAACCGTTTAGTCTTTTTCAGCTTCTTTTCGGATCGGATGAAGGATTCTCGGGTTTTCGCTTTGCTGAGAGACCCCAACGGGCTCTGAGGCTCTGGTTAAGCCTCGTCGCTTCGTTTTGGACCTCCTTTACTGCCGACTCCGGGAAGAGGTCCGCCCCCCAGAAATTAGATGAAAGCAACTTGTTCGGCTCGTGCCGAATGGTTGCTTCCTGAAGGACGTGTTTTCGGCAGTTCCTTCTCGCCACAATAAACTCATACAAGTCCGCTTGGACTGTATGGGTTTGTGACTTAGCTAGAAGCTTGAAAAGAGGCTCCGAACCATACGTTAAGGCGGCCACTTCGGTCATCACCATGGTGTTCAAGGTTCTACCAAGCCTGGATCTTGCCTCAAACTCAGCTTGAATGAGGCTGTCCGGCAATCTTGGCAACTTCTCGCCGAACTGGTCCATGGCGCATCCGGTTTAAGTTTACCTACCGTGAAAGTGGCCGGTAGGTTTTCCCACAGATCACCGAACGAAGGGAGGAGAGGAGATGTAGGGTCAGATTCCCTCAGTTGTGGCAAGGGTTCATCCCTCATGGCCGCTTGCATGGTAGCTTCTGCTATCTTCGTCAGAAAGGGGAGTGGTGCCTACTCCTCTGTGGTGAAGATAGTAAATGGACTCTTAAATGCTTGGAGTCTGGTGTTAATACAGTCCCAGTCCTCCAAGCAGTGTAACCACTCTCTTTGAGCGTGGTCCCGGTTATACAGGACTGTCTCCTTTGGGATTTTATCCTCCCTATTCAAGGCTGTCTCCGTCAGCCTCGCATATCCCATGAAAGGAGGCTGTAAGTCGGCAGGGTGGAACTCGAAGTCCTCAATCCTTTGAGTTCCACATTCCGGGGTGGAAATCATACCATCCTTGAAGGGAGCATAAGCTGCTACCCTCCAAGGATTACTCGTGGAGAAAGCAGGGAGAGTATCATTGGCCGAAAGTTGGGCCAGTCCGGCTCCTACTACCGGGAGATCGGCCTCCGGTACCTGGTTCAAGCCTGTTAGGAGATTCTCTTGAGTAGACATTCTTTCAGACAGGTTCTGAATTGATTGCCCTGATTGGGTAATAGAGCTAGAGAGTTGGGCAAACATCTGCTCAACCCTCGTACTCAGAGAACCTACCAAATCCCCTACCTGCTGCATCATTCCTGCCGAAAATGCAGCAGGATCAAAGGTACCAGGTACTACGACCCCAGCAGGAGTCACCGGAGGAGTTCCGGCAGCAGCGGGAGAAGGCACAGACTCGGCGGGAGTACGGGCCCTTTCCTTAGAAGTTTTACTCCTCGACCCTTTATGCAGTGAAGTTGAAGAGGAAGAAGGCTTCACTTTCTCTGCTCCGGGATGAGAAGCCGGAGACTTACGAGATGAAGAAGACGACGACGTCTTTTTGGACGTCGTCTTCTTCAGGGTCTTCTGCTCCCTTGTGTCCCTTCACCTTAGGGGTCACAGATGCAGCGGGGGTACTATAAGGGATCTCTGATCCCGTAAAGCCCTGAAAGGAAGAAGAAGAAGGGTCAGGTGACGAAGATCCAGAAGCACCCAAGGGAAGCCCTTGGGTGCCCAATAAAACTACCTCAACTAGCAAATCTTCCCCACCTACCGTCATTGGCTCTATATTAATATCCAGGGTTGCTACTTCCGCCACGATGTCTTGTCCGCTTCCTTCAGTCAAGGCTTGTTCTACTTGTTCTTGAATTGAAGCAATTGTCGGAGCTGCCGCAGCGGGGTCCACGTACCCCGTCGACTTCCCGCCCGGGAAGATCAGGACAGCCATCTTCTTCTCCAGGATATAGGGCTGTCCTTTGGCGGCGTTCTTCCCGAAGCCGCCAACCCAGGCCTTCAGGGTAGCCAACGTGACTTCTTTCACAGCGGCAGCCTGAAAAAGAGGGTCATTGTAATCCTTACAACGAAGCCCCGAGGACGGATCATTACCAACTTGAATATGAACAGAAAAACTTAAGACTAAATTTTATGAGAGTATATATGTCATGTAACAAACTTGACACCTATATATACTTACTCCGTCCAAAAACTGGTTCACTAGCTCGTAACAAATGTTACAAGCCTCGTGATACCATACAAGGAAGTCTTCATGGCGGGTAACACATGGAGCATGAGTCCTGCAGACCTCATGCCCGCAGGGGTCTTGTAAGACGGCATTACAGCCGGGCTCCTGACAGTTGGTAGCCTGTAAGTGGAAAGATACATGAGTTTCAAATTATACACTCACAGGGCTACTCTAATACTCTGTTGCATGCCGGAGTAGACTAAAATTATTGGGCATAATCCACTCCTGAACTCCTTACGTTATAAGGTCTGTGACCTTAGGCGTTGGTTGGGGAACTCCGGTGTACACCGGAGGAGAGAAATTTTCCCAACCATAAGTTTTTATAAAACCCATAGAGTTTCAAGGAGTAGTAAAACACGCCGGAGAACAGGAGAGGATGCCCTAAACTAGAAAACTTAAACTAGAAAAATTATACTAAAATAGAGCACGTACCTCCGGCGTATAAACAACCCTCCCTCCTTCAACTAGAGAAGTGCTCAAACAGCAAGAGCGACCCGCCGTAGAAAACGAAGGGAGGTACAAACGATAGGGAAAGCTGCTATGACCAACTGAAATCGCATCCACTCCGGTGGCTGGCGGAGCCAGCCCCCCCTCTCCGACAACCGAAGGTACACCGGGGTAGAGCAGGTGTTCCGTCTGTTGGCGGGGAGGTAAGACAATGAGGAGGGAGAGAAATCAGACCCAGGGTACGCCGGGGAAGACCGAAGCGACCGGAGGGGGGGGTGGCCAACCCCCGACCCCGACCACGCTGGAGCTCTCCCAGACTCCCCGACCCCCTTGGCTAGGGGGATGAGGGGGAGCAGAGCTCGGGTGGTTGCCATAGCGACTGAGAGCGAGCTAGGACAGATCCGCCCTTTGCCTCCCTTCTGGAGATAGAAAAAAGGGGGACTGGGGTAGGGCGACCAGAGGTACACACGATCGTAAGTGGACCACAACGTGATAAAGCAACACGACCGACTGGGTCGGAGACCACGTGCACCTAAAGGGCCATGATACTACAGGCAACAAAACTGTATACAAAATATAATGCAACAAAACTGCCTATAGAGCGGTACACGCGATCATAGGTGGACCAGGAGGTGGTAAGGCAACACAACCGACTGGAACAGGACCACGTGAAGCTAAAGGGCCCTGATAACTGTACATAAAATGTAAAGCAACAAAACTGTCTAGACTGGTTGCCATAAAAGCTAACCCAAAATAACATAAACTTACGTCGAAAAATATGATAAAAGGGGTGGAAAAAAACACGAGTGAAAGAAAAAGAAACGTCCAGGAGGAGTAGGCTGGTTCCGAAGAAGACAGCCTACCGCTCAAAGCTAGCCTTAGCCGATAAGAAGAGCAATAGCTAGGATGCTGGACTAGAAGAGAAAAAATCACTCGGGTGCCTACATAGCTAGACAAAGATACATGCATGCATGAACAAGATCTAGGAATAGGCAATGAATGTCCCCACTTACAATGTAAACATAAGAATAAAATAAAATGCAGTAAAATATAATATAAAAGACTAGAGTAGCACGTGATAAAAACACCCTAAAAGGTCCAACAATGAATGATTTCACGGTATAGAGGACCGAGAAACCTAACAAAACACGAGGCGAGCCGTGGCCGCCATGCGCCAGACCAGGTGGCCTTATTTCGTACCTAAAAAACGGTAAATAAGGGCCCCTGACTGAAAAAACTAAATCCAGACCTTTTCAGGATACTTAACTTAGCTGCTGCGATAGCTGCACGTTCCATAATGAAGGTAATTCCACAGAAAAGCACAAAAAACACAGAGCAAAGAATGGCACGTGTTACTCATAGTCTGCTAACGAAAAGGATGGCCACCAGTCGGCGTGGCGTGGGTCGTAGTAGTAGTAGTTGCTGCCTCTGCCTGTGGATCGGCTCTCACAGGAGGGGGATTTTGGTGTAGGAAGTTCTAAATGGCAAGAGGTTCGTGGTAGTGGTCTCACTCGCCCCAGATACCATACCGACGCCCTCTTTTATTTAGGGTGTGCGAGTCAGTTATACTGACATCTTCCTGAATTTATTTTTCTCTGGTATGTGTTAGCTCATTTACCTTAGAAATAATGAACTTAGGGATTATTTCACGCAGCGACACGAACTGAGCCCAGAAATAATAATAATAATAATAATGATAATAATGATAATAATAATAATAATAATAATAATAATAATAATAATAATAATATGCTTTATTTCAGCTTGGGGCCATATACATTGAATATACAAAATACAGACAGTTACATACACAATCTAGAGACATGAAACATGATAAAATAGAAAAAGAAAATGAATAATCGGCACTTATCCACAAAATAGCTGAGGTAGCATAAAAGCTAGTAATCATAATACTGGGAATAACAGTAATAATATTGGTGAGAAAAAAAAATATGCATTGAGAGTAATAACAGTTAGTGCACATCTTAGGTGGTTACAGTAGTCAGGTCCAGAGGGCTAAATATATAAATTGAATGTAGAAAAAACTTTAACTTGATAGTAATCACAGTAATAATGAAAAATTAAAATGTCATCAATAAATGTAATAATGACAAAAACTGCAGATGACATCTTGCCAATATAGAGATTAAGTCCTTTAGGGGACAAAGGCCTCATTTTCCCATCTTTCCCACAATTTAGATTTTCTTCTTGCTTCATTCACTCGTGTGAAGGCCGGATCCTGACGGAACGCCTACAAACTTTTGGCAATAAATGGTGTGGACATTTCCACTTTCGTCTAATTTAACTACTAAGGTGAGTCTGAGAAGGGATCGTTGGTTAGGAAGGGTTTGCATTTGAAGCTAATAGTGGGAGTTGTGGTGGTTGAGTCACCACCTGATATGGTTTGGACCTGAGAGTAAGTAATGGGATTTTCCCATTGCTATCTTGAGGGCGGAACCATCTCCAGGGACTGGCTCATCGGAATCCAGGGGGAGCTGGTTTTCTGGGGGTGGGACTCCTGGCTTTTGTCCGGAAGCCCACCAATACGTTTGTGGTGGGGAGTTGATTCCCATTAGTGGAATCAGAGCTCCCAGCAGGCGGATTGGCTTATACCTGGGCCACCACAAACGTATTGGTGCTATCCTGTATGGGTAGGGTATGGGGTGGACCATTGGGAGTCAACTCTCACTAGTGCCATTGGTGGAGAATGTGAATACCTGAGTGACTCACGATACTTTCTTGATATAACCAAGTAGTAAGAGTTTTATTTTTTTTTTAGTAAACCAAATATGGATCCGGACTGTGAACCTACATCCTGGGAAAATGGACTCACTGGCACCGTTGATGACTTCTGGCTCAAACAAAGACCATTCTTTGAACCCCCCAGATGCCAATAATAGTAGAGTGACGCATTTGAAAGTATACATATGAAAAATATTCCACTTCAGTGTCTATGAGGATATCTCGACATCTTTGAACATGTTTGGCAATATAGCAGAGATTCGTATGAACTTTCTTGACACAGAAGGAAAATGGGAAGCTTGGGTAACATTTGATAAACATGAAGATGCTTTTAAAGCAACCTGTAGTATTGATACCTTGAATGTATGTAACTCATTAGTTAAAGGAGCCTTGACGGATAAAGCCCCAAGAAACTTAGACATTTATAAACCTGAAGAATGGAATCCAATCAACTCCAATAGTAGCAACGTTGACAAAATAAGAGTCCCCCAACCTCCTAAATGGCTTGTAGTTAAAGCCAAGGAGGAGAACTTCAACTATTACAAGTTTAGTAGGTACCTACAGCAAAAAATAGGTGGCATAATGAGTGGTGACATTACTAGATTTGGTAAGAGCTCTGTACTTATTCATGCAAAATCTAAAACTCAGTCACAGATGCTAACAATGATGAAAGTTGATAACAACGATATAATAGAGAAAATTAGTCCTCACCTAAATTTTAGCTATGGAAGAGGTGTTGTTTTTGATAGAGACTTGTACGAGTTTACTGAAGAAGAAATTTTAGATGTGTGTCCACCAACTGTATGGAAAGTGAAAAGGGTCCCAAATGGCAACATGATGATTTTTACTTTTGAAGACAGTAATGGTACCATCCATATAGTAATAGAAAATGAAAGAGTGCGAGTTAGACCTTTTCAACCAAAAGCATTACAATGTTTTAAATTGTTTTAAATTTGGTCATCCATTCTAAAGTTTGTAAAAAATAATAAGATGTGTAATAATTGCTCTGCCCTAGAACATGGCCCATGCTCAGATATACCTAAATGCATTAATTGTCAGCTAGAGCACAAATCAGTTGATAAAATATGTGAAGAATTTAAAGTTGAAACAGCAGCAGTTAATAAAGCATATACAGAGCACATCAGTATTGGACATGCAAGACGACTCTTGGGAAGAGCCAAGAGTTTATTCTAAAGCCCTTACTACCACAAGGCTCCACTTCAATCCATTACTCCTTCCTCATCCTCAATGAAGGATGCCTCAGCCCCTGTGGTTCAACATTCCACCACTAGGGCTCCACTCCAATCTGCTGATCCTTCCTCATCCTCAATAAAGGATGCTTCTACTCCTGTGGCCCGACATACTGGGCCAAGTGCTCAGCCTAGTAAGGTTAGAGCACAATCGGCAAAGACGGATAAAATAAACATTCCATATAACAAACTGGATACTCCCTCAAACCTCCCTCTACTCCACCTTCTTGCATTATCTCAGCAGATCTCTGCCAGATTTAATGTTAAATTAGAGGGAAAAAAACAAATGAAGAGGGTAAGAACACCCTCATCCTCTCCTCCATTAATCCAACTAAAGATAAAACCAAAATCAATGAGCAAACTGGCGAAGAAAAAACAATCGTCATCAAAAATTTACAAGCAAGCTTCCCAATCCACTAAGCATTCAAAAATGACCTTGAATAGAGGACTACCCTCCAAAACCTAGACACCTTCTCTTCAATTTTACAGTGGAATTGTCAGGGACTTCGAGCAAAATATGAGGAACTTAAATTGTTACTCTATAAATACTCCCCTATTGCTGTATGTTTACAAGAAACAATGCTTGATGTCCACACACCTTGCCCTAGAGAGTATATATCATGTAGAACACAATATAATTTGGAAGTGGGAAGACATGGAGGTTGCCTTATTTATGTTTGCAAGGACCTTCCTCATTTTCCAATCCCACTAAATACTCCGTTACAGGCTGTTGCGGTTCAAATTCACCTAAGACGAAAATACACACACTGTTCCCTTTATCTTCCACCAAATCCCATCACTCGAGAAGAACTAATTGTTTGATTTACTTCATCAGCTTCCACGACCATTTCTTCTCATGGGAGACTTAAATGGCAGACATCCTTTATGGGGAGATGTGACATCAAATCAAAAAGGGAATATTATAGCTTCCATAATAGAAAATGAAGATTTAGGACTTTTAAATACCGGAGAACCCACTCATTACCATCCATCCGACAGGTACAGTCTCATGCTTAGACCTTACAATATCTAGTTTCCAATTGCACATGGATTTCAGATGGAAGACGAATGATGACTGGCAAAGCAGTGACCATGCTCCCATAATAATAAATTCCAATGATGACCCACCAGTTCAAAGATCTCCACGGTGGAATGTTGAAAAAGCAGATTGGAACAAATTTCAAGAACTAAGCGAAATAGAAAGTGACGCAAATGACTTCCCAACGGCAGATGATGCAATCGATTTATTAAATGGGACATTCCATACAGCAGGTATACATTCTATACCAAAAACTACAGGTCTTTTCAGGCGACGCCCAGTCCCGTGGTGGTGTGAAGAGCTCACACTGTTACACCGAGTCACAAGAACATCACTTACACGTTATCGTAGACACCGAACTATAGCAAACATGATAATATACAAACAGAATAGAGCGCATTTTCGAAAGGCAATGAAACTGCTAGAAGGCAGTCATGGGCGTCATTTGTATCGTCCATTAACCACCGAACACCTATCTGCAGTATATGGAAAAGAAAATAAAAAACGATTGCTGGAAATTTACTCCCAGTCCTCCCCCAGTACTTAAAGTTAATGACAACCTCATCGCCGACGCAAAAGATGTAAGTGATAAACTCACAGATCATTTTGCCCAAGTTTCAAAAAAATCTGACAGTTCCCCTGGATATCAATATAGAAGAAGAGAAGAACAACTGCGATTAGACTTTTCCACAGATAAGATAGGAGCCATATAATTTTTCCCCTTTTACAGAAAGGGAATTTGATGCTGCCCTGGCCAGCAGCACTAACACTGCCCCTGGTCCGGATTGAAATTCCCTATCAAATGTTTAGGCATATTTCAAAAATACAAAACTATTTATAATAAGTATAATTAACAGATATGGCATGAAAGTAGCTACCCAGTCATATGGGAATTGGCTTTTGTATTACCTTTTGTTAAACCAGGTAAAGACCCTTTTTTCAGTGCTAGTTATCGACCAATAGCACTAACTTGCTGTTTATGCAAGTTGATGGAAAAAATGGTGAATACAAGATTTGTCTGGTATTTAGAGCGTAATGGTATTTTCTCACCCTCACAATGTGGATTTAGAAAGATGCACTCGGCAGTAGATGTCCTACTGCAGCTGGAAACCTCCATATGTGAAGCATTTGCCTCCAAGCAGCACCATATAACTATTTTTTTTGATATTGAGAAAGCTTATGATACTGCTTGGAGGCATGGCATTCTTAAGACAATTCATACCTGTGGTCTACGAGGAAAATTGCCCCTATTCATTAAAGCATTCTTGAAATGTAGATATTTTCAAGTTAAAGTGGGCAGCACAATATCAGATAGAAGATGCCAAGAAGAGGGTTGTCCCACAAGGGAGTGTGCTTAGTGTCACACTTTTTGCGTTAGCAATAAATGGAGTCGCGTCTGTTATACCCAAGGATGTATTGAGTACCCTATTCGTAGACGATCTTTCAATATCTGTTGCTGCATCACGAATGTCAGTTGCAGAAAGGAAATTACAATTGACAATAACTAAGATGGTAAACTGGGCTGAACAACAGGGATTTAAAATATCAGCCAGTAAGACCACTGTTATGCATTTTTGCCACCTTCGGGGAGTACACCCCGACCCAGACCTTTACTGTACAACCATAGAATACCCTGTGTTGAAGAGGTACGCTTCTTAGGCCTCATATTCGCACACTCAATTGCTTCCCATCTGAAACACATTAAAACCAAGTGCCTTGAAGCTTTAAGTATTTTGAAAGTATTATCTAATAACGTGGGGTGCAGACAGGCAGACAGTTATAAAGCTACACAAATCACTTATTATTTCAAAATTACTTTATGGATGTGAAATATATTCTTCTGCTTCATCTAATCGTCTTGCTATCTTAGATTCAGTACATCATAACCGGTATACGCTTGGCAACAGGTGCCTTTCGATCTTCTCCCATCTTAAGTTTATAATTGATGCGGGAGAAATCCCACTAGAGTTTATTATCGCCAATCATCAATTATCAGATATTGGTTTAGGGTTCAGAGAAAACCCCAACTCTAAAGCCTTTGAAGCAGCAAATAGAAATTCTTTCAACAACTTTTATGAAAATCATCCAAGGTTTCCTAAGCCTTTTAGTTTTAGAGTGAAAAAGATCTTGGAAAAAAATGAATATGTCAAGAAATCCTGTATGTCCAGTTAATTTACCAATTACCCCAGCATGGACATTACCTGTAATTAAATTTTGTAAATATTTTAAAGGTATTAAAAGAGAAAAATCAGATAAAGAAATCAGAGTATTATTTGTAGAACATGCTGCAGAGCACTCAGGCTCTACATTTGTTTTTACTGATGGCTCCAAAACTGATGATGGAGTCGGATATGGAGTTTTTAGTGATGATTTTTAGTCACAGAGGAGCACTACCCATCGTAGCATCGAACTTCACAGCGGAACTGTATGGAATTTTAACAGCATTGGAACATATTGCAACCCTCCAGAATTCCACTAATATCACCATCTTTTGTGATTCCAAAAGTGCATTACAGGCACTTGAAATTTTTAATACTGATCATCCAATTACATTGAAAATCTCAGTGGGTATTTCTACATCAACGTAGAGGGATTACTATATCTTTTTGCTGGGTCCCAGTGCATGTAAATATATATGGAAATGAAAAAGCAGACCAACTAGCTAAATCAGCAGTAACCAATATGATACCAAGACCAATTGCTGTACCATATAGAGACTTTTTTCTTAGTATATCAAAGTTCATTGCAAGATTATGGGAACAGCAATGGAACGAAGCAGGACCAAATAAAATGAAAGAGTTTGCCACACGTACACACCCTTGGAAATATGAATCTATGCCTAGGAAATGGGAAGTAACGATATGCCGCCTCCGTATAGGACATACAAGATTGACACATGTCTAAGTCCCTTCGCTTTGCGAAAGACTTTTTTTGTTTTCTCCTTACGACTGTCATTCGTAAGTGTTTCTGGTTCCTCCCATCTCCTTGGGATATCTTAGTAGAGTGGTTCTTCTTAACTAAAGGAGAGGATTCAAACAGATAAGTTGAACAGATATAACAACTTTATTCTGTAACTCCATACTAGGAGATGCAGCTCGGTCGGGAGACCGATATGTTTGAAGGTTGGCACGGAACTGCCATTCTAAAGCATCACGTCGATAGCGGAACATTAGCTATCTCAGCGATTCATATAAAAGCATACGTAGTCCGCCGGCTCGGAAGTTACAAGTTTCCGGCGTAGGTTAACAGGTCAACCGCTTCCCATGGAAGTTGTTGTGCAAAGTTATCATTAATATAAAATGTTGACAACGCTCAGAGCTAAACCAGGCTACTGCAGACAGCGCATAGTGTAATCTAGATCTGCTTTGGTCACGTAGGACCCTCCTAATGCCATGACCTCAGGTCATGGGTTTTTATTTACAGATCCTGTAAACTGAAATAATGTATTTATTACATTAGGCTCGGACTGCTACCTATTCAAGCCTTGAATAAAAAAAATTACTTTAAACATTGTTTCATATGAGCGTGCTCGTAACATATGTCTAGGTATAAACATAATAAGTGATTAAATGCATAAAAAGGTTCTGTTACATACCCATTTTGACATATTCATAAACAAAGATAAATGCATGGAAAATCTAGATCCATGTTTGGTAATAATAATGATTAGGTACCCAAAAATAATAAAAAGGAAAAATAAAAATCAAAAGATTAACATGTATACATGATTAATATGATAATAGGTAACCTGATTAAGAATAATGGTTACTACAGATTATAGCATGATCATGGTAATGTTAAAGAGTACTTGTCACTCTTTGTAATAGATAAATATAATTGTACAATGGTATAATAGTATAACTGTGTAATTGTGCACAAATGCAATATATAGGGCTGATATATTTTATTAGGTGCCCGAAAAATACCTTTAGGAGTATATTAATGTATAATATTGGGCTATAATATTTTATTAGGTGCCCGAGAGATACTTTAACTGTTCAAATGCAAAGGCGTGAGTCTTTCTTGTCCTACATTTTTGCCAGCATACGGACCGCTTTTCACACACAACACAATTCCAGACAATTCCCTAGGCACAAACTGAAGTGGCCAGGTTCGGCGGCCCTAAACTCAAACGACTTGAGTTTAACGGGTACTCATCTAGACGGGCCAATACGTTTCCTTGGAGATCCTTCTGTTTACGCCTCAGCCTACGCCAAGCAAAGATGTTGACGGCGATAACCAATATGGCCGTCACGCTGAACACGGCCAGCAGAATGTAGTAGCGAAGATTTTCTCCTACCTGCATAAGTCGGTGACGCGTTGGTTCATCTCAGCCAGTTGCGTCAAACGATGAGCCACCCGCGCGTTGTATGGGAGAGGTAGTGATGGGATGATTGTAGATGCCCAAGTGTAGTTCGCAAAATACGCCTTCTCACGTATTATCGTGTTGACCCCTCTGACGGTGGTAGTTTGTAGATGTCCCCGTACAACCATCAGCTGCTACAAAGATAGGGGCATGGGCGGTGGTCCCATCCGGACATACTACGTTGAATCCGGCTTTATCGTAACGGATCCAGGAACCATTCAACCTTCGCTTGTATGAGAGAGAGAGCCGTTTAGCACTATGCCTAACTCACATGAATCCGTTGATATAGGATAGAATTCAAAAGAGTCGGCTGTACAAATTTTATTATTCATGGCTTCTGAACAGTGAGTGAGTTTATCTAAGTCTTTAATGACTGTAAATGATTTCTATCAGAAGAAATCAGTACATGCCCCGTCAAATTGGATATTACTGGACTTGAGTTATTTGTCATGAAAGTAGGAACGGTGGCTATTTTGTATGATTGCCAAGCATCGGAAGAATCAAAAGGTATTGTGATCATAATTCTATAATTTTCAACGCTGACTTTGATTATTAGGCTATAATAAAACTCTACTTTATGGGCGTCTAATAAAGGAATATAACCTAGTTTCTCCCGTCCGTTTTCCAAAGTTAACGTCAGATCTTTAATAGGCCTGAGGTGAGGAAAATAACACACCCTCTGTCACTAACGTAATCGCTTCTACGTAATCTTTTGACTTCTCAATAAAATGTGATATTTTCACACGGATATGATCTATTTTCGAACTATGGTAAGCTAATGTAGCCAGCAAATGTTGAACTTCCATGACCTGATCGATATTATTTGAATGTTCATTTACGATACTCATTATTTGATTAATTGAAGATAACTGGCTGCGAAGTTCGGACAAAGCCAATTCGGTTTTGTGTTGCAAAAACTCAATTCTTTTATTTTGATTATTTATCTTAAGGCGATTTGAAATTCCTAAGCCTAGATTCGCAACAGATCCTAAGATGTTTAGTCCAGCCAGAATAAGCGGGTTGCGGCGTTCGAGAGTATTGTGCCGCACAGACCACATCAGCAGGTCACGAGCAAGTTCCTCTGCCTCGGCGGTTTTATTTTGTATGTCATAAGACAACATTTCCGCGACGCTTAGTGTTTGAGCTAGCGAAATCTCTGAGTTAGCATGAAAATTACGTTTCGTGCATTTCCTTAAGCGAAATAGCAACCCTCACCAGGTCTTTTTTAAGTTAACGGACGTCATCTTCAGGCAAAAATATTGCATGCATATCTACTTCTATGACAATATTACTTGACACGATGAATACATCATCTATTCTCTCGATAATCGAGCCATGATTAAATTCTATTTCTTTTATCCCACCGCTGCCACCAGTCTAAGTCCCTTCGCTTTGCGAAAGACTTTTTTTGTTTTCTCCTTACGACTGTCATTCGTAAGTGTTTCTGGTTCCTCCCATCTCCTTGGGATATCTTAGTAGAGTGGTTCTTCTTAACTAAAGGAGAGGGTTCAAACAGATAAGTTGAACAGATATAACAACTTTATTCTGTAACTCCATACTAGGAGATGCAGCTCGGTCGGGAGACCGATATGTTTGAAGGTTGGCACGGAACTGCCATTCTAAAGCATCACGTCGATAGCGGAACATTAGCTATCTCAGCGATTCATATAAAAACATACGTAGTCCGCCGGCTCGGAAGTTACAAGTTTCCGGCGTAGGTTAACAGGTCAACCGCTTCCCATGGAAGTTGTTGTGCAAAGTTATCATTAATATAAAATGTTGACAACGCTCAGAGCTAAACCAGGCTACTGCAGACAGCGCATAGCGTAATCTAGATCTGCTTTGGTCACGTAGGACCCTCCTAATGCCATGACCTCAGGTCATGGGTTTTTATTTACAGATCCTGTAAACTGAAATAATGTATTTATTACACATGGGTATCTCATGAGTGGTGAATACCAACCTTACTGTGATGACTGTCTCGTCCCGATGACTGTTAAGCATTTGCTAGTTGAATGTCCTAGTCATCGGGAACTGAGAGAGCAGCACTTTAAAGACAAAAGAGATAGAGATGGTAGTTACAGTTTGACAAAGATATTGGGTGAAGAAGCGCAGCATGATTATGAGTGTGTTGTTGAATTTTTAAAATAAGTTGGAGTTTTTAACGAAATTTAGGTATTTCGCTTTCATGTATGTGTGTAGTTTTTAGCTTTGGGTTTTTAGAATGAATGTATGGAAACGTGAATAAATGTATTTATTGCCTGTTTGTGTTCTAGTATGAAAGCCTTTGCCTCTGTGCAATTTCTTATTTAATCTTAATTCATTATTTATTATCCTATAAGACCTGTTTGGTCCAAGCTCGTGGCTTTTGGCCTTGACCTTGCATTTTATCTAATCCTTTGGGCCAGCCCCATGGGAGCTGAAGGTCAGCTCGGTGGCCTGGTTAAACTATTTTATAATAATAATAATAATTAAGCTTTGGTGGTGTTTAATGCGTAAGTAGCATCTTTGCGCTAGCTATAGTACAATAGCTGATGCGGAACTTTAAGAGCTTTTATGATGTGTGTGTGGATTTTTCCCAAATTGGTTGTCCAAATGGCTTCATTCGGCGTCAATGATCCTGGTAGTCATGACACCAGATAATTATTAATTATTCATTCATTCTTCTTGCTTCACTTTGTATGAGCGAGTTGCTGCTGTTTCTCACTCGGGTTACCAGACTGGACATTGTTCGCCTAACAATGATTTATAAATTGTCCAGGTGGTTTTTGTATGAACATCTGTGTGGCGTAGTGGTAGCGGGGAGTGTTTGTGAGGCGTCTCAGAATGTCATTGTGCACAACAGTGATGCGTCTCATGGTCTCTCGGGTATAGTTCGTCCAGAGGGAACACCCATAGATACTGTAGTAGTACAAGCGGAAGAGCAGCAGTTTCACGTCTCGGTGACAGAAGGCAAACCTCCTTGCAATCATGTTGCCAGCTGCACATAGTTTACAATACCTCTGTTCAATGTCTGCCGTATCTTTTAGGTCGTCGGTGATAATGTGACCCAAATACAGAAATTCGTGCACAAATTCCAGCCGATGGTTTCCGAGGAAAATTTGAGGTTCTGCAATATGCTTAAGCGATCTCGGGAGCAGCGACATGCACTGGGTCTTGGTTTCGTTGTAGATTATATAATTCTCTCTCTCTCTCTTTCTTACAGAGATGTATGTTTTCTGTATGATAAATAAATGATTTACTAATTTTCAAATAATATAAATATAAAGAGCAATCAATTCATTAAAGAAAATACTATAGTGAATTTGTAAGATTTTAGTTTATAAATTAAAAAATTATGTAAGAATTAAGGAAATCCCAGTCTTCATGCATCTTTCTTTCAAACTCCAGGTACCAAACTGAGGTTCAACAGTTGTCAAATATATCATTAATGTGACTGGAGGAGAGGGAGTGTGTTTCTCTCTCTCTCTCTCTCTCTCTCTCTCTCTCTCTCTCTCTCTCTCTCTCTCTCTCTCTCTCTCTCTCTCTCTACTGAGATTTGAGATTTTTATAGTACATGTATGTATAATATGTTTATTAATATTTTCAAATGATAATAATTGTAATTACAAAAATCATATGTGATAGTATTTTAAAGAAATACTACAACAACCTTTCCATTTTACGCTTTCAAATATGGATAACTCTCTCTCTCTCTCTCTCTCTCTCTCTCTCTCTCTCTCTCTCTCTCTCTCTCTCTCTCTCTCTCTCTATTATGGAGAGGAGAGAATTTTTATGGTACATGTGTATGTTTATTAATATTTTCACATAATGATAATGATATTAATATTATAACTAATAAAAAAATTCATTTGTGGTAGTATTTTAAAGAAATACAATAATCTATCCATTACACTCTTTTAAATAAGGATAACACTCTCTCTCTCTCTCTCTCTCTCTCGCCACGTGAGATATGCTTGTCATAGTGGTAACTCTCGCCCTTGTTTGGCATGGAATTTCATGTATACAGTATATCTGGAAGGCCATTACTGCATTTTATGGTGAAATAATAATATACAGTACTAGTTTTCAAATATTAAGTTTAATGAGAATAAACTAACATTCTCTCTCTCTCTCTCTCTCTCTCTCTTACATATGTTTGTTTTGTAATATAAATAAATGATTTACCTCATAAATAATTTTCAAATATTGATAAGATTAATAAAAAAAAATGATGAATCCCAGTCTTTTTATCCACTTGGAGGAAGGAGGGTGGGGGAGTAAATGACAGTTTGATATATGTATTGACGAAGTGGAAGGATTCGGAGTCTAGGAGTCATTATCTCTCTCTCTCTCTCTCTCTTATTATTATTCTCTGTCTCAGGACTAATTCATAATTTCACTCTTGATGGTCATGTATATGATGTTGCCATTCAATGGTCTCTCTCTCTCTCTCTCTCTCTCTCTCTCTCTCTCTCTCTCTCTCTCTCTCTCTCTCTCTCATTGGCTGTAGGTATATATTTTTAATGGTAAAATGTTTAAGAGGACTTTGAAATGATATTAATAATATAACCTCAAAAATTAATACAATAATAGGTTAGTAATTTTAGGTATATTTGAAGTAGTCAGCGGAATTTTTGGAATTCTTTACTGTCACTCATTATTGGAGTTATTTGGTGAAGTACTCTTAAATATTGGTAGCTTTTGATCTTGGCGATATTAGCTATTAGGAAATCAGATAAATTGTTAAAATTTGCATGGAATTAAGGCTGCAATACTAAGATCACTAAAGCTTGCAATGATCCACATTCAATTTGCACAGGTTGTAGGGAACAAACTTGTACGCCAGAACAAACTTGGAGAATGTATTAATTGGGATAAGAGAACCTAGAAGATATTGACTAGCTACACGAACAAGTTAGATAGAGATAAAAAGAGAAAGCGACTTCTAGAGCTAAAGCTAAAAGCTTAGTTAGTCAGGAATTGTCTAATGATAACTTGTCTCTTTCTGAAACTTCCCCATCACCTGTCATTCCTAGTCCTAATCTTGACACTCTTACACCCGTACCCAATGCTGTGGCCAATTTAGAGGCAAGAGTAGATACACAGTCGGAGTCAGCAACTACTACTGCTACGCTACCCACCACGCCGACTGCAGCGCCTCTGGTGGCCATCCTTGTAGTTAGATGCCAATCTTGGGCTGCAGGGCGGGGAACAGGGGGGGATATCACTGGGCGACATGAACCCTTGCCCAGAAATAGATTTTTCCTTCGTCAAAATCACTTTTCTGGGTTTAGTTCGTGTCGCTTCGTGAAATAGTACCAGAGAATTAGCACAAGATTGGAAAAGTTAAAAAGGCGAAAGGTCTCAATAAAACAAAAGTAAAAAAGAGTAAATATAATCTGATTGAGAGCTTACAAGTTATCATAAAATAAAGTTAACTTAAACTAATGAAACAAATATATACAGTTAACCTTAAAATTATACTTTAACTTATGATAACTTATTTAAGGGGGCCGGCCGGCTAATGCCCTTTTTTAAGGACAGGACTTTGATATTCATACCACTTAATAAGGTGACTTGGAACATCTCCAAACCGCATATGATTTTTGCCTCTGACCTTCGGTTTTGTGACGCCAGGGTGATTTATCCCAAAAATAACCATTTTTCAAATTCTATCTCCTCCCTTGATATTTAATATTAAGACCTGGGATTACTACCATATATAGACCTGATGTAGACCTCCAATCGAATGGAGAGTTTTTTTTTAAAAGTCATTTTTTTGCAAGATATGAATTTTTCAATATGGTAAAAAATAAACCCTATAAATCAGGAGAAAAAAATTTATAAAAAAATATGAAAGAAAAATTGGAAAAAAGGGCTCTATTTGATTGTTCTATAATGTCTTTCTGAGTTATATACCAAATTTCAATGTTATAGCTTTAAAACTAAGTGAGAAGATAGATTTTGAAGGTCAATAAGTATAGTTTTGAGATACGGGCGTTCAAAGTTTTCCTTCGTATTTCTATAAAGACAATGTTAATAAATAATGATTATTATGAATGTATAATTTCTTTTTTGTGTATTAATAAACCAAAACTATTTTAATTTTATCATAATTTTAATCATAAAAATGATGATCCCTTTGCTCATATATCGCAGCCTGGGGCACTGCTTGAGGCAAGATGGGGCACTCCTTCCTACGCAATTCTCTCTCTCCCCTTCGCTAACTCGGCTTATTACAGCGAATTTTCTTCTTCTGTATGTTAGCGAGATGTTTTCCTTGTATTTTCCTCTTTGGCATGATGAAATTCTTGCCGAAACAAAGATAAACGTAAATGCAAGAGAATGTCAAGAGGTGAAACTCGAAGGGGGTACTCTTTTTTTTTTTTTTTTTTTTTTTTTTTTACAAAGACAATTTAATAAATCATGATTATTATGAATTTCATATTCCATTTTGGGTTTAAAAAAAACAAAACTTTGTTATTTATCATAAATGAAGATCTCTTTGCTCAAAGATCGTCGTAGCCTTGGGCACAGTGTGACGTGTGCTGTCAAGCAAGACGGGGTCGTTACTAAGCAACCCTCCCCTCTCTTTTCACTAACTACGCATATATTATGATATTCTGTAATAATACTTGAGCAATTTTTCTCCGTCTGTATGTTAGCGAGATGTTTTCCTTGTCTTTTCCTCATTGGCATAATGAAATTCTTGCCGAAACATACATAAACATACGTAAAAGCAGGCGTATGTCAGAGGTGAAATGGAACGTGTAGACTACTCGAAGTCTGTGATCGCACTAAATCATTATCAGGACTGGACTTGGCCTGAAGTCTCCTTCTCGACTCGGGGAATGTCTACTGATGCCATTTCTCCCAATTTCTTTGACAATAATTATAAAAATTTACGATAATAGAGGAAATATTGCATTTTCTTGTATGGATCAATGTTTTAGGCTTATTGAGTTACGCTAACTAATTACCCTGTAACTACGAAAGTAAGAGGAATTTTGACGAAATATTTCGTATACGTATTCTCAATGAAGCTCCATGAATTTTTTCATGACTTTGCATTTTTTGCCCTATACCTCCATATATAGGCGTTCCGGCCGGCCCCCTTAATACAAGTGAGGTTCAATAAAAAAGTACATAAGGAAAGAACACTCACTGAAACTTATATATTCAAATCACAAAAAGCATCTCAATTATATGTTGGTGTGCTTCCCTAGCATAAAAATAAGGGGAGCAACACTGATTAGTTGATGAGCCTTTCTTTGGCACGCTGAATAAGCGTCCTTGAAACTTTAAATACTTGGCTCTTGACACTACTCCTTTCTGAAGGAGCTCTTTCGCATAATCTGTCAATTCCTTTGCTGGTAATTGAAGGAATGATTTGGATGGAGGGGGACCTTTGATCCAACTCCATCCCAGCCCTTTGGACACAATGCTCTGTGCCCAATTGCTGAATCCCCACCTGTGACGGAAGAGGAACAGCCTCCCTCCTACCTGAGAGATCTCACTGTTGTTGTGCAGGGCGTGCTCCGCGCCCTCCACGGAAGTGTTTCCCTCTGTTGGTTGCCCTTCCGCCACCCCTCTGACGAAAGGCACCCCTAGCTCTGCTTCCCCTTGCAAACCTATTAATGGCTTGAAAGGCTTGGCTTTCAAATACAGGGTTGAAAGCCGGGGAAACCGCGTAGGAGGTCGAGGGCTGGCTTTGTGGAGTCAACAGGAGGATGGGCTGGTTTTGACCCTTCGCAGCTGCCGGTTGCACGGGTTGAGAGACCGGAACTGCCTGAACAAAATGTTGCTGCTGCTGTTTTTGGAAGGACGGGAACTTCCTGGTCTTTTTCAGCTTCTTGGCACCAGCAGGAGGATTCTCAGGTTTCCTCTTACTGGAAAGACCCCAGCGAGCCCTAAGGCTTTGGTTAAGCCTGGTCGCCTCATGCTGCACTTCATTTACAGCTGATTCTGGGAAGAGGTCAGCTCCCCAGATGGTAGAAGAAAGCAGCTTGTTCGACTCATGCCGAATTGTAGCTTCCTGCAGGACATGTTTCCTGCAGTTCCGTCTCGCTATCACAAACTCGTACAGGTCCGACTGTACAGTCTGTGTTTGTGACTTTGCCAGAAGCTTGAATTGAGGCTCCGAACCGTAAGTCAAGGCGGCAACCTCTGTCATCACTAAGGAATTCAAAGTTTTGCCTAACCTTGTCCTTGCCTCAAATTCGGCTTAGATAAGGTTATCCGGTAGCCTAGGAAGTCTCTCACCGAACTGATCCATGGCACAGTCCGGCTTGAGTTTTCCTACCGTGAATGTTGCTGGCAGGTCTTCCCAGAGTTCCCCAAAGGCTGGGAAGAGTGGTGACGTCGGGTCTGATTCCCTAAGCTGAGGGAGAGGCTCATCCTTCATGGCAGCTTGGATGGTAACCTCCGCTATCTTTGTTGTGAAGGGGAGTGGTGCCTCCTCCTCCGTAGCAAAGATCGTGAAAGGGCTCTAAAATGCCAGGAGTTTGGTATTGGTACAATCCCAGTCTTCCAGGCAACGTACCCATTCCCTTTGGGCCTGTTCGCGACTGTATAAAACAGTCTCCTTAGGGATCTTGTCTTCCCTGTTCAGAGCTGTCTCCGTTAGCCTAGCATATCCCATGAAAGGCGGTTGCAGGCCGGCGGGATGGAACTTGAAGTCCTCGATACGACGAGTTCCATAGTCTGGGATGGAGATCATACCATCCTTGAAAGGAGCAAAGGCTGCTACCCTCCAAGGGATTGCTCATAGTGAAGGTGGGAAGGGTGTTGTAGTCAGGCAACGAGGCAACTCCGGCGCCTGCTACAGGGAGAACGGCTGGAGGAGCTTGGCTCAGCCCTGCCAGTCGATTCTCCTGGTCCGTCAGACGATCAGAAATATTCTGAATCGACTGGCCGGACTGAGTCAACGAGGTGGAGATCTGGGCGTTCATTTGATCGAATCTGGTATTCATCACTGAACCGACCATGTCTCCCACCTGTTGCATGACCCCTGCCATGAAAGCGACAGGATCGAAGGGACCAACAGGAGTGGCCTCGACAGGGGTCACCGGAGGAGCTCCGGTAGAAGAGGAAGGTACTGGCTCGGCGGGAGTGCGGACCTTCTCTTTAGAGGACTTGCCTCTCGACCCTTTCGAATGCGAAGAAGAAGTCTTCGCTTTCCCTGCTCCGGGATGGTGAGCCGGAGACTTATGAGAAGAGGAAGAAGACGACGTCCTCTCCAGGGTCTTCTGCTCTCTTTGCCCCTTCACCTTGGGGACTACTGAGGCAGTAGGCATCTTAGTTAAAATCTCTGATTCCGTGAAGCCTTGAAAAGAAGCAGAGGTCCAGCGTCGCGACATCTGCTGAGATGTCCTGGCCTCCCCCTTCCATCAGGGCCTGCTCCACCTGTTGCTGAATGGCGGCGATCATCGGAGCTGCCGCGGCGGGGTCGACTTACCGCCTGGGAAGATCCTAACAGCCATACTCTTATCTAAGATACATGGCTGCCCCTTCGGCGCGTTCTTGCCGAAGCCACCTACCCAGGCTTTCAGGGTAGCCGACGTGGCGTCCTTAACGGCGGCAGCCTGAAAAAGAGGGTCATTGTAGTCCTTACAACGAAGCCCCGAGGACGAATGATTAACATTTGAAACTGTTAGAACTATATATAGCATTATAACACAAATTTATGTGATAGTATATACCAGGAACGAATATACCTATGCCGTTATATACTTACTCCGTCCGAAAACTGTTCCACCAGCTCATAGCAGATGGAGCAGGCTACATGGTGCCACACGATCAAGTCCTTGTGGCGGACGGCACAGGGAGCGTGCGAGCGACAGACCTCATGCCCTCAGGGGTCTGGAGGACGGCGTTACACCCGGCCTCCTGACAGTTGGTAGCCTGTAAGTGGATAGATACATAAGTATCTTCGTTATACACTATCAGGACCACTTATGATAGCATAAAATTTTTGGGCATAATCCTCCCCTGTAATCCGTGTGGGAGAGTCCATGGGATCCGGGAAACTGGTTGAAATCTCCCGGTGTACGCTGGAGAGGAGAATTTAGATAAACCAGATACCTTTCATACACCTATAGTTGAGTTTCAAGGAGGAGTACAACACGCCGGAGAGAACGAGAGAGGATTACCCATAATTTAAAACTAAATATTAAGTAATAAGTTGGAGCGTGGAGCTCCGTTGTAAAACCCCTCTGTCAACCACCGGGGCGCTCGGATAGCAAGCGGGCGCTCCGTCAGAAGGCGAAGGGGACTACTGATACACACCGGGAAAGCATGTAGGACCGACCGATCCCCCTCCCCCTTCAATAGCTGGTGGAGACAGCTATAACGAGAAAAAAGAGAGGAGGGGGGGAGGAGGGATCGTGCAAAAGGAACGCCGGAGAAGGACTGATGTGGACAGAAGGGGTGGCCAACCCCCCCTGATCACACCAGAACTCCCCCGAAGCACACAGATAACAAGGACGGTCCAGCAGTATTCCCTAAAGTCCATAACTCCCATGACCCCCCTAAAAGGGGGGAGGAGGGGAGTGGTGCTCAGATGGTCGCTATAGCGACCGTGAGCGAGCGAGGACAGACCCCCCCTTCCGCGTGGGAGGAGGGGGAGGGGAGTGGGACTAGGGCGACCAGTGGCTCGACGCGAGCGCAGGTGGACCATGAGGCGATAATGCAACAAAACATAGCCTAGGTTGAGCTGACCACGTGAGCGAGAGTGGACCACAAGGCGATAATGCAACAAAACTAGCCTAGGCCAAACTGATCGCCCTAAACATGCAACCCCTAAAATGATAAATAGATCGTAATAAAGAGAGAAAGGGAAATCATGAGTGAGAGAGAAAGGGAACGTCCAGGAGAAGTAGGCTAATTTCCCCGAAGGAAAACAAGCAAACTGCTCAGGTGCTGGCCTTAGCCGACACGTAAAACGAAGGGCAACGGCCAGGATGGCTGGACTGGAAGAGACATAATAAATAGTAATCACTCACAAGCCTAAACACCTAGACCAAGGGACATGCATGCATGAACACTAATCTAAGGCACAGGCAACGGATTTCCGAATAGTACGATGTAAAATAATAAATGTGTGGGAACTTGTGTACCACGTGATAAAACCCACATATAAAGGTAATAAATACACTGGATAGATACCACGGTATGGGGGACCGAAGTATCTAACCGAACATGAGGCGAGTCGGCAAGGCCGCCATGCGCCAGACCAGGTGACTATTATCGGACCTAAAAAACGGTAAAAATAGTTCCTGGCTGACAAAAAAACTAGTGTAAAACCTTTCGGGGTACTTAACTTAGCTGTGGCGATAGCTGCTAATTCCATGTTTAAGGTAAAATCCAGAAAAACACACGAAAGTCAGAGCAAAAGTAGCACGTGTGTACCCAAGTTCGCTAACGAAAAGGATGGCCACCAGAGGCGCTGCAGTCGGCGTGGTGGGTAGCGTAGTAGTAGTAGTTGCTGACTCCGACTGTGTATCAGCTCTCTCAGGAGGGGGATTTTGATGAAGGAGAATTCTAAATGACAAGAGGTTCGTGGTAGTGGTTCTCACTCACCCCAGCTCCATACCGACACCCTCTTTTTATTTAGGGTGAGCGAGTCAGTTATTCTGACATCCTCCTGAATTTATTTTTTCTCTCATATAATGTTAGTATCATTTACCTAGAAATAATGAACTTAAGGATTATTTCACGAAGCGACACGAACTGAGCCCAGAAAAGGCTTTTATCAGGCCCAGCTTACTGCCTGGCATAGTAACTTGTTTAACCCAACTTCCCGACCAAGTAGTGACCCAATTGACAGAATTTCATTCAAATTAGCCCTTGTGAATGGATATAAGTAATCAACATACAATCATGTATGTAACAAAAATAGATATCTGACTCTTATCAGGATTGAACCCAGGCAAAGGCTGCCAACTGAACAATGCAAATCATAATAGAAGTTTTAACCTAAGTACAGTGCTATTTAGGTTCAAATTTCTTGAACAGGCTTCCTGCCTAGCATTAGTCCAGTAATTAAAGAACCGAAGTTGGAAGAAATTGCTTTTTTTTTTATTTCTCAACTGATTTTGACAGTAAGTTAGGTTCAATAGCCATGATAAAAAATCTACCCTGATCTGCTCACTGCTAATGCCCTAAATTGGCCCTAATCCAAGATGGCTACCATCACCAATATTTAATACCAAAAAGTTTAACATCTTCCAAATTAATAGTGCTATAAATGCAAACAAGGTATGTAATCCTATATTTTGGGGGCCAGGGAATTCATCTAAAGCATTTTCAATAAGATTGAGAAGATATTAGAACTTGAAAGTGACAACATTCCTTAATTGTATTCCCAAATTTAAGATCTTAAAAGTTGAATCATCCAGAAGCTCTGCTTCAGTGTTCACTGCAGCATTGGTGCAGGTGATTCCCTCTCAGTGACCACAAGCCTGGGTGCACAACAGTCCATTTTAGCGACAGGAACAAGTATTTTTGTCAGAATTGCCATGACAGTTGCATTTTGACTAGTTTTAGCAAAGATGCTGGAGTGGCATCCCTCTGCATCCTCATTGGCTTGAGTTTATAAATTCTGGTCTTTGTAGGTAAACCAACCCCACTTTATTGGATCAAGATGATTGCCTTTCCATGTCTGTACCTGGTGGTACAGTGTAATTGTGGTACTTGGCTGCATCACGGGTGGGTGGAAGAGATTCAGGAGGCAGATAGACCGACCTGGGCACAACTTTGCTACTGAACATAGCTCCTCTTTCAAAGTCAAGGGTATTTCCAGGCTCACAGTTGTATAAGATTTCTAGAGCAGCTTGCCCATGCTTGTTGACATCATCATGACATTGATTTGCTTTCTTGAATAATTTGGCATGCATGATCCTTGAGCTGATGGCATTTGCTCATTGCCATGACCTTTCCTATGCCATATGGCTGAGTCCACCAACAGATAAGCCCTGACAGCCCATGCTACAGCCTTCCTAGGCAGCATATGCTCCACACTGCCTTCATACACTTTGGACATCACCTCCTTCAAGCCTGAGCCAGCCATAATACTACCAATAGAGCACAGGAAGCTCATCTCTGTATGGAACCCACCCAGGGTAAGCACAATCTGAGGTAATGGACTTTCATTTGGCTGAGCTTCAATTATCATGAGAGCTATCCACCACAACTGCTGGTCAAAGGTGACGACTGGAGTTGTGTTGTACCTGCTAGCATGGTCCATAATATACACCAATATAGAGCAGACACAAGTAGGGTCAGATGGAGTGAGGTCAGTCTTGGGGAGGAATATGTCAGAGCTTTTTCCAGAATGTTGAATTTTGTGATGTAGCTTCTGCATGTACCCTAGCCACATAGGATGTGGTTTTGGAAGGTGGAAGGCTGCAGTCCACATCAAATTGAGGCTGTCATTTTTTATGTCAAACACTTCAACATTGGTATACATAATTTTGGAAAGAACTGTCTTTGGATTTCTCTGTTCAACCTGATTCACTTGAGCTAATTGTTTGACCTCCATGTCCACCTTGCATCGTGGGATTTTCCTGGTGCTCTTGACAGCTGGGGTAAATGTTGCCATTTGGCCCATTACATGGACTGACCCATGGCCACTTAAGGTTCTGCTTGGTATTGGAGGAAAGAGCCTGTAATTTCTTCTGGGAGATAAACACCTTGCACTGCTGCAGCATTGCATCTATACTGGGTTGCTTTTGTGTATGAAGAGCAGAAGCCAAGTTTGCTGATAGAGTGTCACACTGAGACCAACTTGCAAAGGTGGAAGAAATGAGCGAGGACATGCGGATTGCAGGATAGCCTGACCAATTTTGGCTGCACGCAACCTTGCATTTCTGCTCTTGACAATGCTGCTTAGGAGCAGTTGCAATGAATAAGGGAGGCATGCAACATTTAAATCAACAAAACATTTTTTCAGAAGTTGGGTGTTCTTCAATATGAAGTTCCATGGACTTTGTCTCTGTTCTTATGAATTCCCAAACTGTCAATAAGTCTGCACATATCAGAGAAAGTTTTCTTTCAATTCACTTGCTCTGTCATATGCTTCTTGGATAATAGTTTTAATATTGAACTTCAAAGTAACGATATTAGGACATTGTCTGATGGTGGTAATTGGTTCTCCAGCTCTTGCTTCAGTTGCTTGTGGGAGTACACTTCCTCCTCAGTCATGCCACTGTCTTTCATAACTTGGTGCAAGCCTTGCAGTGTAAGAGTCTCGTCATGTTGTTTTCCAGAAAATCAATTGCAGATTGAACAGCATCAACTTTGGATGTGCTTCTAGGTCAACCAACTTTTCTTCTCTTACTAAAAGATTTGGACTCATCAGATGCAAATCCTGGAGGAGCCTCTCCCTTCTTGAACTTATCCTTGCACATGTGATGGTATAGAGCCTCCTCAGCTTGTAGATCATTTATCATAGAAAGACGAGACTTGTCTTCCAAGGCTTAATGATCCTCCCTGATGTGACAGTGACAAATGATATTCTTTTGGAATCCTAAAATCATAACATGACTGTATCCATAGCTAGCTTTGGTAGGATTTTTCTTTGCTAGACATTTCAACAAGCACTACACAAAAGAGGCAGTGGATTTTGAAACTGAAGACATTTTCTTCTTCTGATCTCAGGTTTGCCTTACCCACTTCAGAAGAATCAAGCTTTTTGGGAGACTTATGTGCATAAGAATATCATGACTTGTTAAAGACCACATATGGAACATCTAAGTTTCTCTCTTTGTTTGCTCTGTAAATACCAGCACACTTTTTCTGTGTCAGTTTGACATACTCTTTGGACTTGTCTAGATTAATCACTTTTCTACAGATGACACACGCCATATCTGTTCAGTCTTAGTTTATCAACCAACACTACAATCATTCAATTATTCCATTGCAACCAGTACAAATGAAATTAAATTCAAGCATTATCAACCTAGAAACATTGCAAATAACATAGGTGAAAACATGCTGTAGATTACAACTAAGTAAAAAATAAACTCCTTAATTAATTGATAATTTGGCATATGGTAGCCGTAGCATCGGTCATCTTGAATTAGTGCAATTTTGGGGTATTAGCAGTGAGCAGATCAGGGTAGATTTCCATTCTGAATGGTAGACCTAATTTCCTGTTGAATCCAGTTGAAAAACAAAATAAAGCAGTTGTTTTCAACCTAACCATATTTTTTTCACTTTTAATTACTGCTACATAGCAACAAGTTTCACCAAATTTTCTGACCCATCAGTGACCCAAATATCCCTTGTGAGTGAATTTGACCTGGCTGGCAGGGCTTTGCAGCCAGAGCGCGCGCCCCCCCCCCCACTGGCAGCAACACAACATCCAAGTGCATGGACTGGCCTAGGCTACCCCTTTGTGGTGGTAGATTCAGATCCATTTTTTTACACATATACTTCCATTTCCACTGCTGTTCCATCCTACTGTCAGAATTTTCCAACTGATGTTTATTAGTGTTATTATGGGTTTCCCCAAAGTTTTAGCGTTAGATTTTAGTACATCTCATTTTCTTTTTGGATCTCCTTGCCTTGCTTTTCAACCACTCCAACTGTCTTTTCACTGCCTTATGCACTGAATTGCAGAAAATCCCCCAGTGTTTGGCTGTATAGCTGGAATTTATATTGCTAGTCACACTTTTCATTGTTGAATAAGGCATCTGTATGAAGTTGATTCACAGTGTAGTTCAATAAGGATTCCTTGTATGGATAGCAAGCAGTACATCCTTGTATGGATAACAAACCATACAATCCTGTGGATTGATAGAGGTATGTTGACCGCCTATGCTGTACTAGGAATACAAAAAAATTTTCTTATGCCTTGCTTAGATAGATGGGGCAGAGCCCAGTCTCATATACCTGTGTCTTTGATACCATCAAATACATGTGTCTTTGATACCATCAAATACATATACACATGACAAGCAGGTGCAGTGTGTTAAGCACCAAAAATAATGCCTTCGTTTTAACCAATGTGAACTTCCCTAAATGAACAAATTGTTTTCTCCCTAAGCTGGTTTCTTATGCTATAAATTATGTACACAACAAAAAGCCCACTTCCCGAGGAAGAATTTTGATTTTTATAACTATAACCGGATTATATGAGTTTTTAATTTTAACTGGTGTGCTTTTTTTGGTGTAAAAGAATGTGTACAAATTTGGGTTATGAAGTTTTGTAGAGAATCAATTTATTTTTATTGCAGTCCAATAGTAGCCAGTGACTTGAAAGATGGTGAAAGGAATAGAGAACAGATGGATAAGCAGTTAAGTATAGGACAGCTTCATAACTCCCTGCATCAGCAGTATCAGCAGCAGAAGCAGCAGCAACAGCAGCAGCAACAGCAGCAGCAGCAGCATCAACAAGGTATGTATATCCAAATTCAGCTCTTAATTTATTAAGAACCTCATTCTTACGACTTTTTAAAAAATATTCTTTCACAATTTATGTATTTAAGAAAACATTGTGATGCATTTTATGATATCAAGTAGTCTCAATGGCCGATTTTTATTATTAAGAAAGTAAGTGAAAGCATACTAAATTAGACTTACGGTAAGTTGGTGAAAATGCTTGATAATTGAAGTTACCTGTATCGCAGTATTGTATGATTCATCTTTGTCACACTTATTTTTTGGTGAATTGTAACCAAGATAGGAGAATTCAGTAATGTTTGAAGTCAGTATTAAAGTGCAAAAACATTTGGAAATTTTGAAAATTTCATATTTTCAATCTAGATAAAAGTAAAAAGAATGTAAAAAGATAACGTTAGGAACTTGTAGAGGTGGCATTTGATAATTTTTTGGCCTGCAGCTAAAATACATATGTTAGTTTTTAATGAATATAAAGTTATTCCCCATAGACACAGAATGAGTTTTTTTGCATTTTCAGTTCTATGATATTCAAAGTTATTGGTAATAAAAATGTCAAATAAAACTTAAAAGTTCTTTTAATTTATTAAAAATGTTATTTGTGGCAGCTTACTTGGGTGGAGTATAGTGTTTGGATGTGTATAAAAAAAGGATTTTGACTTAGGAAAAATCTATTTCTAGGCGATTGGTTCGTGTCGCCCAGCGAAATAATCCTTCAGTTTATTATTTCTAAGGTAAATTAGCTTACAAATACCAGAGAAGAAAAAAATCAAAGAAGATGTCAAAATAACTGACTCGCTCTCCCAAAATAAAGAAGGGTGTCGGTATGGTAACTGGGGCGATCAAAATTCTCTACGAGAGAGCCGACCTACAGATCGGGCCGGCGGCTACTACTACAACAACCCACGCCATGCCGATCACCGCGCCTCTGGTGGCCATCCTGAAGTTAGCAGGCAATCTTGGCAACAGGGTAGGGTAGTGGTGGGATTTCGCTGGGCGACACGAACCAATCGCCCAGAAATAGATTTTTCCTACGTCAAAATCCTTTTTCTGGGCTCAGTTCGTGTCGCTGCGCGAAATAGTACCAGAGAATTAGCACAAGATTGAAGAAAAAAGAGGGTCTCAAAATAAAACTAAAAATTAAATCTACAATACTATAATTGCAATAAGAGAACATGTATATAAAATGGTAAATGAAAGTCATGAACATATTTAGATAATTTTCTAAATAGGGGCACTTCAAATTAATTATATCTTATAATTAAGTAAGTATTGTTACAAAATAGATATACAAAGTTACAAATCTTGAACATATTCATATATGATAGTGTGTGTAAAGATAACAATATAATAATGCAACACTAAATAAATTTTATATACATAAATAATATTATACAAAGTATCAAACCATCATGATATGAGAGTGTGGGACCCTAGCATAAAAATAAGGGAACCACACTCGTAAGGTTATATACAAATATTTTGTGTGGGTGTCCCTAGCAAAAAAATAAGGGACACACCACTAAGCCATTCAGATAAGCAGCTAAGGCTAAGGCGAAGTGTAGAGCAGTATGATAGGGTGGACGAAATGTTAAGTGAGGCAGGCAGAAAGGAGATCTGGATCTTTAACTATACTACTGTGCAGAGTCAGGGGAAACTATGTTTCCCGCTGCCACTGCTGAAAATTTTAGAGATTCAAGAGACTTTAAATAGTGTCGCTTGAACACTGTCGGCGATTTCCATCCAGTATACTTTTTCAAGTCATCGAAATTCATGTGTTGGAAATAATTAATTGAGGTGGCTACTACCCTGACATCATGTGCTTTAGGAAAAGATTCAGGGTTTGCTTGCTTAATAAAGTAGAGGATCTGTTGTCTTATGCCTTTAATTGATAAAGTGCCACCCTTTTCTCTCCTAAAGAGGGGACCCGAAGAGGAGGAGGATATCCTAGACAGAAAGGCTCGTAAGGTCATTACTGGACAAAGAGGAAGGGTCTTGAGGAAGAGGAATGACTTTCCAAGGTTCCCACCTCAACAAAGGATCCTCATTCTTAGCTAGAAAGCTGCGATTCTATATGACCCGTATCTCTGGACAGAGCCGACAGTTCTGAAATTCTAGCTCCTGAAGCCAGGCTTAGCAAAAATAATGTTTTTCTTAAGAGCATTATAAATGAACAAGTTGAGTTGTCAGTATCTGAAGCCAACTTAAGGACATCATTCAAAAACCATGACACAGAAGTAGGCCTTACAGAAGGTCTAAGTCTAGCACAAGCCTTGGGAATAGACGAAAAATAGGAGTCTGTTAAGTCTATGTTAAAACCCATCTGAAAGATCTTCTTCAAGGCAGATTTATTTGTAGTAATAGTGCTAGCTGCTGATCCTTTTTCAAACAAGGACCTAAAAAAGGATATAGCTGAATTGATAGTCATGATTTTGATGTTTTATTCCTTCAGAAAAGATGCCAACTTCTTAACTGCAGCGTCGTACTGCCTCAGAGTTGAATCCCTTTTATCTGATTCCAGGAAAAGGATATTCTGGGGATCTATACCTGCATCTTTTTTGGCTGCAAACTTCATGAAGTCCATAAAGTTAGGGCTTTGAGAATTCCTGAGGAAGCGAACACAGTCTTCATTTGTACTGACTGAGAGAGCCTGGGATTGGGAATCCGTTGTGGGCGAAGACCCAATTCCAGAAGCAGGGGATACCAATTGCTCTTCGGCCAGTCTGGTGCTACTAGTGCCACTTGTCCCTTGAAAGTCCTGAGTTTGTTCAGAACTTTCAGAAGAAGATTCACTGGAGGAAAGATGTAAATCCTCTTCCACTGGTTCCAATCTAAGGCCAGAGCGTCTGTGGCATATGCCAGAGGGTCCAGGTTGGGAGTCACATAGCATGGAAGCTTGTGGTTCACCTGAGAAGCGAAGAGATCGACTTGGAGACCTGGGACACTCCAGCGTATCCATTGGAACGAACTGTTGTCCAGAGACCATTCTGACTCCAAGGGAACTGACCGGGATAGAGCGTCTGCTATCACATTCCTTACTCCCGCTAGGTGGGTAGAGGAGAGGTGCCATTTGAACTTGTCCGCCAGGGAAAAGATGGCTATCATGACATGGTTTAGATGTCTTGATTTGGAACCTCCCCTGTTGATGCAGTGTACTACTACTGCGCTGTCCAGAACCAATTTTACATGAGAGTTCTTTGGTGGCAGGAGCCTCTTCAGAGTCGGGAACACTGCCATGGCTTCCAATACATTTATGTGAAGCTGGCGGAACTGTAGTGACCAAGTTCCTTGAACCTTTTTGAACTGGGAATACCCTCCCCAACCGCTTAATGAAGCGTCTGTATGGATGGTTATTACCGGAGGAGGATATTGAAGAGGTACTGACATGGACAGATTCTTCATTTGAGTCCAGGGACGCAGATGGTCCCGAAGGATTTGCGGAATTGCTGACAACTTGTCCCGAGATCTGACATTTGCTCTTGAGCGCCAGATCCGGCCTATGTCTTTCAGTTTGGCTTTCATCAAGATGTTTGTTACTGAGGCAAACTGTAGGGAACCTAGGATCCTTTCCTGGTTTCTCCTTGAAGCATATTTGTACTTTAGAAATTGCTTTACTGACTTAGTTATTTCCTTACTCTTGGCTACCGGAATTGACAGATTGTGGGAGGATAAATCCCATTGGATGCCTAGCCATTGAAATCGAGACTCCGGAGTGAGTCTTGATTTTCCCTTGTTCATCTGGAATCCCAGATACTCCAGGAACTGAATTACTTTCTTTGTGGCTTTCCGGCATTCCTCGACAGTTGGTGCCCAAATCAACCAATCGTCGAGGTATGCTACTACCATTATCCCTTGTGATCTCAGTTGTTGAACGACTACCTCCGCTAGTTTCGTGAATACCCTGGGAGCTACATTCAGTCCGAAGGGCATCACTTTGAATGAGAATGTCTGGTCCCCTAGCTTGAAGCCTAGGTAAGGGCGAAAGTGTCTGGCTATTGGGATATGATAGTATGCGTCTGTAAGATTGATAGAGGTGGTGACGGCCCCACGGGGAAGTAAGGTCCGTACCTGGGAGATGGTCAGCATTTTGAACTTGTCGCAGCGAATGGATAAGTTTAACTGGGACAAGTCTAAGATTACTCTTCTTTTTAATGAGCCTTTCTTTGGCACGCTGAACAAGCGACCTTGAAACTTTAAATGCTTGACTCTCGATATTGCTCCTTTCTGAAGGAGTTCCTCCGCATAATCTGTCAATTCCTTCGATGGAAGTTGAAGGAATGGTCTGGGTGGAGGGGGCCCTTGATCCAAGCTCCAACCCAGACCTTTTGACACATACTTTGTGCCCATTTGCTGAACCCCCACTGATGCCGGAAGAGGAACAGCCTCCCTCCTACCTTGGAGATCTCACTGCTGCTGTGCTGGGTGAGCTCCACGTCCTCCACGGAAGTGTATGCCTCTATTAACGACTCTACCTGATCCTCTCTGACGAAAGGCTCCTCTGGCTCTACTTCCCCTGACAAACCGGTTAAAGTGCTGAAAGGCTTGGCCTTCATACACTTGGTTGAACGCCGGGGAGACTGCATAAGATGTGGATGGCTGAGCCTGAGGTGAGATCAGGAGGATATGTTGCGTCTGGCCCTTCGACGTGGAAGCCTGTCCTGGTTGGGTGACTGGGACGGCTGATACAGACTGAACAAAGTGCTGAGGCTTCTTCTGGTAAGGTTGAAACCTCTTGGACTTTTTCAGCTTCTTACTCGAAGCAGACGAATCTTGTTTCCTCTTGGCGGAGAGGCCCCAATGATCTTTGAGAGACTGGTTGAGTCTCGTAGCCTCGTTCTGGACCTCCTTAACCGCTGACTCCGGGAAGAGGTCCGCCCCCCAGATGTTGGAGGAAAGCAACTTATTTGGCTCATGCCTAATAGTTGCTTCCTGGAGGACATGTTTCCTACAGTTGACCCTCGCAACCACAAACTCATACAAGTCCGATTGGACTGTATAAGTCTGTGATTTGGTCAACAGCTTGAAGAGCGGTTCCGAAGCATATGAAAGAGCCGCTACCTCAGTCATGACCATGGTGTTGAGAGTCCTTGCCAGTCTAGACCTCGCCTCAAATTCAGCTTGAATGAGGTTATCGGGAAGTCTTGGAAGTATTTCACCGAACTGATCCATAGCACAGTCCGGCTTAAACTTTCCAACTGTGAAGGTGGCTGGCAAGTCCTCCCACATATCACCAAACGAAGGGAACAAGGGTGATGTGGGGTCTGCCTCTCTCAGCTGTGGCAAAGGATCTCCTTTTAGGCCTGCTTGCGCCGTGACGCTTGCGATCTTCGTCAAGAAGGAGAGTGGAGTCTCCTCTTCCGTCGTGAAGATCGTGAAAGGACTTTTGAAGGCCTGGCGCCTAGTGTTGATGCAGTCCCAATCCTCAAGACAACGAAGCCATTCCCTCTGAGCCTGATCCCTGGAGTAAAGGACTGTCTCCTTCGGGATCTTGTCCTCTCTGTTCAAAGCTGACTCCGTCAGCCTGGCGTAGCCAATGAATGGAGGCTGCAAATTCTCAGGATAGAACTCGAAGTCTTCAATCCTTTGAGTTCCACACTCCAGGATGGAGATGAGACCATCTTGGAAAGGAGCATAAGATGCTACTCTCCAAGGGTTGCTCATGGAGAATGGTGGGAGGGAATCATGAGGAGGAAGCTGAATGAGACCGGCACTAGGTGCTGGAGTAGCAAGCTGCGGGGCCTGATTAAAACCAGACAAGAGGTTCTCTTGTGTGGACATCCTGTCCGACAGCTGAGTGAACATCTGCTCTTTGCTGTTCCTCAACAATCCTACAAGATCCCCCACCTGCTGCATCTTTCCGGCGGAAAATGCAGCAGGATCAAAGCCAGGAACTGGCACAGGAGCAGATGGGGTACGTAGAGAAAGTACCTGCGAAGGAGGAGAGACCACCGACTCCGCCGGAGTACGGGATCTCTCCTTGGAGGACTTGCTCCTCGACCCTTTAGAAAGTGAAGCAGAGGAAGAGGATGCTTTCACTTTCTCTGCTCCGGGGTGAGAAGCCGGAGACTTACGAGATGAAGACGCCGAAGAAGTCTTCTTAGACGACGACGTCTTAGAAAGGGTTTTCTGAGCCCTGTGGCCCTTCACTTTGGGAACCACAGAGGCATCCGGTGCACTATACGGGAGCTCCGCCCCCGTAAAGCCCTGGAAGGAAGAAGAAGAAGGAACAGGAGATGAAGATCCAGAGACGCCCAAGGGAAGCCCTTGAGCGTCCAACGTACCTACCTCAACCAACAAGTCGTCCACACCTACCATGGGCTCTACATTTATATCCAATGTGGCGACCTCCGCCAAGATGTTCTGGCCTGGTCCTTCCTTCATGCACTGAGCGACCTGCTGTTGAATGGTCGCAATCGTCGAGGCTGCCTCAGTAGGGTCGACGTACCCCGTCGACTTGCCTCCGGGAAACAGAAGGACAGCCATCCTCTTCTCCAGGATGTAAGGCTGCCCTTTGGCGGCGTTCTTCCCGAAGCCGCCGACCCAAGCTCTCAGGGTTGCGAGAGCAGTCTCCCTGACTGCGGCAGCCTGAAAGAGAGG
>NC_087205.1:44691781-44759281 GCF_015104395.2 Macrobrachium nipponense | reverse complement strand
TGACCTACGCGTTTCCGAGATTTTCGGCCGAGAATCGGCGCGCGGACGGAATAAAAATATTTTTTTCAAATATTCACCATAAATCGAGATATTGTTCTAGAGACTTGCAATATGTTTTAAATTGAAGATAAATGATTGAATATTACTAGACTGTAAGATTTTTATGTTACAAAAATACGTTTTTTGACCATTTCGGTTGAGTCAAAGACCGATCGTTTAGTTTTTTTTCGTACTTATCGTTACTTATATGCAAAATATTCAAAAATGGAGGAAATGCTACAACCTTTCCAATATTTTTGTATATTGTGCATGTTGTGCGCACATTCCATATATAAACCTTAAAAAAAAGCGTAATATGAAAAGGCTCAAATATTAGAGAAGGTGACCTACAGCGTTTCGGAGATTTTCGCGCTGAGAATCGGCGCGCGGAGGGAAAAAAATATTTTGTTTTTTTTATTTTTTTTCAAAAATTCACCATAATCGAGATATTGTTCTAGAGACTTGCAATATGTTTTAAAATGAAGATAAATGATTGAGTATTACTAGACTGTAAGATTTTTATGTTATAAATGCGTTTTTTGACCTTTTTGGTTGAGTCAAAGTTGACCGATCGTAGTTTTTTTCGTACTTATCTTACTTTATATGCAAATATTTCAAAAATGAGAAATGCTACAACCTTCCAATTTTTTTTGTTATATTGTGCATGTTTTTGCGCACATTTCCATATATAAACCTTTAAAAAAAGCATAATATGAAAAGGCTCAAATATTAGGAGAATGTGACCTACGAGTTTCCGAGATTTTCGGCCGAGAATCGTCGCGCGGAGGGGAAAAAAATATTTTTTTCAAAAATTCACCATAAATCGAGATATTGTTCTAGAGACTTGCAATATGTTTTAAAATGAAGATAAATGATTGAATATTACTAGACTGTAAGGTTTTTATGTTATAAATGCGTTTTTTGACCTTTTCGGTTGAGTCAAATTGACCGATCGTAGTTTTTTTCGTACTTATCGTACTTTATATGCAAATATTTCAAAAATGAGAAATGCTACAACCTTCCAATATTTTTTGTTATATTGTGCATGTTGTTGCGCACATTTCCATATATAAACCTTTAAAAAAAGCGTAATATGAAAAGGCTCAAATATTAGGAGAATGTGACCTACGCGTTTCGGAGATTTTCGGCTGAGAATCGGCGCGCGGAGGGGAAAAAATTATTTTTTTCAAAAATTCACCATAAATCGAGATATTGTTCTAGAGACTTGCAATTTGTTTTAAAATGAAGATAAATGATTGAATATTACTAGACTGTAAGATTTTTATGTTATAAATGCGTTTTTTGACCTTTTCGGTTGAGTCAAAGTTGACCGATCGTAGTTTTTTTCGTACTTATCGTACTTTATATGCAAATATTTCAAAAATGAGAAATGCTACAACCTTCCAATATTTTTTTTTTATTTTGTGCATGTTTTTGCGCACATTTCCATATATAAAACTATAAAATAAGCGTAATATGAAAAGGCACAAATATTAGGAGAATGTGACCTACGCGTTTCGGAGATTTTCGGCCGAGAATCGGCGTGTGGAAGGAATAAAAATATTTTTTTCAAATATTCACCATAAATCGAGATATTGTTCTAGAGACTTGCAATTTGTTTTAAAGTGAAGGTAAATGATTGAATATTACTAGGCTGTAAGTAATTTGTTGAACAAAAAAAATTATTTATAATATATATATATATATATATCTATATATCCATATATAATTATATATATATATATAGATATATGTATCTATATATAATATATATATATAGTATAATATATATATATATATATATATAATTTTTTTTTTATATACGAAATATATATATTACATTCTTCGATTCTGGTACCAATACATAAATAAAAGGAATGCAGGTAACACTTCTCTTTTCGCATACAATGAAATGTCTTATTATTATTTTATCATGCACACATTCAGATATATAAAAAATTGTAATAAACAAATATAAAATAAATGCAGAATACTCACTCGTAATCCTGACTCTTCGTTCATTTCTTGGTTTTCTCCCTCCTCCATTGAAGAGTCTTGCATTTTTTTCCACTCGACATAACGAGGTACAGGTGGAGGAGGGAGACTGCTGATGGACCCGGCGGCCCCGTGCGCCCTCCGCTGTCGGTTTAGGGGGCGCGCTCCAATACATGACCTTAGTGTGGTACTTTCGGTCACACTCCCCTATCCTGCAAAGAGCAACTTTGTAGAGACGACAGAAGAACCGGGTGTCTCCTTCTGCCATTCATATGGCACACCGGCACGTTTCTGCCTTCGCCCTTCTAAGGCCTCCAGTATGTGTTCCCCTGGCTGCAGCCGACACGCAGGGTCCACTACCCGACGAGAAGCGGTGATGGCAGGCGGGGCCGGCAGCAAGAGGGGCGTCGTCAGCAGGGGCGGCGGCAGCAGGGGCGTCGTCAGCAGGGGCGGCGGCAGCAGGGGCGTCGTCAGCAGGGGCGGCGGCAGGTCGAGCGAAGTTGGCCCTCCTATCTGCCCTTTCCTCTAGGGGCAGATCTGCAGCTCAGGGCAGGGGGTCAGTTATGGAAGGCCACTCATCGGGATCGAAGTTGATGAGGGCATTCCCGGCTACCTCTAGGAACTGTATGTGGGTCAACCTCGGAAGATTGTCACCGCGGTACCCACAGTACAGTATGTAGGCATTTTGGAGGGCCAACTGAAGGATGTATTTGAGGAGCTTCTGTGTCCACCTTCTGGTTCTCCTGGCGAAGGGATAGTACTGGATGAGCTGATCAAAGAGATCAACTCCTCCCATGTGCCTGTTGTAGTGCCCAATGACAGTAGGCCGCTCGGTACGAAACTCCTCAAACACAACTCCGCCCTGTCGACGTGTCTTCTTCCGCTGTACGATCTCTTCTTGGATGGGTTCATGACTCCTCGTAATCATGGGGACGAGTCGGACACCCTTTCAACAGATGACGAAGACAGCGCCCTTCCGCCGCCACTCTGTCTCTCCTCTTGCCAGGTGTTGCGGATGACTAGCGAACCTCTTGAGGACATTCGGGGCCCCACACACCAACTGAAGGGTACCAATGACGTGAACACTTGCTTCATACAGTTCCTGGGCCAGGGATACCGAGTTATAATAATTATCCATAAACAGGTGATATCCCTGGTTACGGAAACGTCCCACAAGGTTGAATACAGTGTCACGCAGCGTGGAGAAGACCCCGGTATACACTGAAAAGTCCACAACGTATCCAGTGTTGGCCTCGGTAATGAGAAAGAATTTCACACCATATTTCTTTGGCTTCTTGGGGTTATACACTTTTATACTAAGACGTCCTTTGTAAGGCATCATCTCCATCAATCCAAAAGGACAGGTTCTTTCCAGGAATCACGAGATTACTACACCGCTCACGGATATAATCCAACACTGTACGCACTAAAATGAGGCGATCACTGTTATTCCGGGGTATGGCCCTTCGGTTGAAGGCGTTGAAGTACCTGTCCAACGCCAGGAAATTATCACGGGACATAACGCCAGGCACATTCGGCATACATAAAAAATAATTTCTCCTCCAATATTGCCTGACGTCGACAGCAGGTGTCATACCAAAATAAATGTGGAGCCCCAAAAAATGCGCCATGTCAATGAGGTTGCAACCCCGCCAGTAATACGGGCAGTACCGAGCGTAGTCCACCGTCTCGTGTACCAGGTATTCCAGCCATTCCCGCGTCAGGAAAAGCTGGATGAACCCCAAAACAGTCAGGGGTACTGGTACGGTCATCCCAGGGGTTGCCGTGAAGGGGTGCATGTTAGGAGGGGTGGGGTCCTCCGTCCACCCCTCGTCACTCTCCGACGACCGACCTTCACCTTGGCTGGCGCTACAAGCCAACCTTCTACGTGCCCGTGCACGATGCACACTACCCACCCCCGTTGGCCCATCACCCTCACTTAGGCCCTCACTTTCTGTATCGTCCTCTGCGATAAAACTTGAGCCCGTATCCCCACCCTCCCCCTCCTCCTCAGATTCCCCCTCGTAAGCACTGAACCCACTGAATTCGAGCTCACTTTCGGGATGTGAGCCTCGAACGGACATTGGGGGCAAATATTCATCCTCACTTTCATCGGGATTCTGATTTGGTCCTCATTCACTCGATGGACCATCCGCCATCAAAATGAGGACTTGCGACATGTTTCCCGATCAAGCTCCGAAAGATACTCGTCTATGTCCCTTGGTTGGAGGCCTCCCAAATGCCTACGAATGCCCCTAAGGACGCCCACATGCTTCCTAGGGGTAACCAAAGGCATACGATGTGTTCCTGAAACACTTTCAGCCACACGTGGCCGCACAGAACGGCCTTGAGGCGCGGGGTCATGCTGGGTGCTTGGCTCCTCGCCAGCATCCAGGTCCAAAACTCGCCTTACACGATCCCTTCCGACGGGTAAAACGGGTTTCACAGTTCACACGTCGTTGAGACATATCTATGAATGTCCTGTAGCAATACAAATGCTCAAAGTCTCGCACAAGTCCAGAAAAACACGCTTTTCACGAAAGATCGCTCTCGGATGGTGCGCTACTGATGCTGGCTGGAGCGAGAAGAAGGGATATCGTGCATGCGCACCTGGGTCACGCTTCAAAACAAAACAAGGCCTTGATCCGTAAACTCCCAGCATCCCCCAAGGCGCGTGATTCAAAAGTTTTAGGCTGGTAGGCCTATAAGTATTTTTCCGCGAATTTTAAAAAAAACTTTCGTATGTCGACGTAAAATACGTCCAGTCGGCACCCGACAGACAATTTATCTCGACGTAAAATATGTCCAGTTGGCATTTAAGGGTTAAAGGTATCTGTATGGCACAATTTTCAGTTAAAACAGCGCCGCTAGCGCCGTTGTCTAACGAGTTCATACATTTGTAGAAATGCCGTTCAGACCATAAAGGTTATGCAAATTATATTAACCCTTAAACGCCGACTGGACGTATTTTACGTCGACATTTTTTGTCTCTCGGGTGCCGACTGGACGTATTTTACTTCGACATACAAAAGTTTTTTTTTAAATTCGCAAAAAAATACTTTTAGGCCTACCAGCCGAAAACTCTTGAATCATGAGCCTTGGGGGATGCTGTGAGTTCACTGATCAAGGTGTTTGTTTTGTTTACAATCGTTACGCAGGCGCGCAACTGCGAATTTCTTTCTTGCCGCACTAAAAAGTATCTGTGACACATCTCGGAAATTATTTCATCACTTTGACATAATTTTTGTACCATTTTAAATTAGCCGTTACATGAAGTATTATATATGAAAATGTGCGCATTTTTATGGAGAACACAACAAAAAAATATTCATGATTGTAGCTTTTATCAGTTTTGAGATATTTTCATATAAATAACGATAAGTGCCAAAATTTCAACCTTCGGTCAACTTTGACTAACGAAATGGTCGAAAAACGCAATTGTAAGCTAAAACTCTTATATTTTAGTAATATTCAATCATTTACCTTAATTTTGCACTTAATTGGAAGTCTCTAGTACAATATTTTGATTTATGGTGAATTTATGAAAAAAATCACATTTTCTTTACGTCCGCGCGGTAACTTCCGAAAAAATCATACGTGCGATTGTGGCAATGTTTGCACCATTTTAAATTAGTCTTTACATAAAGTTTTATGTATAAAATTGTACGCAATTTCATGTAGAATACAACTAAAAATAATTGAAGGTTGTAGCTTTTCTCATTTTTGAAATATTTGCATATAAATCTCGATAAATAGAGAAAAAAAACCACGTTTGGTCAACTTTGACTCTACCGAAATGGTCGAAAAACGCAATTGTAAGCTAAAACTCTTACAGTCTAGTAATATTCAGTCATTTATCATCATTTTGAAACAAATTCGAAGTCTCTAGCACAATATTTAGATTTATGATGAATTTAAAAAAAAAACTTTCCTTCCCTCCGAGCGCGGATTCTCCGCCACAAATATCCAAAATGCATACGTCCCATTCTCAGAATATTTGCTCCGTTTCATATTAGGCATTTCATAGAGTTTTATATATGAAAATGTGCGCAATTTCATGTAGAATAATTCTAAAAATATTTGAAGGTTGTAGCTTTTCTTATTTCCGAAATAATTGCATATAAAAAAATATATATAAAAAAATTCGACATTCGGTCAACTTCAACTCGTCAGATATGGTAGAAAACTGCAATTGTAAGCTAATACTCTTACAGTTTAGTAATATTCAATCATTTATTTTCATTTTGAAAGAAATTGGAAGTCTCTAGGACAATATTTAGATTTATGGTGAATTTTTGAAAAAAATATTTGTTTACTTCCGCACATTACGAATTCATGCATTATTGTGATAATATTTTCTCTGTGTTGCTTTTATCATTTTACAATATGTTGTATACCAAAATGATCGCAATTTAGTGTACATTACAACGAGAAAAAAAGTAACTTGTTAACTTTAACCGTTTTGCGCACAGCGCGATTTGAATACAATTATATATGAAATTTCGTGTTTGCGCTATCATATATCGCATTATTTATATATGATAATGATAATTTTTTTCATTTCTGATGGTTGCATACTAAACTTTAGCCAATGCCAATAAAAAGGAGCCAAAAATGAACTCTAAATCTTGAAAACTAAGCACGCTGTGATTTTTTGAAAAAAATATTTTTTCCGCTTCCGCACTCACTCCGAAACACCTCTGGCACACGGGAGACAATTTTTTTTTACCACTTCGGCGTTTAAGGGTTAGCAAATTTTATGGAGAGATAATACGTAGGTATTAGGGTAAAATATATGCCTCTGACGCTGTTCTATGCTGAAAATATCGAGTTACATAAGTGCAAATATAGCATAGCTATGGATGTGTCGATTTATAAATGTTCATGCTTTTGTTTAAAATGTGTATGAAAATGTATTACGTGTAAGGTATTTTTATTTCTGCACAGAAATATGATACAAAGGCAGCTTTTGAAACTGCCTTTCATGTTTATCAAATACAATGTTTTTTCATGGTCTTTGCCGCCTGCCGCTCTTCCGAAAATATAGATTTAAAAAAAGTGCAAATTAGCGATCGATGTGTCTATTTTATAAATGTTTATGCTTTTATGTTTAAAATGTGTGTGAAAATGTATTACAAATAATGTATTTTTATTTCTGTGCAGAAATATGATAAAAAGGTAGCTTTTGAAACTGCCCTTCAAGTTATTGACTACGATATTTTTTCAAGTTCGTTCTTTTACGCCGCCGTTGCCGCTCTTCCAAAAATATAGAGTTAAAAAGAGTGCAAATTTAGCGATCAATGTGTCGATTTTTTAAATGTTTTTGCTTTTATGTTTAAAATGTGTATGAAAATATATTACGTAAAGGTATTTTCATTTTTGTTCAGAAATAAGATACAAATTAAGGCAGCCTTTGTAACTACGCTCCACGTTGTCAGGTGATGTTTTTTCATGTTTGTTCTTGTCTGCCAGTTCCGAAAAATGCATTGTGTTATTTTATTAATTATGCATCTTTTCCAAGAATATTGTATGTATTCTCATATTATTGTATTTTAAAATACTACGGCAAATTTAAGCCAGTATTCTGCGGAGCGGCCAATGTTGTGGTTTGAAATCAGCTGATGAATACGAGTTTGTTTCACCATAACGCAATTCTGAGCGAATGCTCTTGCTTCTAGTTAGCATAAACGAATATCTAGATACTTGACTTATATGAGACAAAGTTATTTTTCCTTATACAACGTGTTTTTAGGTGGAAATATTTATTGAATATGTCTCGTTGTGAATGTGAACTACTTTTTTTTTTCGTTAACAGATTACGTTGGCGGCATGTTTATTGCGTAAAAAATGACTTGATTCCGTTTGCAATAATCCTTTATATACAGTGGACCCCCCGTATTCGCGGACTCACACATTCGCGGATTTCTCTCGGGAACGTTTCCCTGCATTATTCGCGGAAAATTCACGCATTCGCGGTGTTTTTCAAAGAGAAATATCCACAAATTCCTGGTTTTTGTTATCAATTTCATCATAAAATGCACTTTTTGTGATAAAACTTAAAAAAACCAAGTATGAAAATTTTTAGTGGTTTTTCTTAAGTTTTAACTAACAAAATAGGCTGTTTTTAGCGTTTTTATAGGGTAATTGTAATAGGAACTTTACGTTATATATCTTATATCGGCTTGAAACCAACAGTAAAATGTGTTCTTCCAAGCACAGTAGTTTTGATTAAAAGGATTTTATCCCAATTTTATCTACGGTTGTGTTTGATGGCATACGTTTACTGCAGTTTTATCCTTGTTGCCGATGTATGATAATAGTCATTAGCAGCTTGAACAGTTTTCTCAGCTTCAGTTATAACTAGGTTTAAATTTAACAATATATTTCCCGATTGATCTTTAATCTATATTGATCTTTGATCTATAGCGAATAAAGTTATTACATTAAGATATCTCAGTTCTATTCTATACATAACGCCATTTATAACAACTACGCTAATGTTGTACTGTTGTACGATGATTGAAATACAAGCCAAACGGATGTTATCCAGTTCGGTTGTACTTAGAAAAAAAAAGAAGTCGTTTCTCGTTCGTTTGTTCATGGCTGTACACGTTCACGCAATGAGTACAGGCAGCACTCGGTTAACAGCGGGGGGTTCTGTCCCCAGCCGATGCTGCTAACCGGAAATCAGCGATAACAGGATTAAAAACCTGCTTAACAGTGCCGCTAACCGAATATCTGCGCCGTTAACCAGAGATTGGTGCTGCTAACTGGGTATCGGCACTGCTAACCAGAGATTGGCACCAAAAATCCAGTTAACAGTGTCACTAGACAAGTGCCGTAAAACCGGATAGCCATTAACTGATATTGCTGTTAACCAAGAGCTGCCTATATATATATATATATATATATATATATATATATATATATATATTATAATAATATATATATAGATATATAGTATTTTTAAAAAATCACAGTAGATGCACGTGACTTCATTAAATAAGAGAATACCACAGGAAAATGATAGTCAGAAATCCAAGCGCTTTCGTCTTTACTAAGACATTGTCAAGGAACGAATGAAATACATTTGGAGAGAAAGTTATCAGGTAAACAGTTTAAGATCAAGAATACCAGATGGTTAATTGTCAAAAGAGTAAAAATTAAAGAGATAATCCAGGATTATCAGATTTCATACGGTCATAAACCTAAACATAGGTTTAACCCTAACAGAAGCCACTAAGTATCCGATCCGTACGGTGGCCGGACATTTGCATCCCGGACATTTGCGTAATTGGACATTTGCATACCATGACTTTTTTCAAAGATGATTACCCAGCATATAAAAAAGTAAAGGTAGTAATCACATCTAATATTAAAGGTTTAAATGAAATAGATTTGTTGGAATTGCAAATTTATTTATTTAGGTTTAAAAAAAAAGATATTACAAATTTAACAAAAAGTAATATTAATTAAAGGTTAAAAAAATTAAATATCAAGATTAATAAACATTACCTTAATATAATTTATCTAGCCCTAAATCCCCAAAAACCGCACCAAAATTTACCACATTGGCAACCCTGTTACCTCCTATTCCGCCCGCTAGTTGGCAACACTGCAGTTGACAGTTACAAAACCTTCCCTGAAAATCAGTTGTTAACGAGCGGCCGTGTTGTTTACATCACGGCCGCTCTTTATAAATTTCCTAAACCTTTTTGTGCCTTTAAAGCTCTCATTAATTGTTAATGTGACTTTATGTTTATTACCACTCATGTATTACATCCACGAAATAGTGAATTAACTTTTATTTCCATTGTGGTATTTATATTATATTACGAATTTTTACGCGACCCGGAATTACGTGACCTGTCCAACAGTCCAGTGGATTGTCAAGATAATTCGATGCTTCTTTCTGCCCGCAACATCAGGAATTGCCCGGCTTGTGGGACAAGGATGAGTAGCAGGGAGTATTAACCCCATGACATTTGTAGCTTTGTCGTGGACAGGTTTGTGATTTGACTTATCGTTGTGACTTATGTATGCCTTGGTCTGACGAAGACTTGACGACTTAACCTATATGAAACATTAAAGAATCTTGCAGCGTAGCAGATTTATTAAGGAGAAAAAGAAATCGGTAGCTAGACCTGTATCTAATGATTTCCTTGATTTGTGCGCTCATGGTTCTGGCTCTTCGGTTTCGGTATCGTGTGATTCCGATTTCGAATTGATGCTTTGCCACCTGTGTAACCGGTAAATAGTGAAGTCGTTTCTGATGTTGATTCAAAGGTTTTGGCGATGGAAACTAGTTCGAAACAAAAGTTTGAAAAATTACAGCTTAGTTTAGCTAGATAGACACATTTCAGCTAAGTTTAACAAGCTGTCAGAATTTTGAAGAAGCTTTTACTAGAATGTCTAACACTCTTTTTAGATTCATTTTCAGCTCCTCGTCAGGTACCTGTCGACAGCACCATGGGTAACGGTGCAACAGATACCCCGGCTTGTGAACCCCGTCATGGCGAAGGCCTAGGGGGGATCCGGTCCGGGCAGGTGCCTGACGATTCTTTACCCAATGTTTCCCCTGTTAGTCCCGTAACAGTGCCAAAGGGTGCTTATTTAGGAGAAGGGGGGAGGGTTATTAGTAGTAGACCTAAGATAACTAGTCGTCAGAATCTTACTTCTGAGGAAGTTTCTCAGTTAGGATCTGACGATGATGATGATGATGACTTGGATTCGTGTGATATAGATGTTTCTTGGAAAGGCAGTCGTGATGTTGAGTTCAAGAAACTTTTTTATTTAATTTTGAGTTTTCTTCCTTAGGCGAGGCCTAAGCAGAAGCAGCCTCTGCCTCGTTGTATTACAGAAGGGATTTTTCTTGACAGTCCTTCCCGGACGCGGGAATTTTTACGTTTTTTCCCTTGCTCAGAGGTTCGTGAGAGTGAGGATGGACGTCGCCGCTAAACTTTCGAAGGTGATCAGGGAAGGGAAGAGGAAGCTCTCTTCTCTTCTACGACACTGGAGAGGAGTTTATCAGGTGGCGGATGATACTTCATTCTCTCGACCCCCCAACCAAATCCTGATTTTGTCCGACTTTCGGTCAACCTTTGCTTTCCAAGGCTTCGGTCTCGGTCTCAATCGAAGATGTTATTGCCATGGAGTCTGTTATGAGCCCCTTAAAAGAAGCTCAATCCTTCAATATGTGAGGGTTCGGAGGTCTTTTAATGTATATCAAGGTCTCCAGGTTTGTTCCTCCCGATGCTCCTCTTTTTGGGAAATTCTGCTTGTCTGTTTCAATTGCTTCTGTACATCAGAACGAGCTAGCCGCTTCAATGCAGGCCTTTCGTGTTTCTCTAAGACGTAGCCTGTATTTGTCGCAGTTACCCTCCTCTTGTATTGGAGATTCAGAGAAGCCGTTTGTTGTCCTAAGATACTAGTTGTCAGAATCTTACTTCAAAGGAAGTTTCTCAGTTAGGATCTGACGATGATGATGATGACGACTTGGATTCGTGTGATATTGATGTTTCTTTGAAAGGCGGTCATGATGTTGAGTTCAAGAAACTTTTTGATTTAATTTTGAGTTTTCTTCCTCAGGCGAGGCCTAAGCAGAAGCAGCCTCTGCCTCGTTGTATTACAGAAGGGATTTTTCTTGACAGTCCTTCCCGGACGCGGGAATTTTTACGTTTTTTCCCTTGCTCAGAGGTTCGCGAGAGTGAGGGCAGACGTCGCCGCTAAACTTTCGAAGGTGATCAGGTAAGGGAAGAGGAAGCTCTCTTCTCTTCTACGACACCGGAGAGGAGTTTATCAGGTGGCGGATGATACTTCATTCTCTCGACCCCCCAACCAAATCCTGATTTTGTCCGACTTTCCGGTCAACCTTTGCTCTCCAAGGCTTCGGTCTTGGTCTCAATTGAAGACGTTATTGCCATGGAGTCTGTTATGAGCCTCTTTAAAGAAGCTCAATCCTTCAATATGTGGGGGTTCGGAGGTCTTTTAATGTATATCAAGGACTCCAGGTTTGTTCCTCCCGATGCTCCTCTTTTTGAGAAATTCTGCTTGTCTGTTTCAATCGTTTCTGTACATCAGAACGAGCTATCCGCTTCAATGCAGGCCTTTCATGTTTCTCTAAGATGTAGCCTGTATTTGTCGCAGTTACCCTCCTCTTGTATTGGAGATTCGGAGAAGCCGTTTATTGTCCTCTTCTCCTTTTGGCGATTCCCTATTTGATATATCTTGAGTTTTCGAAGGAACATCAAGGTGATGCCTCTTCCCAAGCTCACTGTGCCTTATCAAGGGCTTTTTCCTCTGGTCTTCCTCCTGTTCCTTAAAGGAGTAAGCGTAAGTTTAGTGCCAGATTCGTACCTTTTGCTCCAGCCCAACAACCTCCTCCTTCTGGCTCGATTTTCCAGAGTTCATCTCAGGTTTCTGGCGCCTCAGCTTCCTCCTCTGGTGCTCACTCTTTGAAACGCTGGAGAGGTTCTTGGCAGGGCTCTAAGGGCAGGGGAAGAGCTCAACCTCTAGGTGGACCACCTCCTTCTTCTTCTTCTTCTTCTTCCTTGCCTCTGCGTAAGAATTTTTGGAAGTAGGAGTCATTACCTCTCCCGGAGACTACAGTAGGAGCTTGTCTCTCGCCATTGGTCAGCTTGGCTGGAGAGAGCAGTGGATGCTTGGGTGGTGGAGGTCTTGAAGGTAGGTTGTGAGTTCCCTTTTGTTTCGAGACCTCCACTTTCCAATCGTCCTCTCGAGTTCAGCAGTTATTCCTCGCACTCAATCAGGGGTCAAGCCTTGGAGAAGGATGCCATAGAGCGAGCTCCTCCTCCTCCCGGGTTTTACTCACGGGTGTTGTAGTTCTAAGGCCTCGGGTGCCTGGCGCCCCATCATAGATCTTTCGGTCTTGAACAAGTTCATTCTAAAATCCAAGTTACGAATGGAGACTGTTCTTTCATGTCAGGATGGGGGACTGGATGATTTCCATCGATCTGCAGGATGCTTATCTGCAAATCCCCATCCATCCAAAGAGCAGACCTTACCTTTGGTTTTTCACGGACTGGGGAGTTTTCCACTTCAAGACCCTTTGTTTCGGCCTCACCACTGCTCCACAAGTCTTTTCTCGGGTGATGGCTCTTGTTTCGGCTATTTTGCATCAGTTAAATGTAAGGATGCTTCGGTATCTGGACGATTGGTTAGTCCAGGCTGAATCTCTAGAGAAATGTCTCCGTTCACGGTTGAGGGAGATAGTTCTGTCTCTGTGTCGAGTTGGGCATTTATATCAACTTCGACAAGTTCAGTCTAATCCCTTGCCAGATCTGACTTATCTGGGGATTGTTTTGAATTCCCAGATTTTGAGGGCTGCTTCTGCTCCGAAATGGATAGACAAGCTTTTAAGTCTAGTCAAAGAATTTTTGTCCTCCATAATGCAGTCAGTTTCTCTTTGGAGGACTCTCCTGGGCCATTTGTCATCCCTCATCCAACTGGTTCCCAGAGGTCGTCTCAGAATGAGGTCCCTTCAGTCGACACTTCGCCAGTCTTGGGATTTCGTGATAGTCGCCTCGTCTCCACAATGTCGGAAGGATCTCCGTTGGTGGATGCAAGTTCACCGTCTCAAGTCAGGGACATCTCTTCTTTCAGTTCCGCTGGACCTAATGTTTTGGTCAGACGCCTTGGATAGACGCCTTGGATCAAGGTTTGGGGCGCGCACCTGGGCTCCGAGGCCACTTCGGGCCTTTGGTCAGAGGAAGAGAGGATCATGTCAATAAATTGGAAGGAACTAAGGGCAGCGTACCTATGCCTTCTTTCATTTAAGGATCAACTGTTGGAGTCGGTTGTTGCGATCTTCGTCGACAACACCACAGCAGTCTCGTACTTAAGTAACCAAGATGGCACACAGTTGAAGAAACCAAGATGGCACACAGTTGGACCTTCTCACTCAAGAAGCGCGATCAATCTTGTGTTGGGCAGAAGACGGGTATTACGTTGGTCCCTCAGTTTATCCTGGGCCATCACAATGTCTTAGCAGACGCCTTGTCGAGACCAAATGAAGTTCAAGGGTCGGAATGGACACTTACCAGGAAGTCTTCGACAGCCTCAAGAAGAAGTGGCCTGTCACAGTCGATCTGTTTGCCACCCCATTGAATTTTAGGTGCCAGATCTTCTTTGCCTCTTACCAGACTCTTCAGAAGGCCGGGACAGACGCTCTTTTGCAGGTCTGGGAGGGCCTTCAAGCCTATGCATTTCCTCCGTTCGCTCTGGTGAGGTCAGTCCTCAACAAGTGAGAGCAACCAAGCGTCTGGATCTCGCCTTGATTGTCCCCTTCTAGCCACAAAAGGAGTGGTTTCCCGACCTACTGGAAGCTCTGGTGGAGCCCCCCATTCGTCTGACAGAGAGACCAGATCTTCTTAAACAACCCCATTTTCATTGGTTCCATCAGAGGCTCCACATGCTCATCTTCATGCCTGGAAACTGTCAAGAGATTCTTCAAGCACAAAGGGTTCTCCTCCAGAGTGGCGCGACAGTTGGCCAACCCAGTCTGCAGTGTTCTCCTCCGACATGGGACATTAATAAAGTCCTCAAAGTCTTTAGGTTCCCTCCGTTTGAGCCTCTGAATACGGCCGATTTTAGGGATACCTCTTCTAAGACACTCTTCCTTGTCTTGCTGGCTACAGTCAAGAGGGTGGGTGAACTGCAAGCACTCTCTTTTCTGGGTGCTAGATCTGGACAAGACATGATTTTGTCATACCTTCCCGAATTTGTCGCAAAGACTGAATTGTCTGATAATCCCATTCCCAGGTCTTTCTAGCTGAAGTCGCTGGTCGACTTTGTCGGTAATTTAAATGAGGAATTAGTTCTTTGCCCTGTTAGGGCGCGCTCATGCTATTTACGCCGGACGAAGGACATTCAGGGCCGTCTCCGTCATCTGTTTGTTTCACCCCGAAATGTCAGAGACCTATATCAAAGAATGGTGTATCCTTTTTTCTCAGAGATCTTATTATTAAAACTGGTGGTTCGGCTGCCTGTGAGGCCAGACGCCGAGAGCACACAGTATTAGAGCAGTTGCTACATCAGTAGCTTTTATGAAGAACGTCTCGGTCGCCAAGGTGCTTGAGGTTATTTCTCTTAGTTCTAGGCGACCTTCGTTCCTCGGGCCCGTTGGTGATGGCAGGACAGGTCGTCAGACAGGAGAATTAGGTAGTCTTCCTGTTTTAAGTTTGGTTCCTACCTATATATTATTTTTTCTTTTTTGTTGTGTATATTTTTTGTTTTACATTATAACTTATGGCAGTTTTTGGTTTAGTTATAGTGGGATTTAGGCAGTTTGGTATTTAGGTGTTGTAGATGACAAAGACTAGCTGCTTGACAAGTCATGCTGATTCCATTGTCAGTGTGACAAGGGACCAGCCACTGGGTTGTTGGCACTGGTGACCATGCTTCTCCCAAAGTCGATGCCGACCTAGGACTAGCCACTGGTTCGCTTGTCCTGACAACTCACGCTTTTTCCATTGTCCTTCGTTCCTTGGGCCCGTTGGTGATGGCAGGACAGGTCGTCAGACAGGAGAATTAGGTAGTCTTCCTGTTTTAAGTTTGGTTCCTACCTATATATTATATTTTCTTTTTTGTTGTATATATTTTTTGTTTTACATTATAACTTATGGCAGTTTTTGGTTTAGTTATAGTGGGATTTAGGCAGTTTGGTATTTAGGTGTTGTAGATGACAAAGACTAGCTGCTTGACAAGTCATGCTGCTTCCATTGTCAGTGTGACATGGGACCAGCCACTGGGTTGTCGGCACTGGTGACTATGCTTCTCCCAAAGTCGATGCCGACCTAGGACTAGCCACTGGTTCGCTTGTCCTGACAACTCACGCTTTTTCCATTGTCCTTCTGGATAGGGAATTAGTCGATGGATCGTCTGCTGTTATCTGGTGACTCGTTCACCATCTACTTTTTGTCTTACCTGTTTTCTTGGAGTCAGACACTCGTGCGAGATCAGGCGACATTTAGTAGCCCTGAGTTTCTCGTTGACGACGTCGGTTGCGTTGATACACCCTCCGATGATCGTTTAACATGAGACCAGGTTGGACTGCCGGCACTCGTCCTTCGGGACTGAGTCGCCTTTTTGCTCCGTGCTCCTTTCTCTTGGCACCAGAAAGCTCGAGTCAGGAGTTGCTCTTGAGCCGATATCACTGCTGGCGACGTTGGGTTGCGTTGATACACCCCCAATGTTTGCTTAGCTTTGAATCGCCCAGGCAGTCCAGGCACTCATCCTTCAGGGAAAGAATTGTCAATACTCAATCCTCTCTCTTGGCGCCAGACATTCGTGAGAGAGCAGGTGTCGTTGTAGTGCTTGATAAAGTCATCGGGGTGCAGCCTTGCTGTCCTCATTTTGTCTGACTGGTCACCTGGTCGGTCACCTGACTTTAGTACAGACTGAATGACTATACACTTACTCCTTGTCCTTTACTACCGCAGTTCTGCGGCATTATGGTAGGAGACTTTGAGTTCTTAGTATCTTAGACCTCGGGTTGAGTTTTTAACTGCCTATGATATATATTTCATTGATTGTTTTATGTCCTATTCTGTCCGAAGGGGAAATTGTGCTCAGATTCCCTCCTCCTTTTCAATGTGATTAATCGGGCTAGATAAATTATATTAAGGTAATGTTTATTAATATGGAATTTTTATTCTAAAATTAATATTAATAATACTTACCTGTATAATTTATCTAGTCCCACCCATCCTACCCCACGATCTGCCTATCACAACTGATTTTCAGGGAAGGTTTTGTAACTGTCAACAGCAGCGTTGCCAACTAGCGGACAGAATAGGAGGTAACAGGGTTACCAATGTGGTAAATTTTGGTGCGGTTTTTGGGGATTTAGGGCTAGATAAATTATACAGGTAAGTATTATTAATGTTAATTTTAGAATAAAAATTCCATTTTAAAAAATAATTCAAAATGTATGAATACTGTGAGATATCTCCTTCAAAAACTTGATCTTGTCTTCAGGAGAATATTTATCCACTAATGCCCGGATTCTCTCATTAGCAGTTTGGCCATGCAAGAATTCCTTGTTGAAAGTCGCTTTTTTTCTTTAATGCAATGGTGTCCTCCTTTTTCAATGTTTCAATTAACTTCCAAATAGAGGGGTGTTGACAGGATAAAGAATATTACAAGGCATTATGCAATCCCTCTTAAACTATTTAGATCTAGGCAACTGGTTAATAACTTTCTCGAACATTCCATGACGGTACAGCAAAAACTGGTTCCATCCTTATTCCTCTTCTTCCTCTTATTTGGCCAATATAAGTCATCTCAAAACACGTGATAAATTCTGATGGTAATTCAGTATCGTCAGATAAGTCAATGGAACCTTCAATGACATCACTTAAAGGAAGAAATGACAATGCAGAAAAACATCTGATTTTTACATTGAATGCTTCATCTTCTTTGTATCGTTGTCTGAATCCTAGGTCACAGATTTGTTTAAAAGTAGACTTAGATAAGTGAAAGAGACATGAACTTATTAATGCTTCTGGAAACTTTTCAATAAAACCTTTCTGAGCTCCAATCTCAAAGTCACTTAATAAAGATTTTGGATTAAGTTGCTTTCTCGGGAGGAGGGCAAAAACTCTTGGAATACTAAATGTATCCTCTTGTGCATGGATACAATATAGTTGATAAAATATTGATGGATTGACTTTAAAAGCGCCATCTGCTGCTCAGTTAGGAGAATTTGCTAAATTTTCTAAGCTGTTATCGGTTGCAAAGATCAGTATTCTGTTCTTGTCATCTATGCCTGAATCAAACGCAAGGAACTTTTCCCCAGTCGCGAGAATACAGTAGGATTCCGGAATCTCCAAATTATTTATTTGCCTTGGGATTGGGGCTGCATCATGTGCCTTTTGTCTCCATCGACATATATTTCTTCCCATTGATGAAAAACATGGCAGTTTTGAAATGGAATACTCATCTTCTTTAGTGATTATTTCTCCAATAAGACTTCCTGATGGTTCATATGTTGACACTGAAGAAGTTTTCAAATGGGACATAGCTTCTTGTGCTCTGACTTCTGCAGCTGAGGAGCCATGACAATGCTCATTGTTGCGTGCCGTAACTGCATCATTCACTGTATGAATTCTTGCTTTACAAGACCGCACTACACACCTCCAGTATGTTTTTGTTTCATCAGAGTTTTTCTTATGATAGTGGTAGCTGTAATTTTCCTCGTCTACAAACATTTTTCCACCAGTGTTAGATTTCATGAACTTAGCCATGATTTCCGAAATAAGATATAATGTATGAAAACCTAATTCTAATAGATGTTTGTGGTACACACCGCTGGGGAGAACTGGAATTGCTTTTTTTTTATGTTACCTATCTTTCAACTTGTTTACCAAGCAACTCTTGTGTTTAATTCATAGTAACAACCCTTTTGCTTTAGGAAAGATTGTTGTTATTATTATTATTATTATTATTATTTATGCTAACTACCTTTCAGCTTTAGAATGAAGGTAAGGTGAAGGTAAGTAATTGAGAGAGAGAGAGAGAGAGAGAGAGAGAGAGAGAGAGAGAGAGAGAGAGAAAATAAGGCAACGTCAAAATAATACTGGAGGTATGCAAACATCCGGTACGCAACTGTCCTAAAACTGATCCGTACAGTCCAAAACATGTAAAATCTGTATATATTAATTTTTTTGCTTGTATTTACCCACAACTTTTTTCATTATGATGGCATCAAGTTTAAATAACCAAACTTAAATTTAGAACATTTCCATTATTTGACTTGATGAAACAAGATTCAATGATATTTCCTTTTATCGCATCCCCCGCGAATACGGGGGGATCACTGCATATATATATATATATATATATATATATATATATATATATATATATATATATATGTATATATATATATATATATATATAATATATATATATATGCAGAAGCCAGGTACTATGTCGTACCTCTAAGTAAATGGGGATACAATCCACAATGAAGTAAATTCCTCTTGTAGTTTAAAATATATATTACTTGTATAGGATTAAAGCTTTCGACCATCAACTGTGGTCTTGTTCACTAAAGTGTGATATGTCACCTCAAGGAACTGACAAGAAAGAGCACAACCATTTGAAAAAACAACGGTTAGGAAACAAGCTAGTTCAAATTATGAATGATCAGGCGGTTGAGCCCTCGTTCTTTCCAGAATTCGTCTTGATCTTCGTGGGGGAATGTTTCTATTGTCAACTGCTTGTTCTATGGTGGTTGGGTGGTTAGTTGGAGAAATGACCTGAGTGGAGTAAACAGGAGAGGAAGCAGCATCGTTATTGGCACATATATTTCTAAAGTTTGAAATTTTCCCTTTCCTACATATCTCCTCACAAATAGCTGTATTTTCTGTAATGCCAGTATTTCCTGCAAAGGTCTCGTTAAATGAAATTAACGCCCCTTCTACTACTCGTCTCAAAGTCCGGTCGTTACATGCAAAAACAACCTTAGTACCTTTAAAATTTATTGCGTGGTTTTTCTCCCATGTATGTTGCGCAATTGCACTGTATGAACTTCCCCTTCTGCAAGCAAGGGAAGAACACGTTGCTGCTTGCAGAAGGGGAAGTTCATACAGTGCAATTGCGCAACATACATGGGAGAAAAACCACCAAGCAATAAATTTTAAAGGTACTAAGGTTGTTTTTGCATGTAACGACCGGACTTTGAGACGAGTAGTAGAAGGGGCGTTAATTTCATTTAACGAGACCTTTGCAGGAAATACTGGCATTACAGAAAATACAGCTATTTGTGAGGAGATATGTAGGAAAGGGAAAATTTCAAACTTTAGAAATATATGTGCCAAATAACGATGCTGCTTCCTCTCCTGTTTAACTCACTCAGGTCATTTCTCCAACTAACCACCCACCACCATAGAACAAGCAGTTGACAATAGAAACATTCCCCCACGAAGATCAAGACGAATTCTGGAAAGAACGAGGGCTCAACCGCCTGATCATTCATAATTTGAACTAGCTTGTTCCTAACGTTGTTTTTTTTCAAATGGTTGTGCTCTTCTTGTCAGTTCCTTGAGGTGACATATCACACTTTAGTGAACAAGACCACAGTTGATGGTCGAAAGCTTTAATCCTATACAAGTAATATATATTTTAAACTACAAGAGGAATTTACTTCATTGTGGATTGTATCCCCATATATATATATATATATATGTATATATATATATATATATATATATATATATACACACATATATACAGGCAGTCCCCCGGTTACGACGGTCTCGAATTACGACGTTCTGAGGTTACTACGCTTGTCAATAGACGTTATTTCCAGGGTTACGACGCTTGTTCCAGGGTTACGACGCATGTTCCAGGGTTACGACGCCTACAACATCATCTGGGAGATGAAATATGGCGGCAAAAATGCAAAATAATCAATATTTGAAGGTTTTTTTGATGAAAAATGCCATAAGAATTCTGTTTACATAGTTTTCAATGCACCCAAAGCATTAAAAGTAAGGTTTTCTTAGGATTTTTGACGATGTTCCGGCTTGATGACGATTTTCGGCTTACAACGTGTCTCAAGAACGGAACCCCCGTCGTAACCCAGGGACCGCCTGATATATATATATATATATATATATATATATATATATATATATATATTAATTATATAACTATATATATTATTATATTATAGATATATATATATATATATATATATATATATATATATATTTTATATATTTATATATATAATATATATATATATATATATATAATATATATAATTATAAATTATATATAATTAAATAAAATATAGATTTATATATATATATATATATAATTTATTATATATATAGATATATGTATATATATATCTATTATTGGTATATGTGTATGTGTAATGTATATGTGTTATATGTGTATATATGTGTATAGTATATATATATATATGTATATATTACTATGTATATATATATATATATAATTTTTTATAGATATATAGGTATATATATATATATATATATATATATATGTTATATATATATATGTATATATATATAATATGATATATATAGATTTAATAATATATATATATATATATATATATATATGTATATATATAGGTATATAGTATATATTATATATCTATATATATATATATATATATATATATATAGATATATATGTTATTCATATATTTTTTCGGCTTTTTCTTTCACTAAAGCATCATCTCACACGTGCTTAATCACTTAGCTGATCCTGGTATGTGCATAGCTGGAGCACCCTTTATGTTCTTTTTTTGGAACTTTATATTGTGTGATTACTTGATTCATTCATTCCACACTTACAAGCTATTGCCACATAACTCATCTCACCACTTATTTTTTTAAGAATTTAATTCTTTTCTTCTAAACTAAGAACTTTTCTTATTTTTTTTGCTGGCTTGTTTTCACTGAAATTGGAAGAACATTTTAATGCAATAGTAATAACTTTTAACAACTTGAAAACTCCTAAAAATACTGCAGAATAACTATGGATGCTGCTAGGACTACAGATGCATGTGGACTGTATGTTGTTGTTCCCGCAGATCAGCAAAAACGTGAACATGTAGCGCCAAAACAGACTTCAAGTCGGGCAATTTAAACCATGTGTAATTGAACTGTGTAAAAAAATTTATGTAGAAAAAGTACTTCTATATAATTATTATTTTTTGAATAGATATGTGCATACATGTACCATATAAATTCTCTCATCTCAGTAAGAGAGAGAGAGAGAGAGAGAGAGAGAGAGAGAGAGAGAGAGAGAGAGAGAGAGAGAGAGAGAAATTACATGAACATTAGTCAGCAACACAACATGCTCGCTCCCCCTCCCGTCACATTATTTGACAAATTTAACAGCTCTGGACCTCAGCTTATTCCCTGGATCTAAAAAGAAAGATGCGTGGTAGAATGGATTTTCTGTCATTCTTACATGATTTTTTAAAAATTATAAACTAAAATCCTACTAATTCACTATAGTATTTTTTTTAACCCGAGAAATGCGTCAGTGTCATTTTAGAACAGTCCTGTGGTGCAGCTATCTTGACAACAAATATCTTTACCAATGCCTTTGTAATTGCTTCATGCATGTATCATCAAAATATTTTTTGCCTCTTTCTCTTAGTTATTTTGTTATAAACATTCAAAGTTAATTTTATTGCGCGACGTGGCATTTTGCCCGATGAATCGGTGGTGTGTGGCTGTACTATGGGGGTTGGGTCGGGTCTGTCTGCCCTCACCCATGGGTGGGGAGGTAGTTGGGTATAACGGGCTTGTTGTTGGGCCCGGTAGAGGATAGCGTAGTTTTTCTTACTACACTTCTTGTCACCATATGATGTTTTGTTTGACATGTAACAATTACAATTTATACTGTATAATATCGTTGAGTGTAATGATAATAAAGATTACTTAATATTTTTAAATCCTAGAATATAGAATTGTTTCTCTTCTCGAAAAATGAATGATCTTTCAGGTTGCTATAGAAACATTACTGTTTACATATTTTTATTTACTTCGTAGGTGTTTTTTCTTTATCCATATAGTAACTATTATTACCATTGTTATTATTGTAAAGTAGGTTCAAATGATGTATTTAGGGAGCATATTCTATCTTTATTACTTGCAAGTTCAATAACAAAAACCTATCATATTTGAAGGAACAAAGTGAGTAAAAATAATATAATCCTCGTCTTTTACAAACATATATTATAGAAAATACCAAACCAATACTGCCACCACCTATTGCCAAAATATTGAAAAGATATAGAAAATTCTTATGTAAATAAATCATGAATATAGATATTACATAAAATAATACATAAAAAGATCATCCTCTCTCTCTCTCTCTCTCTCTCTCTCTCTCTCTCTCCTCTCTCTCTCTCTCTCTCTCTCTCTCTCTCTCTCTCCAGTACTTCTTTTGAGTATGTCATGCACGAAAGCAGTCAGTTGGACACAGGGGCACGTCACATTCAGCACAGATTGTTGTAACCCTTGTTCGTTTCTTTTGTCGCCTGGAAGGCGCATACGTAGCAGTTTAGTTGATTTATTGTTTTGGTCCTCATTGAATGCTGTGTATTGGAGATGATGATAGCTTATGTAAGATGCTCCATGCAAGCAATCAGGTGCCTTTACGTGAGAATGTCCACGATGTCCGAGTCTACTGTTTGTCACGGTGCCATAATCCTTAAGAAGTTGGTATGAAACATTGTAATGAATTCGCGAAATTTTAATTTCATGCAAGTGGGGTCTGTCTTCATAAGCCAAGTGTTGTATGAATTGAGCATTATGATGTCTATAAGATGAAGAACGATTTTGTGATACCACTTATCTACGAGGCGCATATTTTCGTTATAATGAGCAACAACATCTGGCTTGCAGATTTTCTTTTTAGTCCTGTAGTGGACCTTACCCGGGTCCACCGTGTCCACCATATCACCTTCATGTACAGTTGATAAAAGGGTCTCGGGCTTTCTGTCTATCCACTTTACAGCCAATATCTTGTTAGTTGCCTCGCGTTGTATGGTCTTGGCCTTTGGCTTTCTCCTTTTTTTAGCTTTATGGCTTGTTCTTGCAGTTCTAGTTTCAGTGCCACATGTTCCTGTGGCATTATCATGAAGGAATTGTGCCAGTGTAGGACTACTATACTAATTGTCTGTGTACAATATATGTCCGTGACCCATATACTATGCCATCGTTTTCTTGACCACCGCTCCGGAGAAGCCCAGACCACTACCTTGATCCTCTTTTGGTATATCAACATCTGTGCCAGTATATACTATAATATCAAGCACTATTCCTGTTTCTCAATCTCATAAAACAAACAGTTTAACCCCAAAACGATGACGCTTGCTTGGGATATATTGCTTGAAAATAAGACGGCCCTTGAAAAGTATTAGAGACTCATCAGTTACAATTTTCTGGAAAGGATGAAAGACCCTTTTGAAGTTTCCTACAACTAAACTAAGGAATGGTCTTATTTTCCAAATTCGATCAGTAGAGTTTGGATTCCCGTTGTCAGCATAGTGCATGAAACGGGTCAACAGCAAGAATCTGCCGCGGGTTATGAATTTCGGGAAAATTAGGGTAGGAATCAAAGGGTCTTGTTTCCAGTAGTCTTGTAAGACATGTTTTTTCATTAAAGGCATCAGTAATAATAATGCAAAATAAACATAAATTTCATGGGGATCCGTGTCTACTGTTACGAACCGAGAGAGGTCCGCTCCAAGTTCGATATGAAAATAAACAATCAACGCCAACAGTTGAAACTGGGGATACTAATATAGAAAAAAACACTAACACAACAAAGGTTTATTTACAAGCTTACTAACAAAGATAAATGCAGAATGGTATCTCCTATTTACATAAAAAGGTAAAATCTTACACTGCATGAACTGGGGAAACGGTGGGGTAATGAAAGTACTTGCTGGCCAGTTTCCAGTTTTGCGACTCGAAGCGATGGCTTAACAAAAGGAGAACTGTAATTGCAGACGCCTTCTTGCCTCTGTATTGCAGAAAACAATGTCTACTCTTGATACTTGAAGGGCACGAACTCCCCAAAACCGCTTGTAGAACGTTTCTTCTCCGAAGGTTTGCTCAACGTCGAAATAACTGTCATCCACTCCTGACAACGACTTGACCAGAATTCCGATCAAACTCTCGAGCGACTTTTCCTCTCTGATCCTTCGTCTGTTCCTTCTTCTCTTATCACTCTCTGATGATCTCTGATCTCTGCTGCTGAGCTTTCACTGATGAATTTGATCTGTGACTCTTACTGATGATCTCATCTGTGACTCTTACTGATGATCTGATATCTCCCACTTCATCAGTCGTATTTATACGTAATTCTGGGGGTGGGGCTTACCAGCGAACGTCACAGGCTCCCGAGAGGACAGGAACGATTTAGAAGAATCTCAACGAAATATTGCATCAGAAATCGCGGTGTTCCTCACGTCACGTCGGCGCCTGTCAAGTTCTAAACACTCCTGCCGATTCTAGAACCATCATGAGAACTGGCGCCTCCAACACGCGCGAAAGCCTCTGTGCTGCAGAACTTCTTGAAGATGCGTTTTCCTTTCTTTTAACTCTTAATTCTTTGCTATGAACCACTTACCATGACATGTCCCCCCAAAAAGTGAAAAAAATTAAATCAACTGATTTTATTTTTTTCTAAAGAGAAACAAGAATTAAACAGCAGGGGAACAATTCTGCATAAAGCTTTAATACTTCTTCATTCACTCAACCACTCGTGCCAAAACAGAAAACGGTTATTAGGCTACTCATTCTGAAAACTCTAGAGAGGCTATTAGCTATAACATTATCCCTTCCTCTTACTTTTTCCATTTTCTGAAATCTGATTAAAACTTTGAAATGCTAAAACACCTCTTGTGTTTTCTCAAAACTAATTTATCTCAGTAACACTGTCACATAGAATACTAGCGGTGGCCATGGTACGGGGCGTTCTTTATAATTCTGAAGCAAGTTTACGTTCATTGACTTTGCTCCACTCTTACCCATATTAATTACATGATGTATATTTCCCCTCTCCGCTAACACTGAAATAGGACCTTCGAACTTATAAGGTAAAGCGGAACCTTCTTTCTGGACTATTACTAAAACTTTATCTCTTACACACAAACTTCTCTCATTTACTCTTAAGATCATGTTTCCGTTTAGTTTTCCCTTGACTTCCGCTCGCGCATCCATTCTCCTCCGCTAGTTGCCAAACATCTCTTAAATTGTTTTTATAATACTCTAGATTAGTTGTGCAATCTTCTCTACCCTTACTTCTAGGCAAAGGTCCGACCATATCGTTACCTACATTCTCAAAAGGTTGGCCTACCGAAGGAATATTACACAATGGAGCTCTGGGAATTATTTGATTCGGTTTCCTGGCAATTTGGCATTCATGACAGCTTAAAATATACCTCTTTGCGTCTCTTCATTTCATTTCAGGCCAAAAGTACGCCCTACTAATACACTTGAAAGTTTTATTTACTCCTAATTGTCCTTGCTCATCTTATCATGTGCTAACTTCAAAACTAATTCACAAAGTTTCCTATGAACCACTAATTGTTCTGTGATTTCCCTTTTACTACCTGACTTAGGACGCACACATAACGACACAAAACTTAGTCCTTTAAACAAAAAGTGTCCTTACACACATCATAGAGATCATCATCCAGCTCGCATTAAAAAATTTGGGTTAGTGTCTCATCCTCTCTCTGCAACTGACTAGCTCATCCTTATCCAAAACGTTAGTGCCTAATTCATCACCGTAACTAGTACTAGATACTGGTACATTTACTACGTTACTCTCGATAGTTACACCATCCCCTTGGCTATCACTGTCAACAATAAAATCAGGTTTCCCAGCCACACTCATGCCAAGATCAACCTCGCCACCTCTATCACACTCGTTCAAATCCACGAACTCACACTTGTTCGAATCCATGAACGAACTCACGTTCGAATCCATGAACAAACTATGACCATAATCTGTGTCTAAACCTGACCTAGTTACTACCATTTCAGGCACTGGAATCTCACTCACAACAGGATTCACATTCCTGGATAAAGCTAAGTCATTACCGACAATAATCTCAACGCCATCAACGGGCAAACTGTCAACAACTGCAAGTTTCACTTCTCCTGACACTACCTAACTTTCTAAGTTCAACTTCAACAAAGGACAAAGAACACGTGTTAGGAAATCCACCTAACTTAACTTTTTCTTCCATGTTGATTTCTGCCCTGTCTGGCGCACACACTCCTAATCAGTGAGACAGCAACTCCTGTCTCTCGAAGCAAGACTACTTCCCTTGAAAATATCCTCCAAGAGAGGAAACTACGCCTTCTAACAGAAATTCACCAAAAAATTTCTTAGTTTCTCTCATCACATCATTCCTACTTGATGAAAGGTTAACTAAAGACACTGGTTTCTTACCGTCCTTCCTTTCTACTGCACAATTTCTCGCTAAATGCCCTTTCCCATTACATCGGAAACAAGTTAATTCTGGACCACTAGATGCCACTTTACTCTTACAAACCTTAGACGTATGACCAGGTTTTCCGCATGTATAACAGGAATAGTCACTTTTACTCGCATTGCCATTACTAGAACTGAAACCTTTACTGTTTTGTACCCTACCAGACGAAGGATCATTTCGTTTCTTACTAATACTCAAATTATGAGTTAGACTATATTTGTCAGCTAACCTAGTTGCTCCTGCAAAAGATACTTCTCGCCTATCTTCTATATAAAGCTTAATCTTAGGGGATACGTTATCTTTGAAGTTTTCTAGCAACACTAAGTTCTTCAAACCCTCAAAATCATCAACTTTAGCAGAAGTTAACCAATCAAAAAGCAGCCTTTCTAACTTCTTACCCTATTCTACATACGTAATATTCTCGTCCTTTCTCAAATTTCTAAATTTCTTACGGTATGCCTCCGGTACTAACCTGTATGCGCTAAGAACAGCTTCTTTCACAATATCATAATCATCAGATTCCTCCTTAGACATGCAACTATACACAGTAAGCCCCCTACCACTCAAAACTGACTGTAAATATAAAGTCCACATTTCTTTAGGAGAACCTACTCTTTCCATTAACTTCTTAAAACACATGAAATATGTCGTAACATCTTCCTCATCAAACTTTGGTACTAATGTCAGCACTGCACTCATACCTAACCTATCAGTTTCATTTTTGTTCTGGCTTGACTGACTATTAACCCTTAAACGCCGACTGGACATATTTTACGTCAACATTTTTTGTCTCTCGGGTGCCGACTGGATGTATTTTACGTCGACATACAAAAGTTTTTTTAAAAATTCGCGGAAAAATACTTTTAGGCCTACCAGCCGAAAACTCTTGAATCACGCGCCTTGGGGGATGCTGGGAGTTCACAGATCAAGGTGTTGTTTTGTTTACAATCGTTACGCAGGCGCGCAAGCGCGAATTTCTTTCTTGCCGCACTAAAAAGTATCTGTGACACATCTCGGAAATTATTTCATCACTTTGACATAATTTTTTTACCATTTTAAATTAGCCGTTACATGGACTATTATATATGAAAATGTGTGCATTTTTATGTAGAATACAACAAAAAATACTCATGATTGTAGCTTTTATCAGTTTTGAGATATTTTCATATAAATAACGATAAGTGCCAAAATTTCAACCTTCGGTCAACTTTGACTCTACCGAAATGGTCGAAAAACGCAATTGTAAGCTAAAAATCTTATATTTTAGTAATATTCAATCATTTACGTTAATTTTGAAACTAATTGGAAGTCTCTAGCACAATATTTCGATTTATGGTGAATTTATGAAAAAACTTTTTCCTTACGTCCGCGCGGTAACTCTTCCGAAAATAATCATACATGCGATTGTGGTAATGTTTGCACCATTTTAAATTAGCCGTTACATAAAGTTTTATATATGAAAATGTGCGCAATTTCATGCACAATACAACTAAAAACAACCCATGGTTGTAGCTTTTATCAATTTTGAAATATTTTCATATAAAAAATGATAAGTGACACATTTTCAACCTTTGGTCAATTTTGACTCTACCGAAATGGTCGAAAAACGCAATTGTAAGCTAAAACGCTTATATTCTAGTAATATTCAAGCATTTACCTTCATTTTGCAACAAATTGGAAGTCTCTAGCAAAATATTTCGATTTATGGTGAATTTATGAAAAAATAACATTTTCTTTACGTCCGCGCGGTAACTCTTCCGAAAAAATCATACGTGTGATTGTGGTAATGTTTGCACCATTTTAAATTAGCCGTTACATAACGTTTTATATATGAAAATGTGCGCAATTTCATGTATAATACAAAAAAAAATAGTTGAAGGTTGTAGCTTTTCTCATTTTCGAAATATTTGCATATAAATCACGATAAATAGAAAAAAAACCACGTTCGGTCAAATTTGACTCTACCGAAATGGTCGAAAAATGCAATTGTAAGATAAAACTCTTACAGTCTAGTAATATTCAGTCATTTATCTTCATCGTGAAACAAATTCGAAGTCTCTAGCACAATATTTAAATTTATGGTGAATTTTCCCCCCCCCCCCAAAAAAAACTATCCTTCCCTCCGCGCGCGGATTCTCCGCCACAAATCTCCGAAATGCGTAAGTCCCATTCTCGGAATATTTGCTCCGTTTCATATTAGGCATTTCATAGAGTTTTATATATGAAAATGTGCGCAATTTCATGTAGAATAAAACTAAAAATATTTGAAAGTTGTAGCTTTTCTTATTTCCGAAATAATTGCATATAAAAAATATATAAAAAAAAAATTCGACATTCGGTCAACTTTAACTCGTCAGATATGGTCAAAAACTGCATTTGTAAGCTAATATTCTTACAGTATAGTAATATTCAATCATTTGTCTTCATTTTGAAAGAAATTGGAAGTCTCTAGGACAATATTTAGATTTATGGTGAATTTTTGAAAAAACATGTGTTTACGTCTGCGCGTTACGAATTCATGCATTATTTTGTGATAATATTTTCTCTGTGTTGCTTTTATCGTTTTACAATTTGTTATATACCAAAATGATCGCAATTTAGTGTACATTACAACGAAAAAAAAGTAACTTGTTACCTTCAACGTTTTGCGCACAGCGAGATTTGAATACAATTATATATGAAATTTCGTTTTTGCGCTATCATATATCGCATTATTTATATATGATAATGATAATTTTTTTCATTTCTGATGATTGCATACTAAACTTCAGGCAATGACAAAAAAAGGAGCCAAAAATGGACTCTTAATCTTCAAAACTAAGCGCGCTATGATTTTTTGAAAAAAATATTTTTTCTGCTTCCGCGCTCACTCTGAAACGTCTCTGGCACACGGGAGACATTTTTTTTTTTACCGCTTCGGCGTTTAAGGGTTAAGAGTACTTTCCCTTAACCGAGCAATTTCCAACTCATGCATACGTTCTTTCTCTCTCTCTTCCTGCTCATGCATACGTTCTCTCTTTCTTGTTTCTGCATTTCTCTCTCAACTGCTCTTTCCTCTCTCTCAGCCACTCTTTCATCTCTCTCATACTTTTCCCTTTTTTTCCTTTCAACATACTCAACGGAGATCATTCCCCTCTAGACCTTAGAAGCTTACATGACTCAATAAACCCTTTCACCATCTCACTCATTCTGGTTCTTTCTATATTCTCCTTGTTTCAAACTGTTACAGTGCTGAATATTCTAAGCAAGGTCGCCACAATGTTACCACCGAGAGAGAGGTCCGCTCCAAGTTCGATATGAAAATAAACAAAAAGAATTCAACCACAACAGTTGAAACTGGGGATATGAATATAGAAAGAAACACCAACACAACAAAGGTTTATTTACAAGCTTACTAACAAAGATAAATGCAGAATGGTATCTCCTATTTACATGAAAAAGGTAAAATCTTACACTGCATGAACTGGGGAAACGGTGGGGTAATGAAAGTACTTGCTGGCCATTTTCCAGTTTTGTGACTCGAAGTGATGGCTTCACAAAAGGAGAACTGTAATTGCAGATGCCTTCTTGCCTCCGTATTGCAGAAAACAATGTCTACTCTTGATACTTGAAGGGCACGAACTCCCCAAAACCTCTTGTAGAACGTTTCTTCTCCGAAGGTTTGCTCAACGTCGAAATAACTCGGTCGTCCACTCCTGACAATGACTTGACCAGAATTCGACCAAACTCTCGAGTGACTTTTCCTCTTTGATCCTTCGTCTGTTCCTTCTCTTATCACTCTCTGATGATCTCTGATCTCTGCTGCTGAGCTCTCACTGATGAATCTGATCTGTGACTCATACTGATAATCTCATTTGTGACACTTACTGATGATCTGATATTTCCCACTTCATCAGTCGTATTTATACGGCATTCTGGGGGTGGGGCTTACCAGCGAACGTCACAGGCTCACGAGAGGACGGGAACGATTTAGAAGAATCTCAGCGGAATATTGCATCAGAAATCGCGGCGTTCCTCACGTCACGTCGGCGCCTGTCAAGTTCCACAACACTCCTGCCGATTCTAGAACCATCATGAGAACAGGCGCCTCCAACACATGCGCGAAAGATTCCGTGCTGCAGAACTTCTTGAAGATGCGTTTTCCTTTCCTTTAACTCTTAATTCTTTGCTATGAAGCCCTTACCATGACATCCACCCATTTCTGAACTCTTGAATTTTGTGTGAAAGAGAAATTTTCCATTACCCACTGGTAATACTTATTTGTTTCACAGACAATAAGGCCAACTAATTCCTCAGTAAAAAGTGCAAGAAAATATTTGCTTTCTCTTGCAGTGTCATCACAAGGCCACTCACTTGTTACACCAGCACAATTACCATCAAAGGGATAAATATCAGGGATAAAGTTATTGACATCTGACCAAATATAAGACTGAATATTTCCTTCTCGTATATCATGTACATTACCTATTTCATTTTCACCATCCTCTTCCTCACATTTTTCAATGTGCCCTCCATCTGAACAAAATAATCTTCATTCATAATCATCTTCGCCATCGTCAGAAGTCCCTATCTCACCACTACCACTATCTCCACAGTTGATGTTATCATCTATGTCTTCGTCTGTTTCGTCTTCGGTGAATAATATAGGTAAGAATTTGCTAGGGGTCAGATTCCGTAAACGACAATTTTGGGCGATGAATGGAAGAGTTGATGCACTTGGTATTGCATCACATTTGTTCCTTGATGGTGTCAATGTGATGGAGGAAGAAGTACTTTGGTATTGCTTCTTTTTCTGGGGCGCATATTTTCCACTACCACTTCTCTTCACACCCCCTTTTCTTCCAACTTCCTTCTGTTGCTGTGCTTTGATTTTCCCTTGCGTCATTATATTTGTCTCTTCTGGGAATCAGATTTTCCTTTTTGTCTTGGTGTTCTGAGCCCTTGCTAGAAGAGGCCATAGTCTCATTTTTCCGAGAACGTCCAGTCATGGCAACAAAAAGTGAAAAGTAGCCGAAAACAGAAAACCAAGTGAAAGTCGCTTTCATTGTTATCAAAATAGAACTGTAGATATAGCTAATACAAAACACACACTTATTATCGTCGTAACTAATACTACTTATGTTAACTACCCTTTACTTTAAACAACCACTCATCAGATACTCAAAAGAAAAACAAAAACATTCGGGAGTGTAGCCATAATTTACGCTAGGCAACCGCATACTGACGGATGTTTTGGGAGTTGCCAAGTCTTTTATTTCCCTTACTGAACAGTACACTGCGTTGTGATAGAAAGTATATGTTTGTGTATGTATGTTGCTCTATATGATTTTTTTTATTGTACATCATTCTAATATATTAAAATAAAACAAGTTTTGACAGAAAAAACTACTTTTCACTTTTTTCCTTTGCAAAAAAGTTAGATTTGGATCTATGGGGAAATTGGTATATTATACATAATATATATGGGTAAAATAAAGTTCTAAACAATAAAACCTCTACCAGACAAATAGTTTTGCCAAGAAAAAATAAAAGTTAAATAATGTCAAGAGGGAACTTGAAGAGTAGAGATAGAAAATGGCGCTCTGAAGAGGCTTATAGCAGTCGCCCACACAGCCGCTCAAGAGGCTTGTAGCAGTTCTCGGGTTAATGAATTGATATTACTGTTTACATTAATACTAATATTTAAAAATTAGTAAATCATTTATTTATTATACAAAAAATGTATCAGAGAGAGAGAGAGAGAGAGAATTATTATTGTTATTATATATCATCATTTAATCTTGTTAAACTTACTAATATTTAGTCATGAAAATAAATCCAAATACTCTAATTAGTGAATATTTATTGTTGGAAAAACCGTGAATAGGCGAGTTTCCTGAGAATACAGGCGGTCCCCGGGTTACGACAGTTCCGGCTTACGACGTTCCGAGGTTACGACGCTTTTTCTTAAATATTCAATGGAAAAATCCGTCCTGGGTTACGACGCTTGTTCCGAGGTTACGACGCTGACGCTTCCGACGCTCCGAGTTAACGACGCTTTTAAAAAACTCATACTGTGATAAAAATCCTTTATAGTTTAGCACAGTATATTAATAAAAATAAGTTTCTGGTTAGATTACAACAAAAATTTTTAGGTTATGATGATTTTCGACACTTTTTATGTCGTATTTTTCTATGTTTTTTAGTGACGCCTCATATGCGGAACTAGTTTCCGAGCGAATTGAATACATACTAGCTTGCGGTGCGCAAAGTTTACATATAACAGTCCAAAAGCACAAATAATGAAAAAAATCATTGCTTGTTTCCAGTAATAATAACAAAACAAAGTTTCTGGTTAGATTACAACGAGAGAGAGAGGAGAGAGAGAGAGAAGAGAGAGAGAGAGAGAGAGAGAGAGAGAGAGAGAGAGAGTTAAGGACAGAGAAGTGTTAGTTTCGTTAAATGGCCTCTGACTCATGCCAGTAAATGTTTTGTGATACTAATAATATAAGCCTATTTAAAGATACGTTTACTTTAATTAGTCTATATGATACGTAAATAATAATCAACTGTTTCTTGTAGCCCTCAAGATTTGGCAAAATCGAAGTATCCAAAGAGAGACATTATCCAGTACACTGGAACCTTGACATACGAATTTAATTTGTTCCATTACCATCGTCGTATATCAAAACAGTTGTATCTCAAAGCATTTTTTCCCATTTAAAATAATGTAATATGTATTAATCCGTTCTAGTGCTATGAAACCACACCTAAACACAGCTAAATTACATATAATATGCACAATTTATACACAAATAAACGAGTAATAACACACATAATGATAAAATAACATAGCAATGTGATAAATGATAATAAATGTTAATAAAATCAATTAAAAAAAAGAAAGGAATTTTACTTACCACAACGAAAGATGACGTGAGGCCAGCAGGGGGAGGAGGTAGAGGGTTAAGGGTGGCAGGGAACGATTTGTTCTCTTTTTATTTACGTATGTACACTAATAACTACGTAATAAACACAAATGAAATAACATTGCTAAACTAATTTTTATTTTTTTTATTTTAATCAGTTTGTAGTTTTAGAAATAATGTTGATGCCTTTGGAAGGTTTTATGCTTTGCTATAATTTCATGTTTTGCTTCCATCGAAATCATTTCTTGGGTTTTTTCTTATCACCTGCTTTGTCTTTAGCTTTGAGACCCATGGTTAATAATAAAATAGACAAAATAACACAAAAAAATAGGCGCAAATACAACGAACTAAACAACGACAATGTTAACATGCAGCACCAACAAACAAACAGACTGAACGCCATTTATCGTCGCCTATACAACTAACACTCATCGCAAAATCGTATCTCAAATATTTCGTTGTATATCAAAGCTTATATTTTCGCAAATATTCTGTTGTATCTCAAAACATTCGTATATTAGGGCAATCGTATGTCAAAGTTCCAGTGTAATTTGATCAGAGAGAGAGAGAGAAGAGAGAGATTAGAGATAGAGAGAGAGAGAGAGAGAGAGAGAGAGAGAGGAGAGAAGAGAGAGAAATAGAAGACGCCTTGGCAACTATGGTCACCGTCTCGGGGATTGACGTAACATTTATTTTCTGAACAGATAGGACAGAAAAGTGTTCGTTTCATTAAACAGCCTCTGACTCATAGCAGGAAATGTTTTGTTGATACTAATATATAAGCCTATTTAAAGATACGTTTACTTTAATTAGTCTATATGATACGTAAATAGTAATCAGCTGTTCTTGTAGCCCTCAAGATTTGGCAAAATCACTCCAGGTTGTACATAAAACTTCAAGAATGTAGTGTCACCAGAGGATTACAATAGTTTTTACCTTCAAGAACCAGCATTCTTTTATGAAAATAACTCCAGGTTGTACATAAAACTACAGGAAACAACATGTAGTGTAACCAAAGGATTACAAGTAAGGTTTTTATAACTTTTTATTAGTTTAAGACACATTTCCAAGCGTCGTTCCGGCTTACGACGATTTTCGGCTTACGACGGGTCTCAAGAACGGAACCCCCGTCGTAACCCGGGGACTGCCTGTAATGGGTAGATATAGTCCAAAGAAAAATTGGTGAATAAAAGTGTGCGAATCTTGAGAACGCGGATACGGTGGTTGGCAGTATATATATGTGTATGAGATAAAATTTAATTCAACCAATATCTCAATGTTCCCATGGCATATAAGTATAAGAAGCTCTCGTAGGTAAAGTTAAAACGGTAAGAATGTAGACTCTGAGCTTTTGTCTTTATTTCAAGACCTGATCACAGTAACTACTGTGATCAGGTATTGGAGGCTCAGGGTTGACTTTCTTTTCTTTCACCTTTTCCTGCAAGTGTGTAATATGTATAACACAAGCAAAGGAGCCATTTTAACTACTATACTACTACTACTACTACTACTACTACTACTACTACTACTACTACTACTACTACTACTACTACTAGTAGTAGTAGTCTGTTTGCAATAGTTTTGAGATGAAGTAAGTACATGTGTATCTTCAAGCAACATAGGCTAGGCTGGATCAGTCAATGGTGAGTAACATGATGATAGTTTAAGGGGGCCGGCCGGAACGCCTATATATGGAGGTATAGGACGAAAAATGCAAAGTCATGAAAAAATTCATGGAGCTTCATATGGCAATTGAGAATACGTATACGAAATATTTCGTCAAAATTCCTCTTACTTTCGTAGTTACAGGGTAATTAGTTTACGTAACTCAATAAGCCTAAAACACTGATCCGTACAAGTAATGCAATATTTCTTCCATTATCGTAAATTTGATAATTATTGTCAAAGAAATTGGGAGAAATGGCATCTGTAGACATTCCCCGAGTCGAGAAGGAGACTTCAGGCCAAGTCCCAACTGTCCAGTCCTTATTTAGTGCGGCCGATTACAGACGTCGAGTAGTCTACACGTTCCATTTCACCTCTGACATACGCCTGCGTTTACGTATGTTTATGTAGGTTTCGGCAAGAATTTCATCATGCCAATGAGGAAAAGACAAGGAAAACATCTTGCTAACATACAGACGAAGAAAAATCGCTCAAGTATTATTACAGAATATCATAATATATGCGTAGTTAGTGAAGAGAGAGGGGAGGGTTGCTTAGTAACGCCCCCGTCTTGCTTGACAGCACACGTCACACTGTGCCCAAGGCTACGACGATCTTTGAGCAAAGAGATCTTCATTCATGATAAATAACAAAGGTTTTTTTTGGTTTTTTAAAACCCAAAATAGAATATGAAATTCATAATAATCATGATTTATTAAATTGTCTTTGTAAAAAAAAAGAGTACGCCTTCGAGTTTCACCTCTTGAAATTCTCTTGCATTACGTTTGTTTATCTTTGTTTCGGGCAAGAATTTCATCATGCCAAAGAGGAAAATACAAGGAAAACATCTCGCTAAACATACAGAAGAAGAAAATTCGCTGTAATAAGCCGAGTTAGCGAAGGGGAGAGAGAGAATTGCGTAGGAAGGAGTGCCCCATCCTTGTCTGCCTCAAGCAGTGCCCCAGGCTGCGATATATGAGCAAAGGGATCATCATTTATTTTATGATCAAATTATGATAAATAAAATAGTTTTGGTTTATTAATCACACAAAAAAGAAATATACATTCATAATAATCATTATTTATTAACATTTGTCTTTATAGAAATACGAAGGAAAACTTTGAACGCCCGTATCTCAAAACTATACTTATTGACCTTCAAAATCTATCTTCTCACTTAGTTTTTAAAGCTATAACATTGCAATTTGGTATATAACTCAGGAAGACATTATAGAACAATCAATAGAGCCCTTTTTTCCAATTTTTGTTTCGTATTTTTTTTATAAATTTTTTTTCTCCTGATTTATAGGGTTTATTTTTTTACCATATTGAAAAATTCATATCTTGCAAAGAAATGACTTTTAGAAAAAAAACTCTCCATTCGATGGAGGTCTACATCAGGTCTATATGGAAGTAATCCCAGGTCTTAATATTAAATATCAAGGGAGGAGATAGATTTTGAAAAAAATGGTTATTTTCGGGATAAATCGCCCTGGCGTCACAAAACTGAAGGTAGAGGCGAAAATCATATGCGGTTTGGAGATGTCCCAAGTCACCTTATTAAGTGGTATGAATATCAAAGTCCTGTCCTTGAAAAAGGGCATTAGCCGGCCGGCCCCTTAAGGTATATTAGGGTAAAAGGGTAAACTACGGCAGGCCAAAACAGGCCACCTACAATCAACGCTTGCCACCCTCCGAAAAAGTACATTATAACGCGTCCTGACACGGAGATGGGCATCAGTCTCGACTTGTGTTGGTGAGAAACGGAGCTAAAGACCTCTACTCTGCTTTCGAAGTAAGTATTTTCTCCAAAGTTAGAAATTAAGGCTAAATTTTAAGATTTAAACAGAGGGTACTGAAAACGGTCTCAAACGTAGTGCAAAATCTCACCAAAACGCGTTTCAACATTTTTACTTACAACTCGAGGTATTTAGAAGATTGACGCCATCTTGATGTTTACGGAGTCGGTTGTGTCAATAAACTAACCATTTCCTGTGATAAATCCGCACACCACTTGTGCCCACAGACGCTGGGGCACTTTTATCACAACAAAGGGAAAAACTTTCCTCACCGAGTAAACAACTGTTTTGTAGAAAGACGACGACGAAGCGTGCACTTCGATTAATTTTTTAAATAAATATTAAAAACAGTTCCAATATTTTATCATATTTTATGATGATTAATTTGAAAATATTCGTTATTGAAAAAGTAACTCGATTCTGACTCAAATTTAAGTAATTATTTTTTGGAATTCGAACGTTCTTTCAAGTCCTGTATTATGACGTCACGACATCTTGACTTTCGTACCTATTGTAAATAATTGCTTTACTCAACTTTCTTGGAGAACAGTTTACTAGTTATTCATGCAGATTATCAGCTCTTCATGTAATTGGTATAATCGTAATGCGCATATATATCTTCATTATTTCTTTTTGGTTTTATATGAAGATGTTTTTACTGCCGGATTATCGCCGTAGTGTGACGCAATCGTTTTCGGTCGATGCGCCTCTGTTTTCGCACCATAAGAAATTATGGGGCCGAATTTGTAATAATGACCAGAAAGTCGTAAAAGAGGAAAGGTTTAGCATTGAGGGGCATATGTTTTGATTGAGAAAAATACAAATTTATTCAATAGCTTTTTTGTAAAAAAAATACTTGATTACAAAAAACTTGATTGACAACTAAGCAGCATACCTACTATGGGTTTCAGAGACAGTGCAAGCACGTTTTTGTTTGGGCAATACCCATTTCTGTAACGAACACTCGTATCAGAACGGAGATTTTGTATGATGCATTACAACCCAGTGCCGTAATTTATAAGGGTATCGTGAATCACTAATCTAAAGAAAAAAAATAACGACACTTTGTCCTTGTACCAAGAGACAAAAACTCCATTATGCAGCAAATGGTACAAACACGTGTATAAAGCTCCACCTACCCTCTCCCCCCCCCCCCCCCATCCACCGCCACCCCTTTCCTTCGTTCCTTCGCCTTCCTTTCTCTCTCTCTCTCTCTCGCCATTCGGTATGTGTTGACCCTCCAAACTGGGTATAAGACTACACACAAAACGTTGAAATTGGTGAAATTAGGCTATGTATTGGAAGTATATATACATAATTATTAAAGCAATTTTATCATTATTGCATTACTATGACAACTAGAATTCATGGAAACTGTTTATAATAATGAAACAGCGTATGTGTGAAGCCTCCACTAATGTGGCAACGATGATCTTGCCATTCTTAGCATGCAAACATTAAAGGTTACATTTATTTCTGGCATACGGTTATTAAAGAAATTCAAAATACTAATGTAGACTGAAATCTATTAAAAGTGCTAGCAAAAACAAAAAAGCAAAAAAAAAAAAAAAAAATATGTATATAATTCACTTCTCCGTAGTCGTTCCTCTATGCACTTATCCATTAGTCGTTCCTCTATGGTTTTCGGCAGCCAGATGTACGAAAACGTTAGAAACATTTGATTGTATCTACTTTAGAAATATCTGTAATTTTTCAGGGTAATTTGGTTGCAAAAATGGATAATATACATGAATTAAATTAAAATGTTTAAATAACAAAGTAAATTTAAACTAAATAACGAGTAAAGTAAACAATTTAGGGAATAAAACTTTGCAGTTTCGTCGTCTGCTGTAACTGTGTTTGTTGGCGCGCTGCGCTTAGTGAACAGAACGTTACAAGGTTAAAGTGCAATGTGGAGTGAACTGAGACCAAAATGTGTATAATAACAATCAAATAAGCACTGTGGAGTTTCAGTTGTGATGGCAGTAAGGATAAAAACCGCCGATTACAAGGTAAGAATGAATTCAGTTCAAACCATAACCCCTGGAATAACAAGTTTCATACTTTCACTAATATAGGCAACAAAATGTTGTTTTATTGTGCTGATTACAACTGCAATCTTGAGTAAGATCAATAAACATTACATATATACGCTAACATTGTTCAAATGAGTGCTGGGAAGGCTGGGGAAAGATGGTGGCCTCCACTGATCAGAACCTTCCATGCAAAACATAGCCGCCATATTGGGTTTCAAAACTGCCTTGAAAACATATTTTACGAAGAGCTCACATGCTTATTTTAGTTCGTATGGGGCTTTCATATATCACATTATGTTGACGAAACTTCAATCTTTTAAATTGTATGCTTAGAGTTGTAATTGTATTCTTGTTTCACCAATTAAATATAGAGTGAATAAGACCCGTCCACCGTGGTGAGGGTTGGCCTTCCGTGGTGTTTTACCCTAGATGTTTGAATTAGTATGAAGATAGACAGTTAGCCTATAAGAATTTTTGGAGGAGTCTATCTATGGACAATCAATTTTCGTGGGAAACAATCTGAAATGATCTATCTACATGTATACTGCAGTTTTGGAATTGAGATGGGGAACATAATAATTATTACGAACAACAATTTTGTAGTTGACCTAGTGAAAAGAAAGCATAGGAAAAACATCAAATGGTAAAGGGGGACCCTTGTGGGAAACTGGGGTTTTTGGGTGGGGTGAAACGGCCTCGAGCGTTTTCGGCATCCGAAACTCTCAGTTCCCGGTGTAAAGACACATTAATGAATATATTTACGGTTTAGTTACGGTTGACCCTTTACTGCGTACAAAAGTTTGTCCCATCACTTAACATACAAACCTTTGACCCGCTACTCTACATAGAAAGTTTGACCAGTTACTTTGCATACAAGTTTGACCCAGTGCTCAGTATATAAAAGGCTAGGTTAGCCTAGGACCCAAAAAGTTTGACCCATTACTTTACATAGAAACCTTTGACCCGCTACTCTGACCCATTACTTTGCATACAAGTTTGACCCACCACTCAGCATATTAAAGGATAGGCTAGCTTACCCATTACATTGCATACAAAACTTTTAACTGCTACTAGCCTAGGCTACCACTAACCAACATTACTATGAAATTAGATTTTAACGGTGAATTTCTTAATGTGTGCTGTCAGTAACAACATGGCGGAATGGCGCTTTGCACCTTATCCGCATATTTAAATATTCTTGGCAAGCATTTAATTATTCTTGGCTAGCTCGTTTGTTCTGCTAAGAGGTATTGTTTTGCTGTGCTTGCTAGCCTTGGGGTCATAGAGAATTAGGCACTCTACATGCAAAAGGACACGGCTAGCCTAGGGTACAATTCCCCTCATAACTGTAACATTAAACACCTTACTTGTGACCACAGACTGACCTACCACTTTACATACAAATGGCGGCACCATGCATGTACCTACATGCCCACCGTCAGGTTGATAGATCTGTTCGAACAGGTGCTTCGGCACTGGCTTCGAACTGAACAAAACCTCAGTTTAGGCCAACATAAAAAATTAATGTACAACTTGGCTTATTCTATGTCGCTGCTGTCTGACGACCATGAAGGCATCAGCTCGGCTTCTTTGAAACGGTCGGGGATCATGTGCCATGCTGGTAGAAGGTCCTGGTCTCATTGTTTCGGACCAGGAAATTAATTCTGAGATGGGGGATGTCGGGCGGCTTTTGAGGGGGATAGACACGCTTGATCAGATTCAAGAATGCCCAAAATGGACACGGAACATCTTTTAGATACCGTTTCTGGATGCAGTACTTAGAAAAATAGCTTTCATAAAGTTCCTTCTGTGAACCATGTCTCAGTAGTGCGCCCCTTTTAACCCCTTCGCCACCGGCCTGCTTCATTGCTGCAAATGCTTGCATACCGCATGAGACCCCCCTGTCAACTGGAAGTATCAATCATTACTTGCTCCCACTAAATTTTATGTTATTCATATTTTTCCTTTATATTCTTATGTGAAAACATTGTGTATACAGATATCAATGAATATTTCTTACCCCATTGTCAAAAAATTACAAAAAATATAGCAAGAATATCGGAAAAAATAGGAATATTTAGTGGGAAAAGTAATTGCAGAAGTAGGAACTGTATAAAGTAGTAGAAATAGTAGTAAAGTAGAAATAAAGTAGCAGAAGAAGTAGTAAAGTATTAGTAAAATAGTAGTAGTGGTAATAACAGTACTAGTTTTCTTACTGAAACAGTTATTCCTAGGTTTCATACAGAAACAGCATATACATCAATGAATGTTTACGGCACTGGTAATAATAATAATAATAATAATCAAACAGTAATAATAATAATAATAATAATAATAATAATAATAAAAGTAACAGCATCATGTGACCAACACGTATACCAAACCCTCTTCTAGCAAGAAGGGTTCTCAGAGATAGGAGACACCGCCCTCATCGACGCCGGTAGGAGGTTGTTTGTCCCCTTTCGTAACAACCTGGGAGAAGTAGGGTGCGGAGAGTTGGGTGGTGGAGGTCTTGAAAGTGGGGTACAAGATCCCTTTCGACTCGGCCCCTCCACTATCCAATTCCCTGGTAGTTCTTTAAAGCTATTCCCCATCATCCATCAGGGGGAAGGCTTTGGCGATGGAGATTCATTCCTTGTGGGACAAGGGAGCGTTAGAACTAGCGCCCCACAACTTCGGGCTTTTACAGTCAAATCTTCATAACCTCCAAGACGGACGGTTCTTGGAGGCCCATCATAGATTTTTCAGGCCTGAACCGTTTCATTGTTTCCACAAAGTTTTGTATGGAAATGACTCGGTCGGTGCTGAGGTCAGTCTGAAAATACTACTGGATGGTGTCAGTGGACCTCAAGGATGCATATCTCCAAGTTCCAATACATAAAGAATCTCGGAGATTCCTTCGTTTCTCGGGTCCACTGGGAACTTTCCAGTTCAAAGTCCTCTGTTTCGGACTAACCACAGTACCTCAGGTGTTCACGAGGGTGATGGCTCCGGTTTCTGCTATCATGCATCGTCAGGGCTTCTGCATGAGGAGGTACCTGGACGATTGGCTAATTCAAGCCTCTTCCTGGGAGGAGGCTCTTAGAGCAAGGAATTTCCTTCTAAAACTCTGCAAGACATTGGGGATTCGTATCAACACGACGAAGAGTTCCCTATTCCCTTTTCGGACTATTACCTATCTCGGCGTGGAGATTCGGATGCCTCTTTTGATGGCTTTCCCGACTTGAGAACGAGTGCTGTTGATTTTGAGACAAGTCGAGCTCTTCCTCTTGGACAAAGGGCAACTTGCAAAGGAATGGAGAAGTCCTCTGGGGAAGATGTCATCTCTGTCCCTTCTAGTTCCAGGCTCTTGTCTCTGGATGTGTTCTTTGCAGTTACGTCTCGGGAATCGCTGGGACTTTCGAGAAGAGGACGCAGTTGTAATCTGGGATGATTCCTGCCTCGAGGATCTTCAGTGGTGGTCAGAAGAGGCTCATCTGACCACCGGAGTAAGTCTTGCTCTACCGATTCCGTATGTACATCTGTATTCAGATGCCTCGAATCAGGGTTGGGGTGAGATTCTTACGTTGGTGCGAAAGCCGCAAGACCTCAATACTTCCGCAGTTCATTGTGGAAAGACAACGTCCTAGCAGATGCACTGAGCCGTTCGAAAGAAGTCCGAGGAAGCGAATGGACATTAGCGCAAGAGGTAGTCCAATCACTGTAAAAGAGGGGGCCAGCCATAGTGGATCTGTTCGCCACAAGGTTGAACTATTGTCTCCCGGTATAATTCTCTCGGTGCAGACCCTATGTCTTGCGGGACGGACGCTATGCTCCACCCGTGGGACAATCTACAAGTATATGCCTTCCCTCCTTTCGGCCTCATTCTTCAGGTACTGGCAAAGCTAAGAGGGTGCAGGAATATGGAGATGACCCTAATTGCTCTGTTTTGGCCTCAGAGACCGTGGTTCCCGGATCTCTTAGAAGTGCTGTTCGAACCTCCGATCCTCCTGCCACGAAGGAAGGCTCTTATCAAACAGCCTCATTTTCATCATTACCACAAGAACCTTTCCGTGATCAACCTAGCTGCATGGAGACTGTGTAGCGAGCAGCCCGAAAGTCCGGGCTTTTGGAAGGAGTGGCTCGAAAACTTTCTATGTGCCTGAGGAAGTCTATAAGGAAGTTATACCAGGTAAGGTGGGCGTTGTACCATACATTGTGCAGGGCACAAGGGCATAGTATTTCCTGCCCCACGATAGCAAAGGTGGCAGATTTTCTTCTTTTCCTCAGGAAATCCAAGTCTCTCTCTTACTCTACCATTTCAGGCTACAGGTCCATGTTAGTGAGCACCTTTAGGTTTCATTTACCAGAGATTTCTAATAGAGTCCTTCATGATCTTCTCAGATCTTTTAAGATCGAATGACCGATTGTTCCGCTTTGGCCCCCCCTGTGGGATTTAGTGGATGTTCTAAAATTATTAAGCTCGAAAGCCTTTGAACCTCTAGAGAGTGTGTCCTTACGAGAACTTACTAAGAAAGTCTTGTTTTTAATATCGCTGGCTACGGCTAAAAGAGTGTGGGAAATTCAGGCTGTCTCGAGATCAATTTGATTTGCGGGGAAGGATTTGTATCTCTCGTATCTTCCGGAATTTGTGGCAAAGTCAGAGTCAGAAACTAACCCCCTTCCGAGAGAGTTTAAGGTTTTCTCTCTCGAGGATTTCGTCGGAGGTGACGTTGCCGAAATGTGTCTTTGTCCAGTGCGAGCGCTTAAACACTACCTGTTGTGCACTGCCAAATTATTGCCGTGACCGCGGTCATTATTCGTTTTGCCTAGGAATCCTTCTTGACTGCTATCCAAAAACGCAATCAGTTTTTTCATAAGGGAAGTAATCTCCCAATCTCTTCCCAGAGACACAGTTTTGGGAAACGATGTTCCACTCCCTAGAGTGCATAATATCTAGAGTGTAGCGACATCATCGGCGTTCCTGATTAATTTCTCAGTAAACAGGATTTTGGAAGCAGCATCTTGGAAATCATTGTCGGTATTTACTTTCTACTTGAGAGATGTACAGTTCGTGTCAGAGAGGAGTTACTCGCTAGGGCTGTTCGTAGCGTCTAATTCAGTGTTAGGTTAGTCAGCAATTAGTGCGGAATCGGTAGGGGAAGAAGTAGTTTTATTGTTTTCTCATTTTTTTTTAGATTAGTCTGCCTACTTTTCTGGTTTATGTCTGGGTTTGGTGTAGTATCTGGTAAGAGTGTCCTTTTGCAGCGGCTCAGCTCCCTCATCACGACTTCTGGATTCATCACTCGCCTTCAGTGGACGTCAGGAAAGATCTTCCCTTGGGACTTATTCTCCATACATGGGAGGCTAACACCCAAATGGGAGATGTTTGATTCCATTCCATACATGAGAGGTATATGATACCACATGGGAGGTTTCTGGAAGCATCTGCCCTTGCGACTTATCCCCTATACATTGGAGGCTATACAGCCACATGTGAGGTGTGTAGTTCCTCTCCACACATGAGAAGTTGATGATACTTCATGTGAGGTTAGACGTGACTAAGACAAGACTTATTGATCAGACTTAACGTTGAGGTACTCGTTCCTTCCGTTTCTCACCTGAGCATTGATGGAAGGTGAGTTAACGGTATTAATCCAAGGTAATAGTTTAATGAATTTATACCAATGTACATCGAGTGGTTGGCTTGAAATGATGAATGAGCCCACCTCCATTTAAATGTTGTAAATCAGGCTAATTCAGGTGTTCAGGTGGTGTATTGCAATATGGAGTTTTCATATTAAAACTAATATTGTAATACCTACCTGAACACCTGAATGACACCCACCCTCCTCCCCTCGTCAAATGATTAATGATTTAGTGATTGACGGGAGTAGTCATTGTCGGCCGGCGGCTGGCGGCAGCGCCGCCAACTGCGGACAGGTGACTCGGTAACAGGGTTTATCTGCAGCGTTGGTAGCGCTGGCAGTTAAAATTTCACCTAAGTGTTGGTAATTTTTGTGGGGTGTTGTTCGGGTTGGTCAGGTGACCAGGGCTAATTCAGGTGTTCAGGTAGGTATTACAATATTAGTTTTAATATGAAAACTCCATTTCTCCTGTCTGTCTGCTGGTTTGAATCCATGGGAGGACGAACTTATTTTCAACTAAAAAGTTGGTAGGACGAACTTATTTTCAAATAAAAATTCCCCTTCGGTTAACATATGAAAATATATTAATTTTGAGGTAGAGCAAATTAGATATTAAAGGACATTTGTAGTTTAATGTATTATTATGAATCACAGTAATGTGATAAAAATTCATAATATGGCTACTCTGGCAAACATTCGACTTCGTTAACATGTCAGGGGGAGTTGGATATCGATTCTAATTACGAATACCCGAGTTCGACAGTGATTTGTAAGGTCAAAATTGGTACCAACTTATAACCTCACTTGTTGGCTGAGTTGGTAATGTTACTGGAGTCCTGATTTCTCATCTGTCTGTCTGCTGGTTCGAATCCACAGGAGGACGAAATTATTATCAACTAAAAAATTCCCCTTTGGTTAACGTATATGAAAATATAATAATTCCGAGGTAGAGCGAATTGGATACTAAAGGACATTTGTAGCTTAGTGCATGTATATGAATCATGGTGATATGATAAGAATTCATATTGTAGTTTCTTGCGGCAAACGGACTTGGTTAACATAGCAGAGGGAGTTGGATATCGATTCTAATTACAAATACCTGAGTTCGACAGAGATTTGTAAGCTCGGAATCGGTATCAACTTATAACCTCACTTGTTGGCTGAGTGGATAATGTCACTGCAGTCCTGATTCCTCCTCTGTCTGTCCGCTGGTTTGAATCCATGGGAGGACGAAATAAAAAATTCTCCTTCGGTCAACATATATGAAAATATATTAATTCCGAGGTAGAGTGAATTGGATATTAAAGAAAATTGTAGCTTAATGCACCACACACATATACATATATTTTCATACATGTTGACCGAAGGAGAATTTTTTATTTCGTCCTCCCATGGATTCAAACCAGCGGACAGACAGAGGAGGAATCAGGACTGCAGGGACATTATCCACTCAGCCAACAAGTGAGGTTATAAGTTGATACCGATTCCGAACTTACAAATCTCTGTTGAACTCAGGTATTTGTAATTAGAATCGACATCCAACTCCCTCTGCTATGTTAACCAAGTCCGTTTGCTGCAAGAAACTACAATATGAATTCTTATCATATCACCATGATTCATATACATGCACTAAGCTACAAATGTCCTTTAGTATCCAATTCGCTCTACCTCGGAATTAATATATTTTCATATACGTTAACCAAAGGGGAATTTTTTAGTTGATAATAATTTCGTCGTCTTATGGATTTGAACCAGCAGACAGACAGATGAGAAATCAGGACTCCAGTAACATTACCAACTCAGCCAACAAGTGAGGTTATAAGTTGGTACCAACTTATAACCTCATATATTTAATATATATATATATATATATATATATCTCTATATATATATATATATATAATATATATATATATGTGTGTGTGTGTGTGTGTGTGTGTGTGTAAGTATTATATATATATATATATATATATATATATATATATATATATATATATATATATATATATATATATATATATATATGATATATACAGTGGACCCCCCACCCGTATTTGCGTTCTCCAGATTCGCGGACTCACACATTCGCGGATTTCTCTCGGGAACGTTTCCCTGCATTATTCGCGGAAAATTCGCGCATTTGCGGCTATTTTTTCTTATCCTTTTCTATGATAAATATCCACAAATTCCTGTTTTTTTTGATGAATTTCATCATAAAATGCACTTTTTGTGATAAAACTATTAGAAAAACCATGTATGAAAATTTTTAGTGGGTTTTTCTTGAGTTTTAACTAACAAAATAGGCTGTTTTTAGCATTTTTATAGGGGTTCCAAACATTCGCGGATTCTAACTATTCATGGGGGGGTCTGGTGCGCATCCCCCGCGAATACGGGGGGACCACTGTATATATATACATGTATATACAGTGGTACCTCAGGATACAAAATTAATCTGTAATGAGGCGGCCTTCGGAACCTGAGTTTTTCATATTTTGAACCGCATTTTACATGTAAATTGCCTAATTCGTTCCAAGCCCTACAAAAACTCGCTAGGTAGAGTGAATTGGATATTAAAGAAAATTGTAGCTTAATGCACACACACATTCATATGTGTGTGTGTACACACACACACACATATATATATATATATATATATATGTGTGTGTGTGTGTGTGTGTGTGTGTATTTACATATTTACATATACAGTGGTACCTCAGGATACAAAATTAATCAGTTCCGAGGTGGCCTTCGTAACCTGAGTTTTTCATATTTTGAACCTCATTTCACATTTAATTGCCTAATTCGTTCCAAGCCCTACAAAAACACCCCAGTATATTTTATAATCAAGCTAAATTGGCCAATAAACAATGAAATACAACAATTTGGACCATTCAGTACCTAACTTCGGGCTGGGCAATCAAATCGCCGAAAATAGCGCTGGCCATGTGGGAGATTGCTGTCTCGGTTATTGTATCGCCAGCGATTTCTTTGTCTTTTATCCATACAAGAAGCAGCCACTCCATCTCATCGTGCACGTGGCTCCTCTTGTTGGACAAAATAGTCATACCCTTGGAAGGTGTAGCTGCTTTGATGGCTTCCTTCTGCTTAAGGATGGTGCCTATCGTTGACGGATTTCGGCTGTAATCCTTAGCGATCACACTCACCCGCATGCCAGCTTCATACTTGTCTTAATAGAAAGCATCCTCTTCTTTCTGTGAACTTCAACAACTTTCTTGGGACCCATGACTACGTATACTGTACTTAATTAAGTTATGTAGTTATTAGGTTAACGTAAAACTATTATTATTTCTTTTATTGATTTAAATCAGCCTTGTTTACTTTTTTGTTTACTTTTAAGTTAAATTTTTGCTGAGTATGTTTACTCTTGTGTTTCCGTAAGTTAAGTGGCTTTACGATTGTTTCAGTGTTTTTGCGCCTCCTCCTCCTTTTTTGTGTATTAGTGAACTATCGTTTTAACGATTGTTATTCTTTTGCTTTGAGTGTTTATAAACACTGGGAAGGTGATGAGTGGACATGGTCGACCGGTCAACGAGAGTTCGGGTCTTGACAAGCTCTCACCAGTACTGTTTCCTGTCGCAGCTTATATTTTGATTTGGAGGACGACTTTGGATACTTACCTTTTGGACCACGCACTTGGATATTTCCCTCACAGATTCGGGAAGACGCAGATATACGTCTCTTGTGTGTGTGTGTCCCTGGAAGTTGGATCACGGCATTTTCCGCGCAGGTGTTGTTGTCACCTGCGACCTTCACGCTGCAGTGGGGAGTTTCGCAGAGGCTGTCATCTGCGACCGCTGTTTCTGCCCCGTTTTTCCCGTCGGAGGATTTTTACGGGACCAGTGTCGTCGCTGTATCCCAGCACTGGATTCTGGATTTACCTGCCGTGTCATCCTCGTACAGCTGTTATACGGGAGTGAGAGCTATTTGACTCGTGAGGTGGCCAGTAGGGAGTCTGTCACCAGGTAAGACGTATTATCGTTCCTCTTGTATCGGGAAATGTGTTGCCCTTCAGTCCTGGCGTACAGTATTTGCCCTTCCGTTAGCAGCTTGATGGACTGATCACGGCCCTGAATTAAACTCCTCTTCTGGTACTTCACTTGAGGTGAAATTGTTTATTTTGTTAATCTTATTTATAAATATATATATGTATAAGTTTACATGTATATGTTGTCATATTTGTTTGTGTTAGTATTTAGTGGACCGAGTTCCACATTGTTTAGCTTTGTGTTGTAGGTAGGAATATTAAGGTTTTCCTTGTTATCATCTCTTACTTCCTTCTACCTTATTATTATTAGGTTATTGATTATTTTGGCTAGCCTTATTTGGATCCACCTTGTTATTATCAAGTGTTTTCTCTCTTGGGGTTTTCTCTTGTTTAGGGCTTAGTGTATTAGCTTTAGGTTTTCTTGTGAGTTCCCGAGAACCAGGTATTTGTTCTCTTTAATATTCTGTACAATTAAGTGTATTTAATCTCACAAGGTTGATTTAGGTCATTGTTCTAGTTTATAATAAATATTGTTAAGTTTTCTTGAGTTTCTGTTTCCGTCCTTCCTTGTCACTGAGGTACATTTACTGACTGCAATCCTTAAGAATATAAAGACCTAAAAAGAACCTGTACTGCAACCTGGGAGGTTGTAACAGTTGGCGACCGTGACAGGATTGCACTCGGGTGTACTCAGTGTTTTGGTTGGCGGAACAGCGCTCGGTGGATTTACCAGTATTTGTTGCTGTTTAGTGTATTGCCTTACTCCCCCTTTAATTTTGGAACCATGGAAGAATTTATTTTTGATCCAGCTGAGTTTTTGGGGTCGGCAGATTGCCTTAGGCATCTTCCTGTATTGAGTAAAGAGTATTTGGTGAGTTGTGCTCGCTGGTTAGGTGTCCCACTTAGGGCTGCAAACACTAGGGCCCAGTTGCTGATAGCTGTGAAAAGTAAGGTAGCTCAAGGTATGGCTGAAGGAGAAAATTTAGTTAGGGATTTTGACAGTGTTGGTGATAGTGACTCAGAGCGAGAGGGTAGTGTGATTGAGGATGTGAGTGTGAATCCAGGTCTTTCTTTGTTTGAAGATCCTCCGCGTACTGGAACTATTTTTGAAGGGCAGGCTAATTTGCAAATTAAACCAAATGTGTCCACTAACCCCTTTTTGGTAGAAAACCCTGTCCCAGTAAATGTAGCCCCAGTACAGCCTGTAGTGTCCCAGGAGGACAGTGAATATAACTTAATTTGTAAGAGAATAGAGTTAATGAAGCTCGAGTTTGAAGAGAACGAGAGGGTGAGGCGGCATGAGCTAGAGATGGCCAATGTAAATTTGGAGTTGGCTAGGTTACAAGGTTCTCCTAATAGATTGAGTACTCCCTGTGGACCATCTGCTGATAAATTTAATATAGGGGCAGCTCTGAAGTTGGTCCCTGTATTTGATGAAAGAAATGTGCCTGAATTTTTTAAGGCTTTTGAACAGGTAGCTACCAGGTTGTCTTGTCCCACCGAGATGTGGACAGTCTTAATTCAGTGTAGGCTGGTGGGCAAGGCAATCCGGGTGTATAATTCTTTAGAGGAGGGTCTAGCCCGTGATTATAGTAAAGTGAAGGCGTTGGTCCTCAAGGCTTATGACCTTGTCCCTGAGGCTTATCGCCTAAAATTTAGAAACTTTTCTAAGCATGTTTCCCTTTCATTCGTGGAGTTTTGAGTTTGCTAGGCTCAAGGAAGAGCAATTTGATGATTGGCTAAAGAGTCGACAGGTAGCCTCTTTCTCCTCCTTGAGGGAATTAATGCTGTTAGAAGAATTTAAGAAATATTGTAGTAAGGAACTGAGGATATACTTGGAAGAAGTAAAAGCGGTCAGTCTAAGTAAGGCGGCTCAGATTGCCGATGAGTTTGTTTTGACCCATCGAGCGGGGTCCGGTAATTTTGGGTCCCAGGTTATAAATTTCCAGTCTGCTAGGCCAAATAACTTTAATAATAAATCTGGTAATATGGTAGATAATAGGGTAAAACATTCAGGTGTTCCAACCTATTCTAGGAATGAGAATAGTCAGGGAAAAGTCTCAAGTGGTGGGCACACTAGAGTCTTTTCCAAAAACAGGTTAATGTCTGGTAATGTGAGCAGAGGTAATGGGACCTGCTTTTGGTGCAATAAGCCCGGGCATTATCAGTCTAATTGTAATGCCAGAAGGAGGTATCTCCAGAGAAATGGTAACAATGTTGACAACCCTATATCTTTAATTACAAACAAGGCTACTCCTACTAATCCCAAGGTTGATAATGCATCAGTGATTGATAGTGGTAATATGATTAGTGGTGATGGCGGTAATGTGAATTCAACTGGTGGTAGACAATCATGACTCTATGATAAATATATCTGGCCTGGTAGACTGGTTACTGATTCAGGAGTCCTTAAGGTGAAATTTTTGCGAGACACAGGGTCTGCTCGGTCATTAGTATTGAAAGAATCATTGAATAGTCTAGTTAAATATTCAGGGAATTATGTGGTTCTGGGAGGGTTCCCGAACACAGTGGTTTCAGCTCCCTTGGTAGAAGTTGAGTTATCCTTCCCTGGGTATAAAAAAGTAAACAAGGCTGATTTAAATCAATAAAAGAAATAATAATAGTTTTACGTTAACCTAATAGTAGTATACTAATTAAGTTCTCACACAACATGATAAAGTAGTACAACGAAATCACTAACACAAATTAATGTTAACAAACGAAATTGTATATGTGAACGAGTGAATTCCGGGTGCGTACGATAACGCTGGTGCAAAACAGTGGCCGAAAAAGAATGCCTTTACGTAGAGCACAATGGGAGAGATGCTGACTAATAGGAGAGCAGGATCTTATGGCAGTGGCTAGCATCAGGAACCTATGGGAGAGTGGGAGGATGGTGGCGAGTCTACTCAGTTGGCACCGTGCAAGTTTTAAAAGTGTTCTCGGTGGTCCGGCCAATTCTCGGGCCTTTACAACAACAACCTTTTGTAACCTGAGTTATTTTTGCATGTAGAGCCAAAAAAATCTGTGTATTTGCTTTTGTAACTTGAATTTTTCGTAAACTGAGACTTTCATATGTTTAGGTATCACTGTACGGTATATAGATATCTAATAAAAGGAGCCCATAAAAACACCAAAATATAGAGAGAAAAATAATATATTTCAGAGACTGCTGTCTCCCTCTTCAGGTAGATGAATGAGAAAAGTTTACAGAAACGGTGGTATTTATACCAAAAGCTCCATCCACTGGTAAGCCAATTTAGGTCACCGCCGCTGATAATCTTCCTTTAATCTTCTTAAGCGTTGGTTGAATGAAAATCTTGTCGATCATATCTGAATCCCATGCTCCTTTTGAGATGTTCATTACCTGCCTCTCTTTTATGAAGGCCGATGCCATCATTTGACTCTTGTACCGACAGTTGCTGCTATAAATTATACGTGACAAATTCCAGTTTATTCTATGGTTATATTCATTTATATGGTTGAAAATAGCTGAGTTCTGTTGTCCATACCTAACTGACCGTTTGTGTTGTATTAATCTCTGGGGAAGTGATTTTCCTGTAAATGCAATGTAAGATTGGTAAAAGTCCTGGCATGGGATTTCGTAAACCCGTGTCCTTGGGGGGTGTCTTTTGTTGGACGTTAATCAGGGATTTGGCTAAGGTATTTGGGTAAGTAAAAGCAAAAGGGTTAGATTTTCTGAGGGTCTGAGTCACTGTCTTAATCCTGTCCAGTTGTGGAATTTTTATTTTTATTTTATTGTTGGGTGTATCTCTGGTCTTGTCTTGAGGGGGTCGGTAGAAAATTAAGTTTGCTTTGTGAATTGCTTTCTCAATTATGTGGTCAGGATACTTTAAAGAGGAAAGATGGATACTTTAAAGAGGAAAGATGCTTACGAATTAGTTCAAATTTTTTTTCCAGGAAATCTGGGGAACAAATTCGTAAGGCTCTTAAGAACAGGTTGCTGGCTACACCTATCTTGATAGCATTGTTGTGATAGCTAAAGTAGTGAATGTATAAAAGTGAGAACGTTGGTTTTCTGCATATGGTAAATTTGTATTCTGCCATGTGTCTGATTATTAAAACATCAAGAAATGGAATTTTGTTGTCTGTTTCTTATTCAACTTTAAATTTGATGCTGGGCACTAATGGACTTAATTTTGAAGGAAATTCATTAAAATTCCCCCATCTATTATCCCTAAATGTTAGAATATCATCTACATAACTCATCCACAGCATGTTTTTGGGTTTTATTGCATTTATTACTGTAGCTTCAAAGTATTTCATGTACAGGTTGGCTAAAACAGGACTTATAGGACTACCCATACTACACCCGAATTTTTGGTTATAGAATGATTCTCCTAATGAAAATACATTATTCGATGCACATAGTTCAACTAATTTTATTATTTTGTCAAGCGCCAATGGGAAATGATCTGAATAGGGGGATAATTTTTCCTCCAAAAACTGAAGAACGTCCTTTACTGATACTTTTATGAATAGGGAATTAATTCAAGGCTTAAAAGTTTATGTTGTGAAGTGTTATGTGCGCTTCTCTGAATTTGTGACAAAAATCTTCTGAATGTTTAATGTGACTGGGAGAAAAAGTGCCTAAAAAAGGGGAAAGGAGGCCAGCTAACCATTGAAAGCTCCGGCACATGAAATGATGGGTCTGAATGGAAGATTGTTTTTGTGAGTTTTGGGAAGGCCATAAAAGTAGGGAAGTTTAGGATTAATTACTTTAAATTTCTTTAATAGTTCAATACTCTTTTAGTCTTGGCCAATTAATCTTACTTTCCAAAAAAATTCTGTGGGGACGTTTTGGAGGGGATTTTTCATCAGTTTGTTGTAAGTGTTTGTGTCGCTAAGGAGTTGATTGATTTTGTCGAGGTAGAAGTCTTTGTTCATTATTACGATTTTGCCGTCTTTGTCTGATCTACTTATTATAACATCTAACTTTTTTAGTGAGCGGATGGCTATCATAAATCTACGGGAACAGGATATTTCTTATTTAGGTCAGTTAAAGCATTTAGTAACACAAACAGTCAGTTAGGTATTGAAACCAGAACTCAGCTATTTTTAACCATATAAATGAACAAAACCATAGAATAAACTGGAATTTGTCACATATAATTTATAGCAGCAACTGCCGGTACAAGAGTCAAATGATGGAATCGGCCTTAATAAAAGAGAGGCAGGTAATGAACATCTCAAAAGGAGCATGGGATTCAGATATGATCGACAAGATTTTCATTCAACCAATGCTTAAGAAGATTAAAAGAAGATAGATTATCAGCGAGGTGACCTAAATTGGCTTCACCTATGGATGGATCTCTTGGTATAAATACCACCGATTTCTGTAAACTTTTCTCATTCATCTACCTGAAGAGGGAGATAACAGTCTGAAATATAGTATTTTTCTCTATATATATTTTGGTGTTTTTATGGGTTCCTTTTAGTGCATTATGCTGTAAATGTTCTTTTGTATCCAATTGGCTCTACCTCAGAATTTATATATTTTTGTATATGTTAACCGAAGAGGAATTTTTAGTTGATGATAATTTTGTCCTCGTGGATTTGAACAGACGCACAGAGGAGAAAGTGGGACTTCATTGACCTTACTGACTCTGCCAGCAAGGACATTTGTGTGTGTCTCAATGCAAGAAGCTTTTGGATGATCATCTGTGGCAATTAAGGCATCAGTTGCCTGTCAAAAAAAATTTGATAATAATATTACTTGGCTTTGGGTTGAATTTTCCTGTTGAGTAGTGAATTGTTTCATCAAATCGGGAGACTGAACTCTAAATATACCAAAAATTGATGTAGTCAATAATGTATTTATGCGCTTTGTGATAGCAGATAGATCTGGCACAGTAGTAGCTTTGAACAAAAATATTTTTAAAGATAAAAAAACTTTGGGGCTTTGGTCAGGTATCATTATTCATAAAAGTATTTGATGATGAAATAACAGAAGTTTGGATAAATGAATTAGAGTAAATCGTTCTCTGAAAGCACCCAAATAGAATTGGTTGAATGTAAATTTGAATTTAATTGGAAATATTCTCAAACTTTTGTATAGTTTTGGTTTATCCATTGTCCTCCTGTTTTATGCATTTTATATGTGGAATTATTTGAAAGCATCAAGTTATATGTGTAGAGTATGATATGATCGAGTTATTTTTATGACATATATAAAGGACAGTATTTTGGTGGGAAACAAATGTAAATACTTTTTTAAATTAAGTGAATTGGGTCCCATACATAAAATTAATTGGAAATATAAAATGACAGTAACCTAACTTTTTTGGTTTGCCTAAAATGGAGAAATGTTATTCCGGCTTATGTGAAATGTTATTCTACGACCAAAGCAATAATGTAAAGAAATCAAGATAAAACATTCATGATTTTATGTGCATTATGTATATTTAGCCATAAGAATATTGATTATAAAATAGCTGTAATTAGGAATATAAGCAAGGAGTTAGAATGTTTGACACAGTATTAGACATTGCATTAAAGCTACAGACATTACATTAAGAGCAACAAAAAATACTGAATATCTGCTAAAGAGTGTACAAACTTGATCCATTGTTTTCAAAACCAGTATGTAAACTTTTATAAATATTAAGGAATAAAGTTTACTTGGGCCTAACTGCAAAGGTTTGAGGACTCCTCTATAGAAGATTGATGAAAGGAGCTTGACCTCAGTTGCTAATGAGAGAGCAGCTCAACCTTTTCCCTATCAGGTGTGAATACATTTTTTCAGCTCTGTGTATGTTTGTGCAATCACCATAGCATATTAAATGTTAAGTTTCTGCCATATTAGTCCTTTGGAGTTCATAAAATTAACACTAAAGGTGGAATTGTTCAGGATTTATACCCTGTTTCTTACTTCCCTGCATCACCTGTATATTTGAATTTTGCATTCTCTGGTGGTTTTCATTTGTAATTTTGTTTATATATATATATATATATATATATATATATATATATATATATATATATATATATATATACCATGGTTCCAAATATTTTATAGATGTTTTGGACCAGTTCCTTAACCTTTTAACTGTGTAATCCGTTTATCTTTCGTGGTTGGTCTGCTTAAACATGGATTATCTAGGGCTTAGGGCTCTTAGTTGACTGTTGGGGCTCCTGAAGTTGTTCACCATAGGTAACAGTTGAAGAATTTAATAAGCATGTCCACAATATTTACTGTTGAATTATAAGCTAATTTAGTAGCAGTAACAGAAAATGTACATTTTTGGAAACTAATTTTCAGCAACTCCCAAATTACATTATGGTACATACTTGAAGAAATTTACATCAGAGCACCTTTTAGCAATGAAAATCATTGGGAGGGCATATCTTTTGAGTTGCTGCAAGACAGGTAAATTTTTTACATGTACACCAACACACTTTTATACCAGGAAATTAAACGATCAACAATTTGGCAAGGAATTTGTCGTCAAACATGTTGTATTCTTTCCTTCTTACTGAATATTTACCCAGTTTTAATGAAAAAAAGTAGAGGGGTCATGTAGGATTCTGATTAATGATAGCCATGTCAAAAAAGTGATATATAAAGATGATGTAAATGTAAAAATGCCCTTTTGTGTTTTGAGGATTGGCCACAAACATTGGGCCCATGAATTTTTGTTTGCTGAGAAACAGCAGCCATCATATGGTAACTGTTGGTCAACTTCATGGTGCTGCACACCTGGAGTTGTCCCAGCCTTGGGGTCTTGAACAGCAGTTTTCTATTCTTAAGCTTCTTGATGGGGAAGGCTAATTAATTACCTTCTCGTTAGGGTTTGCAGAATGTTATGTATTAAACAAGTCGGGTTTTAAATTATTTTTAAGGAAACTGTATTTCATGGAGGTATGGTTAATTTAGTAAAATAAGTTTTTATAAATTATATATTAGTGGGCAGAAAGTGACAGTATTTTTAGAGCTTCTGTGGAGTGAGTGACTGTTTCCTTAAAATGTTTAAGAATTGTTTAAACATTTTGTTCAAATGACTTCTTGCAGCAATAACCTTAGTCATTGAAGCCCCAGTTTACAGGAGCTAAATGATAGATTAGCTGAACAAACAGAACAAGTATAGAACTAATGATTGCCCGTATTCATATTTAGAGCCACAAAATTTAGTTTGTTTGCTGCTTTATTACACATGGTATATAAAGTAAAGTTTAAACTAAGATGAAACTATCAGGTGTTGCTGTACATTTAGTTTTTCATATCTGTTTACTAGATTGAAATAAGTTTGTTAACAGCAGTGGGTAAGTCAGGGGGAATCTAGTAAGATTGTAATATCTTATAGGATTGGGTCAGATGAGTGTTCTTTTATAACTTTTATAGTTATTGGACGTGGGAAAGCTGAGAAGAGAGACCCAAGACGTGGTGCATCGCCCCTTCCCACTGGTGGGGCTTTAATTCCTGGCAAAGGACCAATGATGATGGGAGGGGGGCCTGGAATGATGAATATGGTACCTCACAACCATGGTCCTCCTGGTCAGCGACATCCTTCAGTTTCTCTTCAACCTCCAAACCTTGGCATGCCACGGGGAAATACACAAAATCTGAATACTCTGAGAGGTGAGGAATTTAAGAGAAGTAAGTGTTTCCACGATACCCCAACTATCTGAGAAAAAAATAGAAGTTGCATGGTGGTACACAAGATTCCAAAACTTTTAGGGTAAATTTTGGATTATGTTCAAAGATTTCTGACTCCTTGTGTTTTTTTTTTGCTTGTATCTTGCTCCCTTTATCTGCAAAATTACTAATAAATTTCCATATTTAAAGCTAGTGTCTTTCTTTCAATTTTATTTTGTTATTGGCTACTGATATTCACACTAATTTATATTACTGATTCTGGCACTGTAAACCAAGTATAAATAGAATTGGCATATGTACTGATTAGAATTTATTTTGCCAATGTTGTTTTAGTTTTTTGCTCATGTTAGGGCTAAGAAATAAAATTTATCAGTTTCAATCAAACCTAAAAGGCCATAAGATATAATGAGAATAAGTGAGAGGCCTGATAATATTTGATACATGAAAAAATGGCAAAACCAGCACTAGGAAATAGTCAATAAATTGAGTATTAGTGAAAGTTTTTATTACATATTTTAGTATCAGTTTGATGAAAATGCCAAAGAGACTTCCACAGATACAGGGTAAGGATAGTTAAAATCTTTGGTACCTTACAGTCTGACTTAAGGGGGCCGGCCGGCTAATGCCGTTTTTTAACGACAGGACTTTGACATTCATACCACTTAATAAGGTGACTTGGGACATCTCCAAACCGCATATGATTTTCGCCTCTGACCTTCGGTTTTGTGACACCAGGGCGATTTATCCCGAAAATAACCACTTTTCAAATTCTATCTCCTCCCTTGATATTTAATATTAGACCTGGGATTACTACCATATATAGACCTGATGTAGACCTCCAATCAAATGGAGAGTTTTTTTTCCAATAGTAATTTTTTTGCTAGATATGAATTTTTCAATATGGTAGAAAAATAAACCCTATAAATCACGAGAAAAAAATTTATAAAAAAAAGACGAAACAAAAATTGGAAAAAAGGGGCTCTATTTGATTGTTCTATAACGTCTTTCTGAGTTATATACCAAATTCCAATGTTATAGCTTTAAAACTAAGTGAGGAGATAGACTTTGAAGGTCAATAAGTATAGTTTTGAGATACGGGCGTTCAAAGTTTTCCTTCGTATTTCTATAAAGACAATGTTAATAAATAATTATTATTATGAATGTATATTTCTTTTTTGTGTATTAATAAACCAAAACTATTTTATTTATCATAATTATATCATAAATGATGATCCCTTTGCTCATATATCGTAGCCTGGGGCACTGCTTGAGGCAAGATGGGGCACTCTTTCCTACGTAACCCCCTCTCTCCCCTTCACTAACTCGGCTTATTACAGCGAATTTTCTTCTTCTGTATGTTAGCGAGATGTTTTTGTTGTATTTTCCTCTTTGGCATGATGACATTCTTGCCGAAACAAAGATAAACAAACATAAATGCAAGAGAATGTCAGAGGTGAAACTCGAAGATGTACTCTCTTTTTACAAAGACAATTTAATAAATCATGATTATTATGAATTTCATAGTCCATTTTGGGTATTAAAAAACCAAAACTATGTTATTTATCATAAATGAAGATCTCTTTGCTCAAAGATCGTAGCCTTGGGCATAGTGTGACGTGTGCTGTCAGGCAAGAAGGGGCGTTACTAAGCAACCCTCCCCTCTCTCTTCACTAACTACACGTATATTATGATATTCTGTAATAATGCTTGAGTGATTTTTCTTCGTCTGTATGTTAGTGAGATGTTTTCCTTGTCTTTTCCTCATTGGCATGATGAACTTCTTGTTTTCCTTGTCTTTTCCTCATTGGCATGATGAACTTCTTGCCGAAACATACATAAACATGCGTGAAAGCAAGCGAAAGTCACGAGGTGAAACTCGAACGTGTAATCTACTTGAAGTCTATGGTCGCACTGATTCATGGTTGAACCAGATACTCGCTTCTGCGAGCCACGGAATCTCTACAGATGCCATTTCTCACAATTTCTTTGCCAATAATGATCAAAATTTACGATAACAGAAGAAATATTGCATTTTCTTGTACGGATGAATGTTTTAAGCTTATTGAGTTATGTTTACTAATTACCTTGTAACTACGAAAGTAAGAGGAATTTTGATGAAATATTTTGTATATGTATTCTTAATTGCCATATGAAGCTCCATGAATTTTTTCATGACTGCATTTTTCGCCCTATACCACTGTATATAGGGGTTCCGGCCGGCCCCCTTAATCCATTTAAACAGAAAATGGATACAGATGCCCTTGCAACGAAAGTAGTAATTAATAACTGCACTCATATGCACCCAGAGGCATTTAACCTGTTATAGAAAAATGTATGGAAAAAGTCTAACGATGGTAGTCTGAATCATGAGTATCATTATTTATAAAGGAACAACAAAGTAAAAGAACTCATAAAGTTGCTGACATAAAGACAGAACGATATTCCAACAATGGTAGAAAATGATTGAAAGTATACAAAGGTTGTACAGTGATGCTCAAATCTCATATTTATCTGTTATTTCAATGCAAAAACACGACTATTCCATACAATATGGCAATAATGTCTTTCATAAGGGTGAAGTCTTTCACATATTCCAAAACTGTAAGACGATGTCATGTGTAGCCAAATTTCAGAATAAACACTTAGAAACATTATCAAAACTTTCGATCACTCATCGCTGATGCATTTGACCAAAACAAAGTCATCAAATCTCAGTTCAAATGTTGAATGAAAAAATGAACAAAATTGTCATAATGTTAATATTGCTTCCAAAGTAATCATTAAATTTGAAAGTCCTATTGAATTGTTTTTGCAACTCAACGCTGAAAAAATGTAAATACAGTAGTACCTCGAGATACGAAAGGCTCAACTTATGAAAAACTCGAGATACGAAAGCCAGTACGAAAAATTTAACGGCTCTACATGCGAAAAGTTTTCAAGATACGAAAGGTTTCTGAAAGTCCGAGATTCGCCCGGATAACAATTTTGAAAATCGCGCCGCTCACCGCCATCTTAGTACTAGTAGACTCGCCGCCATCCTCCTGCTCTCCCATTGGTTCCTGATGCTAGTCGCGGCCATGAAATCCTTCTCTCCTATTGGCCAGCGTCTCTCCCATCATGCATCTACTATGTACACGTGGTGGCGTGCTTCGGCCATTCGGTACCAGCATTGTTATAGTACGCACGCGGTATTCGTTTTCGGGATCGTCAATGTGTACGTTATTTAAAAAAAAAAGTGACCAAGATCTCTCACATGGGATAAGTGATCAAGGTCTCTCTCATGGGATAACTGGAAACTTTGCAAGGTTGGTAGAATATCCACTCCCTGCTGTACAGAGGGTGTAGACCAATCATTTACAACATGCATACCAGTACGTATAATCAAGGCACTTCAGTTTATGTTGAAGGTCAGCAGCCGAACATTCAGTACCCCAATCAGTTGCAGAGAGAGCATTTGGTTGAACAGGGTTTTGATGGATACCAGGGCCAACAGAGTCATGAGGTGCAAAAAAAGAACCAAGTGATAAAAAACAGAAAGTTGAAATTCTGTTTAAAAAAAAAAAAAACCCTACATAAAGTAAAAAAGAAAGTAGAAAAAAAAGTTGAAAATCAAAAAAAGAAAAAAAAGTGGCAGAAATTAAAACCGCTTTTCATAAAGTGCAATCATTTGTAGAAGACACCCCCCGAAAAGGCTCACACAGGAACATTGTGTACGTATATTTTTTAAAGTGTACGTACGTACATATGTACAAAAGAAAAAAAAAACGGCAGAAATGACACCCCCGGAAAAGGCTCACACAGGAACATTGTGGAAAGTTGGCAGAAGCAATCTTCCTTGGATAGTTACATATGTACGTAGCCTCACTCGAAAGGTAAGCTTCCACATTTTATGTTACAGTAATAATATTTCTTGTACACTAATATACACTTTATTTACAGGTTTTGCATTTTTATTCTTAATTTAGGTATTGAATGGTCCAAATTGTTGTAGTATTTCATTGTTTATAGGTCAATTTAGCTTTATTATGAAATTTACTGGGGTGTTTTTGGAGGGCTTGGAACGGATTAGCCATTTTACATGTAAAATGTGGTCCAAGATACGAAAACCTTATGATACGAAAGGCGCCACAGAATGGATTAATTTCGTATCTCGAGGTACTACTGTATGTATATACAAAAATAGAATGTGCCCACTGATATCAACGTGTGAGGGGAGCTGTGTGACGCATTCATTAGTGTGTCGGTGCAAGAACAACCACCTGGTGAACATAGGTCTACAATGAGCAGCGACAATGAAATTATCTTGAAAACATTTATTTTATATTTGTTACAGGAATATTTGGATTTTCATACAAAATTATTTGTTATATTTCTTAAATACTTAAAAAATTATGACATACCAGCAAATAATCGCCTTTGCAATTATATTTTTTGTCAACGCTAAGATTTTGTTCCTAGGCAGCCCAGATGTGTTAGATTTCTCTATATTAACCATTCTAGCCAGAAAGCAAACGAGGTTCTCTACAAATTCTTGCACTTCAAGTTACCTTATGAAAGAATAAATTATACACAAGCAAGCAGGACAACCTTTAAGAAAATATTTAAAACCAATTTAAAAGCAAATGCTCCATACACTTTGATATTAAGACTTATGATATTACGATTAATAGCCATTTTCTCCATATAATCAAAATCATCATCATCTTAAATTCCTCGAAGAACAGGTAATCTCTACAAATTACATCATTAGTAACAGATTACATCCAAGAGTAACAGATTACATCTAAACCTTTGCTTTTTTTTTAGTATTGCATTGTGAATGTGCTGTGAAAACAAAAGTTTAAAGTTAAAGGTAGGCATATCATTGTCAGATTCAAAGAAACTGAGTAAAATTGTTATCCATGTACAGCAAATCACTGAGTGGGACCATCAGCAAATCAATAAAGTCGTAACTATCATGATAGTATTGAGCTTAATATCTCGCTTGTAGAACCACTCAGTTCAGTTCTCTCCCCCCCCTTTTTTTTTCCCCCTTAAACTTGTTACCTATCATATGGTTAGTTTACCGTGAATATGAGTGAATGAAAAAATTATTGATAGAAATTGTAATTGCAATGGTTCGTGTACAAAATAGAAAGTTTTTCAGTTTTCTCCAAGGTATTAAAATTATGTACACACACACACATATAGATGATATGTTTCAACATTTTATTCCGATGTTTCGTAAATCATATTTACATCTGGGATTTCTACCAAAAATTAAAAAAACATATATTGTAAAGTTTGACTTAAAATAAAATAAAGGTCAGTTAAGAGTCTGAAGACAAGTGAAATACTAAAATGTATTATACATAAAGACAAGTTAAACAGTAGATTGCACAATACAAAAAGACAGGTAAAACACTAAAATGCACATGAAACTTAGAAAAGACTTACTGAAATAACTTAAAAAACACTAGTGAAAACGAACAAACCGGCTGGTACAGAGAACAGAACGGAACCAAAAATAGCAATTTGTTACTATTTTTAGTTCTGTTCTGTTCTTTGTACCAAGGGGAAGGAGAGAGAGAGAAAAAAATTTAAACATCAAGACAAAAACAACTGGGTAGAGCAAGGTTTGTGTGTGTAATTGAGGAACTAGTAGTTTAAGCTCAAGTGTCAGAGCTACTAGATGTCTGTTCGAAGTGGAAATAGACTCCCATTTTGGGGTCAGCCAGTTTACAGGGGCAAGGATTTCCTACCCTGAAACATCAACTTTACAAAAATATGTAAAATGGTAATTTAAAATGAAAACTTTAGTATTATAGGTCATAGTAACAACCAAACACTTAAGATTAAACTGCTAGTTCCTCAATTAAACACACATTCCTGCTCTACCCAGGTGTTGTTTTTCTTTTAATATTTTCTCTCTCTTCTTCCCCTTGCTTTGTTGATATTTCTAGTTCTGTTTGTCCTTTGTAAACAACAGGTTGGTTCGTTTTCACTAGTGTTTTTGTGATATTTCAGTTTAGTCTTTTGTAACTTTCATATGCATTTTAGTGTTTTACCTTTCTTTGTGTGTCATACATTTTAGTACTTTACTTGTTTTCTGACTTTTAACAGACCTTTATTTTATTTTGTGTCAAACTTTACAATATATTACTTTTATTTTTTGGTAAGAATCAAATAAACTGTTGAAAATAATAATCTCTTCATATTCCTAGTCTGACCTTCTATGATTATATTATATATATATAATAAATTATTATTATAATATAACTAATATAATTATTATATATATATATATAATTATATATATATTATAAATATATATATATTAATTTATAATATTATATATATCATATATATAATATATTAATTTTATTATATTAATATAAGTACATATATACAGTAGGTCCCCGGGTTACGACGGCTCCGGCTTACGACGTTCCGAGGTTACAACGCTTTTTCTTAAATATTAATTGAAAAATCCGCCCTGGGTTACGACGTTTGTTCCGACGTTACGACGCTGATGCTTCCGATGCTCCAAGTTAACAACGCTTTTAAAAAGCGCATACTATGATAAAAATCCTTTATAGTTTAGCACAGTATATTAATAAAAATAAGATTCTGGTTAGATTACAACAAAAATTTTGAGGTTATGATGATTTTCGACACTTTTTATGTCGTATTTTTCGATGTTTTTTAGTGACGCCTCATATGCGGAACTAGTTTCCCAGCGAAAGAATACATACTAGCTTGCGATGCGCAAAGTTTACATATAACAGTCCAAAAGCGCAAATAATGAAAAAATCATTGCTTGTTTCCAGTAATAATAACAAAACGAAGTTTCTGGTTAGATTACAATGCAAATTCCAAGTATCCAAAAAGAGACATTATCCAGTAATTTGATCAGAGAGAGAGAGAGAGAGAGAGAGAGAGAGAGAGAGAGAGAGAGAGAGAGAGGCGTCTTCCGACGCTCCGAGTTAAGGACAGAGAAGTGTTCGTTTCATTGAACGGCCTCGGACTCATGCTAGTAAATGTTTTGTTGATACTAATAATATAAGCCTATTTAAAGATACGTTTACTTTAATTAGTCTATATGATATGTAAATAGTAATCAACTGTTCTTGTAGCCCTCAAGATTTGGCAAAATTGAAGTTTCCAAAGAGAGACATTATCCAGTACACTGGAACCTTGACATACGAATTTAGTTTGTTCTGTTACCATCGTCGTATATCAAAACAGTTGTATCTCAAAGCATTTTTTCCCATTTAAAATAATGTAATATGTATTAATCCGTTCTAGTGCTATGAAACCACACCTAAACACAGCTAAATTACATATAACATACACAATTTATACACAAACGAGTAATAACACACATAATGATAAAATAACATAGCAATGTGATAAATGATAATAAATGTTAATAAAATCAATAAAAAAAAGAAAGGAATTTTACTTACCACAACGAAAGATGACGTGAGGCCAGCAGGGGGAGGAGGTAGGGAAGGGGTGGCAGGGAACGATTTGTTCTCTTTTTATTTACGTATGTACACTATTAACTACGTAATAAACACAAATGAAATAACATTGCTAAACTAATTTTTATTTATTTTTTTTAATCAGTTCGTAGTTTAGAAATAATGGTTATGCCTTTGGAAGGTTTTTATAGCTTCCTTCTGCTTGATGATCATGGATATTGTAGAAGGATTTCGACCATACTCGTTTGCCATGTTTTGCTTCCATCAAAATCATTTTTTTGGGTCTTTTCTTATCACCTGCTTTGTCTTTAGCTTTGGGACCCATGGTTAATAATAAAATAGACAAAATAACATGAAAAAAAGGCACAAATACAACAATCTAAACAACGACGTGTTAACGCTGCAGTACCAACAAACAAACAGACTGAACGCCATTTATCGGTCGCCTATACAACTATCACTCATCGCAAAATCGCAACTCAAATATTTTGTTGTATATCAAAGCATAATTTTTCGCAAATTTTCTGTTGTATCTCAAAACATTCGTATATTAGGGCAATCGTATGTCAAGGTTCCAGTGTAATTTGATCAGAGAGAGAGAGAGAGAGAGAGAGAGAGAGAGAGAGAGAGAGAGAGAGAGAGAGAGGCGTCTTGGCAACAATGGTCTCGGGGATTGACGTAACATTTATTTTCTGAACAGATAGGACAGAGAAATGTTAGTTTCATTAAACGGCCTCTGACTCATGCCAGAAAATGTTTTCTTGATACTAATATATAAGCCTATTTAAAGATAAGTTTACTTTAATTAGTTTATATGATACGTAAATAGTTCTTGTAGCCCTCAAGATTTGGCAAAATCACTCCAGGTTGTACATAAAACTTCAAGAATGTAGTGTCACCAGAGGATTACAATAGTTTTTACCTTCAAGAACCAGTATTTTTTTTATGAAAATAACTCCAGGTTGTACATAAAACAACAGGAAACAACATGTAGTGTAACCAAAGGATTACAAGTAAGGTTTTTATAACTTTTTATTAGTTTAAGACATATTTCCAAACGTCGTTCTGGCTTACGATGATTTTCGGGTTACAACGCGTCTCAAGAACGGAACCCCCGTTGTAACCCGGGGACTGCATATATACTATATATATATATATATATATAATATATATATATATATATATATATATAGTGTATATGTATTCAATGTATATGTATATATATATATATAAAGATATCTGCCACGAAGGAAAAATAAACGAAGGAGGTCTGCAAGATCTTTCGACGTTAAAAGTCCTTTACTGAGCAGAGACTGACATACATACGAGAAAAGACAATACAAGAAGATTCGTATAACTGACAGATAGGGATTATAAAGAGATTAGTACCTAGAATCCGACACACCTGGAAGATAAGATCCCAAACAAGCATAAACAATGGGTGCAATTAACCCTCTTACGCCGAAGCGGTAAAAAAAAAAATTGTCTCCCGTGTGCCGGAGGTGTTTCAGAGTGAGCGCGGAAGCAGAAAAAATATTTTTTTCAAAAAATCACAGCGCGCTTAGTTTTCAAGATTAAGAGTTCATTTTTGGCTCCTTTTTTTTCATTGGCTGAAGTTTAGTATGCAACCATCAGAAATGAAAAAAATTATCATTATCATATATAAATAATGCGATATATGATAGCGCAAAAATGAAATTTCATATATAATTGTATTCAAATCGCGCTGTGCGCAAAACGGTTAAAGGTAACAAGTTACTTTTTTGTTGTTGTAATGTACACTAAATTGCAATCATTTTGGTATATAACACATTGTAAAACGATAAAAGCAACACAGAGAAAATATTATCACAAAATAATGCATGAATTCGTAACGCGCGGACGTAAACAAATATTTTTTTTAAAAATTCACCATAAATCTAAATATTGTCCTAGAGACTTCCAATTTCTTTCAAAATGAAGACAAATGATTGAATATTACTATACTGTAAGAGTATTAGCTTACAATTGCAGTTTTCGACCATATCTGACGAGTTAAAGTTGACCGAATGTCAAATTTTTTTATATATTTTTTATATGCAATTATTTCGGAAATAAGAAAAGCTACAACCTTCAAATATTTTTTGTTTTATTCTACATGAAATTGCGCATATTTTCATATATAACTCTTTGAAGAGCCTAATATGAAACAGAGCAAATATTCTGAGAATGGTACGTACGCATTTCGGAGATTTGTGGCAGAGAATCCGCACGCGGAGGGAAGGAAAGATTTTTTTTTTTAAATTCACCATAAATCTAAATATTTTGCTAGA
>NC_087205.1:44636781-44684281 GCF_015104395.2 Macrobrachium nipponense | reverse complement strand
AGCAAATCACTGGGTACCCGACCCGATCAAATTATTTTGAATCATACTTGACACATCACTGAAGGGACCAGTTGCATTTTTGAGTGACTACGTAGTTTTTAAGGTTATGTTACTGGACACTTATGGTAAGGGTACTTCATCACAGAGAGTTTTGCTAATTCCCAATAAATTACGTGAGCTGATACTAATCGCAATAGGTTAATCTCAAGCATAAAAGTAAACAGTTAACGCTAATCACAAAGGGATTCTCTCACAGAATCACAGGTAACAATGGGGACGAGGTATGATATCACAATGAAAGAACACTATGTTGGTAACTCAACAGGGGAAAAATACTGATGTCCCACAAAGACGTTGAAAAGAGTAGAAGTGGGCTGATTGCACTGAAACCTTACAACTTCACTGTACCTTAGACGAAACTGGATCTGTTCTCCTCAAATAGCGCTGATGGGAAGAAGGGAATTGGGCGCAAATAAAGGAGCACATTCATGTGGCTTTACCTCGTAAAGAAGGGGGGAGTGGGTTATCCCAGGTGTGACATGTGGAGTCGCTAGCCGCTGGAAAATGTCTAAGGCCTGTTCTTCCAGACTCGGCTGCTTTGATGCCCTCGGAGTAAGTTCGGTGCCGTCTTACTAGGTGGCGGGTCTGTCAGCCCTTTTGTGACCTGTGACCTACATGGCGTCCAGGTACAACCATGCAGGGGACGTGCCGATTCTAATATCACAACAATTAATCACCCTCCCATCTAGTTGCAACCTTGATCTGGGTACCTACATGGCAAAGCAAGGCAGCAGTACGTTTGGAATTGAAAGTGATGATTCATAGGTCTCTAGAAAGGAGTGGTGTGAGATGTATATTGCCAGCTAGATCTGTATGTTGTTAAGTATACTTTATGTTATTTGAAATGGGGATGGCTAAAATATCTTACAATATAACAATATACATACACATACATATGTACATTATATATATATATATATATATATATATATATATATATATATATATATATATATATATATATATATATATATATATATATATATATATATATATATATATATATATATATATATATATATATATATATATATATATATATATATATATATATATATATAATAACGGGGCCACCGCCCCCCGTTATTCACTCGTTAGCGAAAGCCATGAGCGGCTGGCAAACTGGGTTTTTGGTAACACTTTCTCCTCTCCCTCTCCCTGACACTAACAACAGCCTCTCTCTCTCTCTCTCTCTCTCTCTCTCTCTCTCTCTCAATAACCTCCCCTCCATTTCATTAGGTCATCAAATCAGAGTCATGCAGTACAAAAATATACATTTATTGGAAGCAAAGTATTAATTGAATAACTCAGATTCTTACAGGATAATTAAATATATTGATAACTCAAAATTCAGATACTCAGATACCCCTCCTGGGTATTTTAACAGTTTTAATCAGCAATTAGTCACACCATTTATCCCTTCTCCAAAATATAGTTCTCTCCACACAGTCCCCTCCACTGGATCCGCCTGTTAAAAGACAGGAGGGACACACTGATAAGCACACACAGTTGTAAAGACAAAGTCAAAAGATTAAATGAAATAGAACATCTTTACAAAATATCAAAAATATAGGTAAGCCACAGCTTTGGCTATAGCACAGTAATTCTTACCCATCTCGGCCCAAAATCTCACACACAGAATAAATATATAACGTTCACAGAGCTATTCGCTCTTTCTCTCCAAGGCAACCGTCTCCATCCTTCTGGCTAATTACCTGCCATTCTGAACGGACATAGCTCTTACCTACACACGAACTCACACTCAAAAGTTCGGAACGCACACGCCCTAGGCAACTGGTTGCAGCCAGTTTTCAAAGGCACCTTGGACAAGCTCTCATGGCACTGATTTGCTAGGTAAGGGCTTAATGTCACACCGTCCCAAAAAAGAGTCATCAGCATTCTCTAGGCCGTCACTCGGACTCTCTGTCTCCATGGGAAGTTAAATGATGAATCCCCAATTTCTAAGGAATGTCAAAGTACGTGACATACAACAATGTCTCATACATCTCATTATCAGTTCTCATACATCTCATTATCAGTTTTTATTTATTACAGTAGCTCGGCCACCATCCTGGCTAGCCCCAGCATAGCCATAGTTCACACAAAACAGCTCATTTATATATATATATATATATATATATATATATATATATATATATATATATATATATATATATGAAAAAACACATTGGCCAGCTCAAAACACAAAATATAGTAACTGCACGTCTCTGGCAGTAAAAAGTAATGTCTATCACGCTTCATCTCCAAAAACCCAACCAGGGCTATAATAACAATTGGGTGTAAAAACTTTTTCTCCATCTTGAATCTCCCTTTTTGTCTGCAACTCCAACAGCACAGACTCGTTAAACACTTTGTAGGAAGGCGAAACGTCTCCCAGTGCGAGACATCTAATGGCTCCTATAGTCCAGAAGCACTGTAGAACTCTGTAGACTTGTAGAAACTCTCGTAAGTGGGCAAACGACAGCAACATCTCTGCAACGGCTGGTGGGCGTCTTGCTAACGTTGGGTAACGACAAATATGGTGTGTTTGATTATGTCAGTCACATCACGGTCAATCAAAGAAGAATTAACCCCAGACTTACTTCTGTCATATAATGACCTCAAAAATTCCCAAAAATACTAACTAACGTCTCCCAATTAACTCCATTTAATATGACCACTGAACTAATTTCTAACTTCAACTCGTGAAGGAACGCCATAGGATCATTAAATCATAAGTCATTATCACAACCCCGCAAAGAAAACATTAAGTTTTCTAACTCAATTCTCCAACAGTAAAAAAAAACTTCACCTAAGTCACACATCAGCGCACATACTCCAGAACTCGGACTCACAGGAACTCCACGGACTTCTGTCATCACGTTTCAAACTCACAAATTCTCACAAGTAAAAAAAACAAAAAAGTAGTGAGCCCATAACAAAACATGTAACAAGCCCAGCCCCAAAATTATCACTGAAAAATGTTCTCTCAAGCTCTGATATTTCAACAACCCACAAAATCAGTAAAAACTCTCCATTGTCTGACAGCGAAAACCCCTCACTGCTCATATAATTAATTTCAATGAGACTTAATGTCAAACACCCATTTCATGCAATTCCCACCCCCCAACAAATTACAGCTACCGTCCAGAAACAGAAATGCTATTTAAAGCTCAATACCTAATTACATCTCTCATAGGAAAAGGAAAAAAAGAAAAAAAAGATAAGTGAACTTTCCCCATCACACAATGTATATAATATACATAACCCCGCGTTTTCCCCATAAATGCGATGTTTATCGTTACAGAATTTTGCCATTGCAACTTTTCCATCGATTGGACACGGCCGGAAAGCAACCCCTTACACGTGCATTTTCATGAAATGCTATGGTCAACATTTTCAGATATTGCAAAAACTCTGAGCAATCACCACTAGAGGGAAAGAGTCAGCAACCGGACTCATCACTGTGTTTTCAGCAAAAATCCTCCTGCGAACACGTCAGGTGCTTGGACTGCAGCATAAAATGTCTAGTCAGACTTCCAGCTTCAGAAACCCATGATTTCTGCAAAAAATATTCTATACTGAAATCACGTAAGCACATTCCACAAAATCATCTCCAGGATATGACTAAGGTGCTCAAAAATTGTCCTAAAGACATAACTCTCACATGATATTACTCAATTATATGAAAAATTATCACCTATCCGGGATAAAAAAAAACTATGGTAAACTCACAATTCAATTATATGCCACCAAAAATAACTCGCTGGTGAATATAAAAAATGCAACATCTCCATAGAACCACAATGCTGTAATGCCACTCGCCTCCAATTAGTCACAAAACCAAAAAGAACCACAGAACCCCTCTCTTGGCTCATAAAACCCCAGAAATTCAACTTCAAGAATGATAACCACAAAAAAAAAAAAAGTCGCTCCCCCCAAAGATTGATGCCACTCACACACACACACACACACACATATATATATCACCTTATTAATAATAACCCCACTCTGGTGATAAAGATATATCCTCCATTTAATTAATAACCCCACACATATTCCCTCTATCTCACCAATAATCACATGTGGAATAAAACAAGTCTCCAAAAAAGATTATTACAATCCAAGCAGGATAATAAAAAATGAAACTGTCTCCAAAAAAAATGTTTTCAAAGCATCTAGCTGAAAAACTCTAAAAATATTGCCCCATGTCTCCTCATAAAGGTGTCTCCATTTGCAACAAAAATGGCTGCAAAAATAATTGAACTAAACATAGCTCTCACCAGCATAGGCCTAAACTACGGAATATCTCCAACACAATAAAAAATATCAAATGGCCAAAAATATTATATCTCCAATCATATCTCAAATTATATCTCCAATTCTCCAGGAAAATAACTCAATGTTATAGTAAAAAGCTATAAACTCTCTCTCTAGCAAAACTGCTAAGAAAGGGCAAAAACTCTGCAAATAGAATTACCCAGGAATTCTAGAAAAAATCACCTGTGTGCCACAACTCATTACAACAGAACTCCAAATTCAAAGTGTCTAAGTAAAGACTTCTCCATATGCACTACGGCATAGGCCACTAGAAACTTAACCAAGTTTCCTATATCTGGCAAAGTTGTCACAAATACAACAAAGGTATTGTGCAAGAAACCCACAACTTCTGGAACACAAATATCCAGAAAAAAAATATAGTGCCATTTCGTATGCATTCAAAAAAAATGCAAAAATTCTCCCACAAATCTCTCTGCAGCATCAAACAGCTGAAATCATAAACACATTCCTGAACAATGACTCCAAGTCACGAACTGAGATATTAAAAAATTCACATAAACTGCTCGGAGGGAAAAATAAATTCAAACTCGCCCATGATTAAAAAAAAACTTGTGGCAGCTATGGCTAACGTCCAAAAAGGGGAAAAAGAAAAATCAATGGCACTGTTAACTATACCCGTGACTCATGTAGACTTCAAGCAATTATCTGCTGAACTCATAAAAAAAAGAAAAACAAAAAAATGTGTAGATCCTCCCAAATTCAAAAAACACATCACCACCCCTGATAGCATTACAACACCCATGTTAATATAAAAAACATCACCAGTATTAGTATAAAAAACATCACCAATGTTAATGCTTGCTCATTCACCAAAAATTCAGCACAAAATTCACGAGAAGTTCAGCAAAATTCAGCACAATTCACCAAAAATTCAGCCAGATTCATCACCCATGAACCACTGACACATTCTCCAAAGTTATAGAAACTCCGTAAATAATTAACCATAAAACTTCTCCCATAATTCATTGTAATAATTCTCCGTAATATAATTATCTGTAATAACTATAAAATAATCTCCCATGAAATATCTCAAATCTCCTGTAAAATAAGTCTCAAATCTCTCATAAAATATGTCTCAAGTAATGATAATTGTACTCAAGCACCCACCGTAAAATATCTCGTATAATAATGATAATAAGAATTCTCCAGTAAAATATCTCAAGTAAGGGCATAAATATTGCCACACCCCAATTTTTATCATTATTGCCACACTCCAAAATCAACACCACTCATCACCAATGGTATCATCAATCATTACCACTCAACACCAGGCATATACATCCCCATTACCACTCCGGGTATCATCATCATTTAGCAACACGAGGCACCCATTCACCACCAATGGCAACACCACCTGACAACACCAGTCATCACCAATCTACACCATTTTTAAAATAATCTCCACAACACCAATCAAATCTCCATTAAAAAAAAAATAATCTCTGTGTCCCCATTTATAATTATGCCCTTTAATATTGCATTAAAGCATTCTCCAAAGCATAAGGAAAACTTACACCACACCCATTTTCTCTTCACTCAAGAGAAAGAAAAAAATCTTTCTAAAAAAAAAAACCCTACGGGCATCTCGCATCATCAACCAGTCATTATCAGCTGGTTCCTTGGCATTGAAATTTCCGTATTCAAGGCCAGACTCACCCTCCACTGCCCCGACACAAAGAAGAAGAAAAAAAAAAGAAATTCACCCCCCCCACTAAAAAAAAAGGAGAGAGCTTCCCCTTCCCGGTCAAGCATTCCCCCCCAAGGAAAACACTACTCCCTTCCTCTTGCAGTACCCCTCCTTCGCTTAGCAAGAATTTCACTGACTGGGTATGCATGAGCAGCCGCTGTCTCTGAGAGGCAAAACAGTGTTGCATGTATGGAAACCATTCATATGCACACGTATGTATTAAACCAAAGACGAATGCATCTCTGCTAAACATGCGCCAAGATAAAACTTATCACTTTCTGCTACTTTGAGAGAAATCTATTGTAATCTAAACTGCCTCTTTAAAATTGTTCACACACAAAGTAAAAAAAAAAAACTCATCGTAACACTTGCCCCTTCAACGGGGAAAAACCCGACCGCAAAACCGAGTCCGAGAGAAAAAAAACATGCCAATACGCACACACTCGAACGAGAAAACACTTGGCAGCGCGCACTCAAAACTCACTAATCAGCCGACACCCTCGAGGTATCTCGCCTTGGGCAAAATGCTGAGCCTAGTTCAATTGCCTTCGCTCAGTACCACATGCCAACGGATGGATAAACCTTAACCCCTATAAGTTATTAACTGAAATCTAACACATTCCCACAACCAGACACTCTAAAAACAGCATCTAATCTCACAAAAGGCTTTTCGTTCAACCACCGCTGCACACCAACTAATAACGGGGCCACCACCACCAGTTATTCACTTAGGTAGCGAAAGCCATGAGCGGCAGGCGAACTGGGCTTTTGGTAACACTTTTTCCTCCCCCTCTCCCTCTCTCAGACACTAACAACAGCCTCTCTCTCTCTCTCTCTCTCTCTCTCTCTCTCTCTCTCTCTCTCTCTCTCTCTCTCTATAACCTCCCCTCCATTTCATTAGGTCATCAAATCAGAGTCATGCAAAAATAGACATTTATTGGAAGCAAAGTATTAATTGAATAACTCAGATTCTTACAGGATAATTAAATAGAATGATAACTCAAAATTCAGATACTCAGATCCCCCCCCCTCCCCAGTATTTTAACAGTCTTAATCAGTAATTAGTCACACCATTTATCCCTTCTCCAAAATATAGTTCCCTCCACACAGTCCCCTCCTCTAGATCCGCCAGTTAAAAGACAGGAGGGACACACTGATAAGCACACACAGTTGTAAAGACAAAGTCAAAAGATTAAATGAAATAAAACATCTTTACAAAATATCAAAAATACAGTTAAGCCACATCTTTGGCTAAAGCACAGTAATTCTTACACATCTCGGCCCAAAATCTCATACACAGAATAAATATATAACGTTCACAGAGCTATTCGCTCTTTCTCTCCAAGGCAACCGTCTCCATCCTTCTGGCTAATTACTTGCCATTCTGAATGGACATAGCTCATACCTACACATGAACTCACAATCAAAAGTTCGGAATGCACACGCCCTAAGCAACTGGTTGCAGCCAGTTTTCAAAGGCACCTTGGACAAGCTCTCATGGCACTGATTTGCTAGGTAAGGGCTTAATGTCACACCGTCCCAAAAAAGTCATCAGCATTCTCTAGGCCGTCACTTGGACTCTGTCTACATGGGAAGTTAAATGATGAATCCCCAATTTCTAAGGAATGTCGAAGTACGTGACATACAACAATGTCTCCTACATCTCATTATCAGTTTTTATTTATTACATATATATATATATATATATATATATATAGATATATATATATATGTATGTATATGATGTATATGTATATATACATATATGTGTGTGTATGTATGTGTGTATATATATATATATATATATATATATATATATTATATATATATATATATATATTATATATATATATATATATATATATATATATATATATCTATATATATATATTATAAATAATATATATATATATATTAATATATTAATATTATATATAATATATAAATTAATGTATATAATTAAAAAATATTAATATATATATAATTATATATATATATATATATTATTTATTATATATATATATTTATAAAATTAATGTATGTATGTGGGGTTGCATCCATGTTCCAGCATAACACTGAAATACATTGAGCTATTTCAACCAAAGTTGGTATACATAAGACTTTCTATCTTGAAAAGAATACTATGGGGGCAAGACATTACTAGCACCAGGCGGTGGGGGTGGAAAGGTTTTCCTAAAAGGGGGCTGGTTCTGCCTGTAGGCTTAGTAAATAAACTTTATGAATTTATCGTACCTCATTTCGGTATACATACGATTTACTATCTGGAAAAGAATACGGGTTGGGGGGGTCGTGGCAGTAAGACATCACTTGCACCAAGAGTGACATAAAAATAGCTGAAAATGACATATATTATTATGCAATCCATAGTTTTTGGGGCTGCTGAGATGAATGGTAGCACTCCCTATGTCCTTGTAAGGCCAAGTTCAGCCCCCCGATAGGAGGGCGTGCCGTTGAGAAGGGTTGAAAAATATAATGTAAAGAATGATAGATATTAGTGTTTAATCCACAGTTTTCAAGGATGCTAAGATGAATAGTAACAGTCTAATGCCCTTTAAAGTCAAAATTCAGCCCCAATTGGAATGGGGACAGAGATTGGGCGGAATATAAAATGTAATAAATTTGGGCAATGTAATTGAAGCAAATCAGTTTAGAGAGAGAGAGAGTGCTGGATTGAGAAAGTGGCAGTGAATTTATTGGTTGCTATTTAGTTTCTCCCAGTCAGTGCTGGGTTCGTCAGCTACTTTACATTATATATATATATAATATATATATATACATATATATATATATATATATATATATATATATATTATATATATACAGTAGTACCTCGAGATACGAAATTAATCCGTTCCGAGGCGGCCTTCGTATAATGAGTTTTTCGTATCTTGGAACACATTTTACATGTAAAATGGCTAATCCGTTCCAAGCCCTCCAAAAACACCACATTAAATTTCATAATAAAGCTAAATTGACCTATAAACAATGAAATACTACAACAATTTGGACCATTCAATACCTAAATTAAGAATAAAAATCCAAACCTGTAAATAAAGTGTATAATTAGTGTACAAGAAACATTATTACTGTAACGTAAAATGTCGAAGCTTACCTTTCGAGTGAGGCTATCTCCGAAAGTGGCGGCAGAGGAGGAGGAGGAGGACAAACGGCAGATAACGTACGTACACTTAACTTTACGTAAACACAAAAAATTTAAGGAAAACTATAAAAATAAAATTTACGAAAAACATTAACAAAACTGTAACACTTAACTTACAAAAATCTAAAAATTACGGAAATTTTTTTTAATTTTTTTTTATTTTTAACTTTTTTTTTACTTTTACGTAGGCTTTTTTTATTTATTTATTATTTTTTTTTATTTTTTTTACAGAATTTCAACTTCACCACTTTCAACGTTCTGTTTTTCATCACTTGGTTCTTCCTTTTTGCTTTCAACTTTCTGTTTTTTATCACCTGGTTCTTCCTTTTTGCTTACTCCTGCTAATGCTGAAGGCCTCTTTAAAAAATAACTATCCAAGGAAGATTGCTTCTGCCTGCTTTTGACAATGTTCCTGAAATGACTCGGGCAAACGTCATCGAACTGCGCAAGCATACGACCTGTGTGAGCCTTTTCGGGGTGTCTTTTTTTCTATGAACGATTGCACTTTATGAAAAACGGCTAAGACCTCCTTAATTTCTGTCGTTGTCATAGGCTCCTCCTCTTCATCGCCGCTGCATGGCCTCCTTCTCCTTCAGGTCATCCGTTGTAAGCTCCTCTTGGTGCTCCTCGAGAAGGTCGTTGATGTCGTCCTTGTCGACGACCAGCCCCATGGACTTGCCGAGTGCAACGATCTCATCAAGATCTGGTTGCGAAACAGTTTCAGGATCGTCAACTGTTTCGGACTCAGCAGCACCAGCTTCGCCCACGTCGAATCCCTCGAAGTCTTGGTCGGATACGGCATCAGGCCAGAGTTTCCTCCACAAGGAATTCAAGGTTCGCCTCGAAACCTCCTGCCAAGCTTGGTCGATGAGTCGGATGCATATGACGATGTCAGAATGCTCCTTCCAAAATTGACGCAAGGTGAGGTTTGTGGTATTGGTGATGTCGAAACATCTTTTGGAAAGATGTTTCGTGTACAGCTTCTTAAAGTCCGCTATCACTTGCTGGTCCATGGGCTGGAGGAGAGGGGTGGTGTTGGTTGGAAGAAAAAGAATCTTACCGAAGGAATACTTCGCTAGGATATCTTCCTCAAGGCCAGGAGGGTGGGGAGGGGCATTGTCCAACACCAGCAGACATTTCAGGGGGAGGCGCTTCTCTTGCAAAAAACTCTTCACAGTCGGGCCGAAACAGAGATTTACCCACTCGGTGAACAAAAGCCTCGTTACCCAGGCTTTTGCATTAGCCCTCCACATCACTGGAAGCTTCTCCTTCAACACTTTGTGGGCCTTGAAGGCTCAAGGAGTCTCGGAGTGATACACCAGTAGGGGCTTCACCTTGCAATCCCCACTGGCGTTCGAACAAAGTGCGAGCGTAAGCCTGTCTTTCATAGGCTTATGCCTGGGTAGCTTCTTCTCTTCCTCCGTGATGTACATCTGACGAGGCATTTTTTTCCAAAAAAGGCCAGTCTCATCACAGTTGAAAACCTGCTGAGAACTGTAGCCTTCCTTGGTCATCATCTCGTCGAAAGTCTTCTTAAATGCTTCGGCCGCTTTCGTGTCCGAGCTGGCAGCCTCCCCATGACGCACCACCGAATGGATGCCAGTCCGTTTACGGAATTTCTCGAACCAGCCATGCGAAGCCTTGAACTCTGGGGCTTGCGTTGAAGTCCCTTCCCCTCCGTCGTCTTCTGCATGCGCAATCAAATCGCCGAAAATAGCACTGGCCTTGTGAGCGATTGCCGTCTCCGTTACTGTATCGCCAGCGATTTCTCTGTCTTTTATCCAGACGAGGAGCAGTTGTTCCATCTCGTCATGCACATGGCTCCTCTTGCTGGACAAAATAGTGATGCCCTTCGATGGTGTAGTTGCTTTGATGGCATCCTTCTGTTTAAGGATGGTCCCTATTGTCGACGGATTACGGCCGTAGTCCTTTGCGATCACACTCAATCGCATACCAGCTTCGTACTTCTTTATGATCTTAACCAAAATTCCTTTGTCCTCCCAAGATAACAGCATGCGCTTCTTTCCGTGAATTTCAACTTTCTTGGGACCCATGACTACGTTAATTTACGTAAAGTTACACAAATACGTAATAATACAGTCTTCGCACAACACGATAATATGTACTGCAACGAAATCACTAACGAATTTACGTTACTATCACTAACGAATTTACGTTACTAAACGAAATCGTTCGAGTGAACGAATGCCGAATGCGTACGGTAAAGTTTCGGGTGCGTAGTGGCCAAGCTAAAGCACGCCAACACGTAGTACGTATGTATAGAAGATGCATGATGGGAGGGATGCTGTCCAATTAGAGAGAAGGATCTCATGGCTTGGCTAGCATCAGGAACCAATGGGAGAGCAGGAGGATGGTGGCGAGTCTACGATAACTAAGATGGCGGCGTGCGGCGCGAGTTTCAAAATTGTTATGGGGCGAATCTTGGACTTTCAGAAACCTTTCGTATCTTGAAAAACTTTTCGTATGTAGAGCAGTAAAATTTTTCGTCTTGCTTTCGTAACTTGTATTTTTCGTAGGTTGAGCCTTTCGTATCTCGAGGTTACTACTGTATATATAATATATATATATGCATTATATATTATATATATATATAATATATATATATTATTATATAAATATATAATATATATATAATATATAATATATATATATATATTATATATATATTATATTATATAATATAAATATATAATTATTATATATTATATATATATATATACTATATATATATATATATTATTATATAATTAAATATATATATTATATTTATATATATTATTATTATATATTATATATATATATATATATAATTTATATATTTATTATATTATCTATTATCTATATATAATATTATATATTATTATATATTATATATAATATATATATATTAAATATTAAATATTATAATTACTATTTATTATATTATTAATATAATATATATTAATATAAGTATATTATGTATATTATATATAATATTTACTAATATTACTTAATTAATAGATATTATTATATATATAGTATAATTATAATAATATATTATATATAATTATAATATTATTATATATAATATTATATACCTTATTATATATATATATTTATATATATTTATATATATTAATTTATATATATTTATATATATATAATATATATATAATATTATAATTATATATTAATAGTTATATATATATATATTATATATATAATATTATATATATATATTATAAAATATAATTAATAATTATATATTATCTTATTATAATATTAATATATTATATATATCTTAATATATATATATAATTATTATAATATAATATATTAATAATATATATATATATTGATATACCACATTATACACATTAGCATAAATAAAATATATACCACTAATAACATATAATTCCTCCCAAGTATAAATTAGCTGATAGTGGCAATATACTCAATCCCTTCATATGCAATTACAAAACTAAGTTCACATATGAGGCACTTACAACCAGAAGGTTGCAATTAAACTTTTACTTTTTTTTAAACAGTGAGACAATTGACTTTTAAAGTTTGCCTCAAGTAATGAGTTGACAACTTTAAAGTCAGTTGTCTCTCTTTTTACTTTTTTTAAAAATTGCGATTGCAGACCATTCTGGTTGTTAAGTGCCTGCATATGTGAACTTAGTTTTAGTAAATTGATATCGATGGGGCGGATTGAGTAATATGCCACTTATCAGCTAATTAATATACTTGGGAGATTTAATATGTTGTGTGGTATATATATAAATATATATATTATATATAGTATACATATACACATATATATTTATATATAATTATTATTTAATTATAATATTATATATATACAACATATATATTTTATATAATATATATATGTATATATATATAGTATATTATTTATTAATTTATATAATATAATATATATACACACATATACATATAAATATATACACACATACATATATCTCCCAGTATAATAATTAGCTGATAGGGGCATATACTCAATCCCCATCATATCAATTACAAACTAAGTTCACATATAAGGCACTTACAACCAGAAGGTCGCAATCGCCATTTATTAAACAGTGAGACAATTGACTTTAATGTTGCCAACTTATTACTTGGCAACTTTAAAGTCAATTGTCTCACTGTTTAAAAAATGGCAATTGCAACCTTCTGGTTGTAAGTGCCTCATATGTGAACTTAGTTTGTAATTGATATGATGGGGATAGAGTATATGCCACTATCAGCTAATTATACTTGGGAGATTATATGTATGTGTGTATATATTTATATGTATATATATATATATATATATATATATTATATATATATATATAATATATATACACACACATATACATATAAATATATACACACATACATATAATCTCCCAAGTATAATTAGCTGATAGTGGCATATACTCAATCCCCATCATATCAATTACAAATTAAGTTCACATATGAGGCACTTACAACCAGAAGGTCGCAATCGCCATTTATTAAACAGTGAGACAATTGACTTTAAAGTTGCCAAATCATTACTTGGCAACTATAGCATATTAACTTAGGGTTTGTTGCATTTTGTAGTAAACATTGATAGTTTTTCTGTGTTCGACCTGTGTCTGCCGGTGAAAAGTTCCTGTAGCTCACTTTTCTAAGTATAAATAAATCCTAAATATACCAGAGAAAAAGCTAGCATGGTATGCTGAAGTTACTACCCTCATCTCGAACACCCCAAGGGCGTCGGTATAAGCACTAGGGCGAGTGGAAGCCACCACTCACAGGGCTTCTGCCAATTAGATTATTCCTCTTCAAAGTCCCTCCCACGGCAAGAGCCGTTACAAAAGTTACTCCCCTTACCTTCCGCTCGCTCTCGCTACTACTACTACTATCTGCCCGCCATCTTCATTCCTGTAATTAGCTTTGTGAGTGTACATTCCTGTAATTAGCTTTGTGAGTGTAACACGCATCTCAGCAGCTCCCTTTGTGCCTTATCTAGAACCAGCGATGTCTTCTGTGGAACTTCCTCCTTCATCTAAGTTGAGTATTCCATTTTATGTTTCGTAATTTGTATCGTTACGATGCATTCCATTTGTTGCCTTCGTCCCCTTAGAAAACTTTTTGGGGCACCGTTAGTTCATCCGCCATTTTGGGTGCATCATCAGACACGTGTATTGTTATTACTGTTTATTTCCTTTTATTTTTAATTTTATGTTAATTTTATATTTCATTACGGTTATCAGTGACGTTTTTGCGTATCACGTACTTAATTATTTAGCCGACCAAGTTCGGATTGGTTCGGAAGGAAGGCCTAACACGCTCATGACGTCCTCTGGGGTTTTTTTAAGAAGGGTTGATTAATTTATATTCTAGCCTCTGGCCTCCCCCCAGCTTCTCAAGAGCGTGTTCGTGCCTCTCTGTGCGTAATTTTATCACATATTGTATATGTAATTTGTTAGGCTACTAGTAGCCTATCGTATTTATCATTGGAGAGGAGATAGTCCTCTCTCTCTCTCTCTCTCTCCCGATGTGAGTCATGCATGCGTTATTGTTTAATGCGAACCAGATAGGTACTTGATTTTATGCACATTGATGATTTTCATATCACTGAGAGGTTGAAAAAGTTGCTTCCTTCCCTGGCTTACCCGACCAAGCCTAGGCTAGGTTTTGGAAGGTAGGCCAGGTGCCCCTGCCCCTATACCCCTTATGCCTCTCCCCCCGTCTGTGCTACAGTGCTAGCGGGGAGGATATCAAGGATAGAGAGTCTCTCTCTTATCATATTGTTGGACCTATCCTCCCTACCTGTCCAGGTTGAAAAATTCGAATTTGGAGGGTTTGGTTGACGGCCACCATCCACACCATGATGTCCTTGGAGGTTATCTGACCTACCTGACCGGTTCCGTTGTGATCTCTGAAGGTTAGGCTAGATCCATACTGGGTATTCTCCTTTCACCTTATGTTCCTCTTGCAACTCTTCCATGATGCCTCATTATTGTATTGCTTGTAAATTGAGTGGTCTGGTATGTACATCGTCCTGGCCTAGCCTCCTTTAGTATAACGTTTAGTAGTAGGCCATGACCTCCCATTTGAGAGTGATCACCGAGCCTCCAGTAGGTGTCTTATCTCTGATCGGGTTGGTGGCTAGGCAATCACGACCGACCACGCCACATAAATACCACCCCCCACTAGTAGTCTTATCGATGAACGCCCGCTCAAGCTTTTTCACTTAAGTGGGGAAGAGAGGGGTTGGAGCGGTGGGGTTACTGATATTATATGTAACCACCTTATGTCTCCGAGTGGATAGCTCCGCCGGCTTAATAGTGGTCTAGTATCACACCAGCCAGCGGACATCGCACCGGATTGTACATTTATACTGCTCCGCCGCTCAGTGCTGTCTCCTCCCAGTTGTCCTCCCCCGGCTATGGATTCGGGCTGGGAGTTACGCTCCCCCTCTAGATGCGTTCAGGTTCAGATTGAGGTATTACCTTCCCCTGATCCGCTCGCTTCAGCCCGTTTCCGCCGGCATTACTTATGACAATGAGAGATGAGACTTTGAGTAGGCTAAGCTTTGGGGACTACTCTGTAGATATCTTTTATCCTTTAAGGTTCCGACAGAGTGTGACTCACCCTCTCACCTGCCGCCGGAGTTATTGTACTAAGTTGCCGCAGCTCAGTTTCCGTTCTTGTGTCGTTCCCCACTCCGGTGGGGACGGTGGATGGGTCAGGTATTCAACTATGATAATTCGTAGCCTTCTGATTCAGCCGACTGTAATAGAGATTAGGTCCTTCCTCTTCTCCGGTCCGGCAGGTCTCAGACCCCACATACTGGACATACATCTACCTTCCGAAGGACGGAATCAAGGGCAGGCAAATACACCCAGAGATTTTCTTTTATTCATTCAGTGAGTTGAAATCATTTAGTGAGTAAGTCTTGAACCAATATCTAGGTTAAGGTGCATGCTCTTGCCGGAGTTAACTCCGGCGTTTTGTGCTAATACTCATAGAAAATTTTCAACTTACACATGGTCCATTGCCAAGCGGTAGGGTGCTCCGCTACCCTCGGCAAGCCCTACGGCCATGTAGTCTGCCGGTCGCATGCTAACTGCGCCGTGCAACTTGAGCACTACATGATCTGGCACCCGGACGCGTGCACTGTCTGCTATGAAATGGTGTCTATTCTCTCTGATGAGAAAGTAAGTATCCTTACTGCGTCATTTGCATGGTTTCTGTTACAATAACTTGAGAAGTTTCTTATAGATACTATTCCCCAAGTGGAATGTTAATTAGATTTCCTCCCTTACAGGCTTCCTTGGCCCTCCGGCATGAGGCAAGGGTGGCGCTTAGGGGTTGGGTGGCAGGTTTTGGGAAGAATGCGGTGGCGGGACAGCCTTACGTCCTGTCTGAAGATCTGTGCTCCCTTCTGTACCCAGGGGCCACGGCTACGACGGCTGTTCTGGCGCATATTGCCAACCCCATCATCAAGTCCATCCGACTGGCGACGCTGCCCATCCCGGAGGAACAAGATTGCGACCTGATGACGGAAGAGGTGGTGGCCATCAGCCTCCAAGGAGGAGGTAGGTGGGGAGGTAAGTGAGGCAGGTAGTCTCTTAAGTCATACCCCTTCTTCTTCCTCTTCTTTCCGGGGCTTCTCTAAGTCCACCCCTGCACCCCTGCTTAGGAAGGATTGCTTTCGGTCATTTCCAAGCTTAAATCGGTAAGACCGAAATCCCTTCCAAAGGGACCGAAACCGACTTCGTCAGCTGCGACTAAGTCATCGTCGGCCCCGGAGCCTTCGACGTCTGCTGCCAAGTCGCCTACTGCTAAGGCTTCTCCCCCTCCTAAGGGGTCGAGAGCCAAATCCTCCAAATCCAAGGCGACGGAGTCCGGATTTGACCAGGAGGCCTTCGCTAACCTTCTAATGTCGAAGGTTAGAGAAGTGGTTGATGAGAGGCTTGAGTCGATACAACTCGCCTCGGGCTCAGATACCTCAGGCCAGGCAATAACATTCCTGACCGAGAGGATCAGGAACCTGGAGGAGATGATGACCGGATTCCTCCAATTTGGAACCCCGGCTCTGACCATGACAGTGCCGGATGCGTCAAAGCTGCCGGCCTTCGAGAATAACAACCCGTGGCGGTTGGCTTTACATGCCCCATTCTCAGATGGGAAGTTGACAATCGAAGGGCGGAACCTGCCCGGTGGAGACTTGAGTTCTTCCGCTGGGCTCCAATTCCATTTTCCCGGATTTGTCAGCCACTAGCAGAACATGTGCTAGTCAGAGTAGACAAGGTCCCGAAGGAGACTGTGATCTTCCCTAGGGACCAAGCTCAAGCTGTTTGGGTTCGCACCCTCTCTGACTGGGGTTGCGTTAACACCAAACTGACGCCCCATAAAGGTATCTTTACAATGTTTGTGACCCCATATGGAGTTCCGTCGCCCTGTACATCCAAGGTGGCGGAACTAACTATGCAAGCGGCGGTGGAGGATAAGCCTTTACCAGTGCTAAAAGAGACAGAGGTTACCTCTCTACTCTTTCCCGCAGATGTAGAGTTCTGGAATGACACTCCGGCTACGTTTACGGCAGGTAAACTCGATCTGAATTGCGCTTCCACCCTATTTACCGAGAAGCTACCTAGGATTCCGGACCACTTGGTCAAAGCAGAATTCGAGGCAAGGACCAGATTAGGAAGGTCTATCAACTCCGTCACTGCGGCGGAGTTGGTAGCATCAACCTACACTGAAGAACAGTTGTTCCGGGTCCTTACAAAAGCTCTGCTACAGACTTTCCAAACGGACCTGTACGATTTCATTATGGCGAGACGAGCATGCAGGAAGTATGTCCTGGTGAGTGCCTCTATAAGGAACGAGCCTAATAGACTCGTAAAGTCCTCAATATGGGGCGAAAATCTGTTCCCGAAAGACAAGGTTAACAACGTCTTTCATGAGGCAGCCAGAGCCAACCAGTCTTCGGGTCTGTTGGGGACTTCCTTCCAAAATGAAGTTTGATGGCCCCAGACACCAATCCAGACCCAAGAAGAGGCCAAGGAGATTTCATCCTTACCAGGCCTCCCGTCCTCAGGCGGTTGTGCAAGCGGTTCCGGTCTCTCAGGTCGGTAAGCCTTCGACATCTAAGGTTCAACCGCAACAACAAGTTGTTCTAGTACAAATTCCGCCGGCTCAGCAGCCTTCGACCTCGGCAGCCAGAGTGACCTCACCCGCCTTCAACCCCTCCTACGAGTCGCGAGACGTATTTCGCGGCTACAATAGGCATGCTGGAAGTAGCAGGCCCAGAGGTGACGCCCGGCCACGAGGCGGACCAAGAGGTAGAGGTTTCTGTGGAGGCAGAGGTAGCAGACCTGCAGCCAGCCAGTGAGAGCCCGCAGGTGGGAGGGAGGTTATATCTCTTCCGGAACCATTGGACCTTCAGTCCATGGGCCCACAGTATAGTCTCAAAAGGTCTGGGGTGGAAATGGGAGAAAGGGCCCCCTCCACCAATCGGTTTTTACCAGATTCCAACGGCGAACCTTATAGACTATACCAAAGATCTCCTGCAGAAGAAGGCTATAAAGAAAGTAAAACGCCTAAAGTTTCAAGGACGTCTGTTCAGTGTCCCAAAGAAGGACTTGGACAAAAGAAGAGTGATTCTGGACTTGTCCCGTCTACACTTATACATTCAGTATGACAGATTTCGCATGCTGACCGTCTCACAGGTGCGGACCTTACTTCCCCGTGGGGCCATCACCACCTCCATAGATCTTACAGAAGCTTACTATCATGTTCCGATAGCAAGGAACTTCTCTCCGTACCTAGGCTTCAAGCTAGGAAAGCAGGCTTACTCATTCAGAGTCATGCCGTTCGGGCTCAACATTGTGCCCATGGTATTCACCAAATTAGGAGAGACAATAGTTCAAGAGCTAAGAACTCAAGGGGTAATGTTAGTAGCCTATGTAGACGACTGGCTCATTTGGGCAGCCAGCGTCGAGAAGTATCGCAAAGCAACAGCCAAGGTGATAAAATTCTTGGAATTTCTGGGTTTCCAGATAAACAAGGAAAAATCTAGGCTCGTTCCGGCTTCCTGCTTCCAATGGCTGCGAATCCAATGGGACCTAAACAAGCACAAACTATCTCTCCCACCCAAGAAGGTCAAGGAGATAGCGACGGCTACGAAACAGTTCCTCAAGAACAAAAAGGCTTCTCGGCGTACCCAAGAGAGAATCCTAGGTTCACTACAGTTTGCGTCGGTGACGGACGTCCTATTGAAAGCCAGATTGAAGGATATCAATCAAGTCTGGAGGAAGAGAGCCAACATCAATCTCAGGGATAAGATCTCTTTAATTCCACCCATTTTAACAAAAAGGCTCCGTCCATGGACAGAACGCCGGAACCTGGCCAAGTCAGTACCACTGCAATTCCCTCCACCGTCTCTAACTATCCACACGGATGCATCTCTGAGCGGCTGGGGAGGCTACTCACAACAGAAGAAAGTCCAGGGAATGTGGTCGGATATGTTCCGCCAGCTGCACACCAATATTCTAGAAGCGATGGCAGTTTTCCTGACCCTAAAGCGACTGACTCATGCCAGAAACAGCCATATAAGGTTAGTCTCGGACAGTTCAGTAGTAGTCCACTTCATAAACAGAGGAGGCTCCAGGTCAAGCAAGCTAAATCACGTATTGATTGCGATATTTTCATTGGCGGCGAAAAATCATTGGCACCTGTCAGCAACTCACCTGGCAGGAGTAAAGAATGTTATCGCAGACACACTTTCCAGGACAACTCCGCTGGAGTTGGAGTGGTCCCTGGACAGGAAGTCGTTCTGGTGGATTTGCAATCAAATCCCAGACCTTAGAGTAGACCTATTCACCACGGAATCCAATCACAAACTACCATGTTACATGGCACCCAACCTGGACCCTCTAGCTTACACCACAGATACGATGTCTTTAGATTGCAACAATTGGCAGGAGATTTACCTATTTCCACCAGTGAATATTCTGATGAAGGTCCTGCACAAGCTAAGATCTTTCACAGGACAGGTAGCATTAGTGGCACCCAACTGGCCAAAGAGCAACTGGTTTCCGCTTCTTCTAGAACTGAATCTCCGGCCCAAACTGATCCCCGTCCAGAACTGACACAGGTAGTACAAACTCAGGCTGTGTCAGCTTCCTCAAGAATTCTGAGTGCCCTAACTTTATGGACTTCATGAAGTTTGCGGCCCAAAAGGACACTAGTATTGATCCACTAAACATCTTATTCATAGAATCAGATAAAAGAGAATCAATGCTCAGGCAGTATGATTCAGCAGTGAAGAAATTGGCCATTTTTCTAAAAAATTCAGCTGCTCAAAATATGACTACAAATCTGGCAATTTCATTCTTTAGAACTCTATTTGAGAAAGGCCTAGCCGCTAGTACCATTACTATGATCAAATCGGCCTTAACCCTTTAACCGTTTAGTACGTATATATACGTAGCACGCCAACGCTACCTGAGCCGTTTAGTACGTATATATACGGGGAGCGGATGTTTTCAACATGACGTTTAGTACGTATATATACGATTGATTTTTCCTGCCTTTCTTTTGAGGTAAATCCTCTCTAGTGTATTCTCTCTAGGTCCGAGGAAGTGTTGTCGACCTTATCCAAACAAAAACACTTCCTCCCGAACCCCTTTTATCATAATTTTACTGATTTTCTATATCTAATGCGGGAATTCGCCAATCACTTGGCGGAGTCGCTATGTTGCGAGACAACATGCTGCTGGCTGGTCGTTCATTTACACGGAATTTTGGTATTTCAACGCAAGGGGTAGAGGGGCTATAATCCTTCTAAGCCAACTTACCATCGGTTGTGGGTTGTTTTCTTCTGTTTCCTTTCCAGCTCTAGCGCAAATGAAAAACGATAAGTACGTAATTGTAATTTATTGACATTTTTCCCACTGAAATACAAAAAAAAATGTACTGGAACGTTACAGAACAAGATGTTAGATGTAGAACGCGCAAACTTTCATTTATGAAACAATGCACCAGTACCATATTCTAAATGAAAGTTATGTACAAAATTCTTACACAACAAACATTGCTGAAAATTCATCCGACAGTTATAGTGATGAAAACGAAAACAGAGGGTAAACAAGGTAAAGACAATAAAGTATGAATATGTATAATGATTCGGAAAGGGTTGCCAGTAATTTCCTGTCCTAAGATTTCGTATTTGACAACGGTGGCAGTTTCATTACATCGATAAAGGAAAATCTATAAAAACAGATGAGGAAATTATCTCTATCACCATTTTCTTAATCAAATTACCTCTGAGTCTAAGTCGTGTAGAGAGAGAGAGAGAGAGAGAGAGAGAGAGAGAGAGAGAGAGAGAGAGAGAGAGAGAGAGAGAGAGAGAAAACTTTTCTTTGTATTCTGTTTTACGCTCCTTTGAACACTGATGCCATATACAGAAATTCGATCCTAACAATTTTGACAATGATAAAATAAACGTTAGAGAACTCTAACAACACTACAGAAGAAGAACAATATATATATATATATATGAGTATGATGAGTGTCATGTATATAATTTGACTTATAGTGCACACAGGAACACTGTACACAATAGGGGTGTCATTAGCTATGCTTCCAAACTTCTACCCACAATTCGGGGTTCTTTAATCCGGTCATAAAATCCTACTTATCCCTCCCCAGGGCTATCCAGAAGAAAGAGGCCGTTCCGGGACAAGGCCGAGTTAATCTGCCATCACTTGAGGAACCAATAACAGTTTTTTTTTCTTATCGCGCTGTTTCATTTATTTTCATCGGTGAGTCTGGGCTAGACATTGGGAGTTAGTATGATTTATTTAGGTTATTAGAAACTAGATTATCTTCACTCTACTTTTTTTATCAAAGCAGTTTACTAAATGATTTCAATTCTTCATATTTCGGTCAATTTTACGTCTTCATGGTTAGATACCAGAACCTACCATGGAAAGGTGTGGCAGGGTGGTGCCGCATCTACACGACATCCAAGCTTAGGTCAAGGTTTTATGAATCAAATCCGGGAAAAGAGGCAACGTCTAAAACGCACTACATGTGCATGGTCATTTTGGTTTGACTATTGAGGGATAACTGGCGAATACAGAAATTTGTACGATAGCACCTTAGTTGATGTTGAACAAAATGATTGGTTATTTTTGTTTACTGCTCCCGTTACCTCCCACCCATGACGAATTTGATGCACTTGGCATGAGGGTTTGGAATTATAACGAGTCCTTTTCAAAGATTCCAGTTCCTTCTATCATTGACGATGGTCAGTTCGGATCCCTTGTCGATGGTCAAATGTCACGGGGAAAGTAAAATTCGTTTTCCTGTACAAAAGGGAGATCACTAAATCCGCCATTGCTCATGAAACAAGGAATTGGAATAGGTCAAAAGACTAGGGATAATCCAAGGCACCACTCTCTTACTTATATTCGAATGGTTCCACCCACCAAACTCGATGCAGGTGGAAGGAACGAAGAGATGACAACAAAAAACAACAACTGATCATTACCTTGGATATGCCTCTCTCTCTCTCTCTCTCTCTCTCTCTCTCTCTCTCTCTCTCTCTCTCTCTCTCTCTCTGATATATTATATATATATATATATATATATATATATATATATATATATATATATATATATATATATATATATATAGATAGATAGTATAGATAGATAGTAGATAGATAGATAGATAGATAGATAGATAGATAGATAGATAGATAGATAGATAGATATGATATAGATAGATAGAGATAGATAGACATAGATAAATAAATTATATATATATATATATATATATATATATATATATATATATATATATATATATATATATATATAATAATATAGATAGATAGATATGATAGATAGATAGATAGATAGATAGATGATAGATAGATAAAATACTTATATATATATATATATATATATATATATATATATATATATATATATATATCTATCTACATATATATCACTTAGAAATTCTATACAGTTTACTTTTATTTTATTTTTTTCCGTCCAAAACGGTCATGCATCGTAGATGATGTAGAATTCATAACAAAACTAGCTTTAGCCCAAAGACTGGATTATACGGACTGCAATCTGCGAGATCTTTTCGAACCAACTTTATTACATACTATTATCATGGCTTGTCAAAGAAAAATCTGATGATTAGTATTAACAATAATTCGAATGGCCAATTGTTGTATCCTGTTATTTATAAATTCTAGAGCTACAAAAGAAAAGGGTTTTATGTACAACGAATAAACTTCCTTACATGAAACAATGCACGTGTGTCTGGTCTAAGAGAATGATAATCCTATACCCAAGGGATGAATTATTATTATTATTTCATGGCTGGAAAGACCAGACATATAAATATGTGACATTGGTTAAAGGGAACTGCCGTATGTATGTTACTGCACTTATATGAGTTGAAATATATGGAATAAGATACAGAAACTGAAAATAAGCTAATGTAGCCCCCCTGCATTTAAAAGATAGCGCACACGGGAGGGCAGTTGCCATGTTGTGTTTTTTACTTTTTGCTGACAATCTCGCCAGCGTAAATTTTTGCTGCCCGCACTCTTAGCTGACAGCTGGGGCACCAAACCTGCTTCCCATAGAAAACGGTTATTGGGTTAAGGAAGATTTTTCAGCTTGGCTTTAATATTAACTTGTCAGATTCATACTTCTCTTAGATTCCAAGAGCATGTGCCCGTCTGAGACCAATAGACTGCCCTCATACCGTCTCATGGTTTTTGAATGACGTACTTTAAATTAGACCTTCAGGACAACTGATAAATGAGTCATGCTCATATATAACCCTTCTCAGAAAGGCCTTATTCCTAATGGCCCTGGCTTCAGGTGCCAGAATATCTGAACTCTCGGCTCTCTCTAGAAATCCATATCATGTTGAATTCTTCCCGTTGGGTGAAGTATTACTATCCCCAGATCGGAAGTTCTTGGCTAAGAATGAGGACCCACAAAACAGATGGGCTCCATGGAAAATTATTCCTCTGACACAGGACGCATCATTGTGTGCTGCCGTTACCCTTAAATCCTATCTGGCCAGGACTTCCAAAAAATCTTCAGGCCCCCTTTTTGTATTAGAGAGAAAGGTGGTACAATTTCTCTTAAAGGTATTAGACAACAAATACTCTACTTTATTAAACAGGCCAACCCAGATTCAGTCCCACACGTCCATGACATCCGAACAGTGGCTACCTCCATTAACTATTTTCACAATATGAATTTTGAAGACCTGAAGGAATATACGGGTTGGAAATCTCCAGCAGTATTTAACACCACTATCTCAAGAACTTACAGGCCCTTAAATTCTCAACAGTGGCTGCAGGGAGCATAGTCTCCCCTGAATGACAGTCTCATCAACTCCTTCCCTTAGCCCCTTTTTTGTCAGTCCTTTTTCCCTTAAATACTCTCTCCTTCCTACCTGCCTCGCTCGTATTCCCTGCCAACCCTCTCTCTTCCGGGCCGGGCTGGTTGCTTTGCCATCCCGTCACTGGAACATGTACATAGTGTTGAGATCATATTGGTATCACTGACCTGTCTGTACATACCTTTTGTATATTGCTTCAGATACCATTCTATTATATTGTTTTATTATTACTAGTTTTAAGCCCTAGTTTAAGTTCTAGTGTAATTAGTAAGTAAGTTTTCCGCCTTATTACAGTGCATTAAATTTATTCTTTAAGTGAACCTTAGGTTTCATTATCCCTTTTACATACTTGTTTGGTATCTGTTAAGCTTGGATGGAAATTCTCTGATACTTTTTCACCGGCAGACACAGGTTGAACCCAGAAAAGGGATTTTGACAAAGGAAAAATCTATTTCTGGGGGAAGACCTGTGTCGCCCGGTGAAAAGTTCCTGTAGCTCACTTTTCTAAGTATAAATAGATCCTAAATATACCAGAGAAAAAGCTAGCATGGTATGCTGAAGTTACTACCCTCAGCTTGAACACCCCAAGTGTGTCGGTATAAGCACTAGGGCGAGTGGAAGCCACTACTCACAGGTCTTCTGCCAATTAGAGGATTCCTCTTCAAAGTCCCTCCCACGGCAAGAGCCGTTACAAAGGCTACTCCCCTTACCTTCCGCTCGCTCTCACTACTACTACTACTACTACCCGCCCGCCATCTTCATTCCTGGAATAGACACCCAAGCTTGGACTGGTTAAGGGTGGGGAAAGAAGAAGGGATGGGTTCACCGGGCGACACAGGTCTTCCCCCAGAAATAGATTTTTCCTTTGTCAAAATCCCTTTTTTATGTGTATGTCTCAGATATAGAATCTAAGACTAAGGGAAATTACCCCAAAAATAGAACAAAGATGAACGGTGGCAAACACAAATCACACTAAACATATAAAAAAAGGTAAAAATAATGCTCTTTTAATACTAAAATCAAAGTAAATAAAATAACCACTAGCTTCAGGAACATTCAGAAGCCTGCACAAGTTTTCCTCAGTAGTATAGTGGTGGACTATGGCACTTTAGTCATCATAATCGAGGAGGAGATCCATCTCATCCTGTTTTGGGCTCATATGGGTCCGTAGTGGAAACAGAGCCCTCTTACTCCCTGGTTCTTTTATGGAATATTCTGCTTTGGAGACGAGCAACACAATGCACCAAGTCCTTCAAATCTTTAGATTTTTGTTCCGTCAGTATATTAAAGCCAGAACACTTGGGAGGAAGGCTGACAGCAAGGTTGAAGGTTTTACGGTTGTAAGCTTTCCTTCCTGGCATAAGTCTAACCCTCTTAGGCAATGGTTCATTATAACAATCAGCCATGGAGAAGCCCTCCATATACGACACACTATAGCTGAAGATTCTGGCATCGCTGAAGTTCATATCCTTTGACTTCCTGCTCACAATGTGTTTGTACATTGCACCAACATCCACAAAATCTTTCCCCTCCATTTCCACAATAAGGAACCCCTTCACTGTGGCACTTTTGATGAGATGAATGTAGTCATGCTCCGTCTCAATGGTACAATTTCTTCTGAACTTTTGCTCAAGGAGATCAAAATGCCCATCACAAGGCTTGTAGGAGTGTCCTGGCACAAGGAAAATGTGATCTATATTCAAGCACTTCTTTTGGTGGATCCAATGCAAGCACATCATCACAATATTAATGTTTTTATACTGGCCATTACAATTGTCAGAAAACAACACAAGATTATTTTGATCACCACAATTTTCCTCTATGTTGGGCACGAGGCAGCTGGCAATTTCCACACTGCCTTTTCTAGCTGTAGCCTCATCCCACATGAACATAAACAACCTTGCAATTATGATACGTATTATAGATACAAAAATTGTATGTCCATAATTTCCTTTTGTAATAGACCAAATTGGTTGTCCACTTTGGAGTAGGTAGTGTCTGTTGTAGATCAAAACACAAGGCCAATGTCTCATCCACTTTGTAATAAGAGGAATCTAAGCAATTGGTGAGATTTTTTTTCTTTTTTGCCAGTGTTTCATGCTTCCACTTCACAAATCCTGTCCTCATGACCCTTATCCTCCTTCATATCCTTGGTCTTGGCCTTGAATAAGTCATACACACTGCATGTATCTACCTTTGTAGTTGGAAAACAAATGTTGAATTCAGTATTGAAAACATGGTTTTGATATGACAGTTTCACTTTTTCAACCATTGGTTTGGTCTCCGTGTTTTCGGAATACAAGATGGACACCTTAGTTAAGTTGATTTCTTGGCTCCAGTACTTCTTCTCTGGTGCCTTACTTCTCGTGTAATGTGATGAGACAGTTGGCAACATACTGATGTGCTTCCTAACACATTCAAGCTCTCTCCCTCTGATCTTTGTCCTTGATTGGGGCCTTCTTTTATCAGGGACAGGAGTGCCACTAATGGTTATTTTCTTCAGCACATTTCTAACCCTTTTCTCTTCCTCACTGCACATTTCTAAACCTTTTCTCTTCCTCACTGCACATTTCTAAACCTTTTCTCTTCCTCACTGCACATTTCTAACCCTTTTCTCTTCCTCTGCACATTTCTAACCCTTTTCTCCCCCACACTGAAGATACTAAGAAAACCTTTCTTACAAACATTATATATACAAAAACTGTTTGTGATCTCACTGGGGCCTCTACCCCTAAAGGCTTACACTGCCTTCTCCCTGGTAATGAAGTAATGAATTTGCAAAATAGGCAGACTAATACGATCACTTCCTACTTTCTGGGAACATCCATCATTACCAGGAGTACCAACTTTTCTAGCTTTCACTTTTTCCCTGTAAAATAACTGATGTATTCCCTACCGCCATTACGCAGTTTTTCGATATGTGCTTCTTCCAATCACCTTCTTTTCTCACTCTTTACAGCCATTCAAAGACTCAAAAATTAACATTTATCACATTATCTTCACTATCCCAGGAAGATGACATACTGTAATCGCGATCATTCATTTTACTATTATCACTTATAAAATGCCGATGAATTGCAGTTATAATATAAAATGACGATGAATTGCAATTAAAATACAACGGATTCGCAGAGAATGCTAGCAAAACCATATTGAACTTAAGGCTGTCACGTGTAGGGTTTGTTTTGATGTGGATACCAAGGTTGCATTGTATGTGAGCACTAGTTGGCCTGAGACAGTAACGTTCTCTTGATTGGCTGGGCATGCTTACAACACACAGTGGAAGCGCTGTGATTTGCCCACTTGTGCCTGGACAGCTTGGGCGCCGATTGGTTACTGTAACACGAGGCTTTGTGTCCAACTCGTCTGTGCTATATGCCTGATGCAAGTAAGGCAGGAATTCTAATTTCTATAGCATTGACACATTGAGGAGAGAAGGAGAAGAGAAAGTTAAAATATTATTGTATGTATGAAAAAGCAAGAACAGTTCACAGAAACAAAGGGAATTTCACAATAAATTTAACAATGACCAAAAATGAAAACAATCAAGTAAAATACAGAAACAATAAAAAAAAAGTCTTAATTGAGCCAGTGGTCACAGCGCCGAGTTAAGCCTGGGTCACACATTAGTGATTTCACCAAAAAAGAATTGTCAGCTGACCTCGACTCTGGCGATTGCACCAAAAAAAGAATTGTCAGCTGTCATCGACTCCATGACGACTTCTGCAAGGAACCGTTACAGCAGCATTGTGGAAGTTGAGATGAGATTGTGTATTTATGTAGTTGTACACGCAAGTCACTGATGATTTAGGCCACCCACATTTGACGGATTTTACAGGACAGCGGGTTCCGTGAAGGCATGATGATTTTTTATGATTTATTTGCAATTTAGTCATGTGATTTTGAATATTCTGACTTACGTAACGATTGCACTGAATCGTGATCATGGATGCCACCCCACACACACACTCACACACACACACACACACATACATATATAACCAGGCAATGGCACTATAAACCCTATGAGGATAAAAGGCCCATAAAACTATTTTAACGTTGCAACCATGTATTTCAAGCACTTCGTTCTGTGCTCCTGATCATTGGTGAAATATGGACATACGATGCCTTACAAGAGTATACAGGCAGTCCCCGGGTTACGACGGGGGTTCCGTTCTTGAGACGCGTCGTAAGCCAGAACTTCGTGAAAAATCCTAAGAAAACCTTACTTTTAATGCTTTGGGTGCATTGAAAACTATGTAAACTGCATTCTTATTGCATTTTTCATCAGAAAAACCTTCAAATATTGATTATTTTGCATTTTTGGTGTCATTTTTCATCTGCCAGATGAGCGTTGTAGGCGTCGTAACCCTGGAACATGCGTCATAACCCTGGAAATAATGTCTGATGAATATAATTGAGAAGCGCCTTAACCTCGGAACGTCGTAAGCCGAACCCATCGTAACCTTGGAACTGCCTGTATATACAAAATCATATGCAGGTGTGGCAGTAAGTCTGTTGGTGACCCAGGAATGGTGGAAATTAGACTATTCCCTGGTGATTTTTGGCCTTATTAATTCCCTTCTGGTGACTCGTCTGGTGGTCAGATGTTCTTGGACAGCTGCTTGAGGATTAGTTCGTCGATGTCATCCAATTTCCAGTGTCCTCCTGACAGGTTCATATTGTTGGTTTGATTGATGATAGCAGATTCCAGCATTTTCCTTTTGAACGGACTGCTACTTTTGAAAATCAGCTCCGCCCCACTCCAGTTAACAGTATGGCCTTTGTCCCTAACATGTAGGAAAATCCCTGAGTTCTCTGATCTTTTGTGTTCTGCTAATCTTTGTGAGATGGATCTACTGGTTTCCCCAATGCAAATCTTATCACAATTGCTACATGGTGTCTTGTAAACTCCAGTTCCTTCTCCTCTTTTGTTTAGGTACACGTTAATGAGCGAACTCCTGATGGATTTGGGATAATGGAAAATAAAAGGATTATTAGACCTGAGGTGCTCTGTGGCTCTTTGGATGTTTTCACCATGGAATTTTTATTTTATTGCTGAAGTCTATCATCTATTTTGAGTGGGGCCTGTGCAGTATATTGTATTCGCTTTATTTATAGCCTTCTTGATAATGTATGGTGGGTAGAGCAGTTGCATTAGATGTTGGCGGATTGTGTTGTATTCTTTATGTACGTACCCATTTGAACATATTCCAAGCCCCCTGAGGAATAGGTTGCACCCGACCATGATCTTTTCATGGATACATCGTGGTAACTTAGGAAGTGAATATATGAAACGGCGAAAGTGGCTTTCCTGAGTACTGTGAACACACATCTATTCTGCTCTCTTATGATTAGTACGTCTAAGAACAGCAATTTCCTATCCTTTTCCCATTCTATTTTTAATTTTATAGTTGGAACTAGCGAATTTAGTTTATTAAAAAATTCATCGAAATATCCCCAGCTATTATCTCAGTAAGTAAAAATTCATCTACATATCTGAGCCAGACCATATTGCCGGGTTTGATAGAGGAAAAAATTTCTGCTTCAAAATATTCCATTATAGGTTTGCTAGAAGGGAGGTTAGGGGACTGCCCATGCTACAACCAAATTTTTGTTCATCAAAATTACCATTGAAAGAGAATACGTTGTTAGTTACAGAGAGGTTGATTAGTTTTATTATTTTGTCAATACCAAGAGGAAAATGTTCTTCGTATGGTTGTAACTTCCTCTTTAGAAACGACAACACGTCGGCGGTCGGGACTTTGGCAAATATGATTCGACATCAAGGCTGAGCAATTTTATGTTATTTGCTGGGAAATTTAAACTGGTAAAAGACATTCATTTTTTGCCCATTATGGAAAATCAAAGTTTACTTCAGATTTTCGGCTTCAACCCAGCCATCAAGCACATCTTTAGACTGTAAGGATGGCTAGTGAATGGGTTATACAAGGAAGAACCAGAAAAGTTTCCCTCAAGAATGCCCACAAGAACAAGTTTCTCCCAAAATGTACAGCTTCACGCGATGGACATCAACTACAGACCCATTTCTGGACTCCATCTGCACATTCCTCCAAGACAGAATACATGCCATACATCAAGACATCTATGTGATAAGAATAAAAAGAAGCAAGTCGGCCACATTGCTTTGCCTCCTGTGCAGGAATATCTTTCCTATTTTGTGCTATTGAAAACTGTGAAACCCACTCCAGAAATTTACGCAATAAATTAAAAAAGCTAATTAGGAACAGCATATGGAATAATCTTGGCCTACCCAATAATATGCTGAATCTTTAACCATCCCCTCACCGCATAAGAACAGATGGTCTTAATAAATCTTGGCATTTCATTTGCTCTAAAACCAGGTCCCGAGAGTAACCTTAATTTCTTAGTTGCTTTTGATAAACATTTTGCAAAAAACAACTATGACAAAAAAGATGCATGTCTCAAAGGTATTTTGTTAAATATCTTGGAGCAAAACCAACAAAAATTCGCTCCCGAAAAGATTCCAAAATGCGTTAATATGATTAAGAAAAAGGAAGGATATCATAATCACAAAATCGGACAGACGGGAAAATAGTTCTATTAAGATAAGGGGACTTACATCAGTAAAGTTCATGAACTTTTAAATGACACTGAGACCTATGGTAAATTAACGAAAGATCACACTACAAACATTGGTGCCCAATTTAACAGTTCAGTCAGAACCATAGGGGATATTAAGAACAACATAGAATTACTAGTCACTCAAGAAAATCAACCCTTCTTTCCCCTGTTTTTATGGCCTCCCAAAACTCATAAAGATGGGATTCCTCTACGGCCCATAATATCTAGCAGGGGCTCTTTCATGTATGAAATATCCAAATGGCTTGCAGACCTGTTATCACCTTTTCTAGGAACATTCTCATCCTCCCATATTAAACATGCAGAGGATTTTATAAAAAATTTTAGCAGTTTAAATTTCCTAGCAAATAACATAAAATTGCTCAGCCTTGACGTCGAATCATATTTACCAGATTCCCGATCGCCAACATGTTGTCCTTTCTTTCTAAAGAGGAAGTTACAACCATATGAAGAACATTTTCTTCTTGGTATTGACAAAACAATAAAACTAATCAAACTCTATGTAACTAACAACGTGTTCTCTTTCAATGGTAATTTTTACAAACAAAAATTTGGTTGTAGCATGGGCAGTCCCCTATCCCCCCTTCTAGCAAACCTATACATGGAATATTTTGAAGCAGAAATTTTTTCCTCTATCAAACCCGGCAATATGGTCTGGCTCAGATACATAGATGATATTTTTACTTACCTAGATGATAGCTGGGGAGATTTCAATGAATTTTTTAATAAACTAAATTCGCTAGTTCTGACTATAAAATTTAAAACAATGGGAAAAGGATGGGAAATTGCTGCTCTTAGACTTACTAATCATAAGAGAGCAGAATAGATATGCGTCCACAGTATACAGGAAGCCCACTTTCGCTGTTTCAATATTCACTTCCTAAGTTACCACAATATATCCGTGAAAAGATCATAGTCGGGTGCAACCTATTCCTCAGGGGGCTTAGAATATGTTCAAATGGGTACGTACATAGAGAATACAACACGATCCGCCAACATCTAATGCAACTGCTCTACCCACCATACATTATCAAGAAGGCTATAAATAAAGTGAATACAATATACTATAGAGGACCCACTCAAAATAGACAAATTGACTAAAGCAATAAAATAAAAATTCCATACGATGAAAAAATCCAAAAAGCCACAGAGTATACCTCAGGTCTAATAATCCTTTTATTTTCCATTATCCCAAATCCATCGGGAGTTCACTCATTAACTTATACCTAAATAAAAGAGGAGAAGGAACCGAAGTTTACAAGATACCGTGTAGCAATTGTGATGAGATTTATGTTGAGGAAACCGGTAGATCCATCTCACAAAGATTAGCAAAACACAAAAGATTGTGCAATATGCATCAGAGAACTCGGGGATTTCCCTACATATTAGGGACAAAGTAGCTGTCTGTACAAAAGGAAAAGGCTGGAGTCTGCTATCACTCAAACCAACAATATGAACCAGTCAGGAGGACACTAGAAATTAGATGACATTGATGAACTAATCCTTTCGCTCCTCAAGCAGATATCCAAGAACATCTGACCACCGGACGAGTCGCCAGACGTGAGTTAATGAGGCCAAAAATCACCAGGGAATAGTTTAATTTCCACCCTTCCTGGGTCACCAACAGACTTACTGCCACACCTGCATATGCTTTGTATATATGCTCTTGTAAGGCATCGTATGTCCATATTTCAGCAGTGATTAGGAGCACAGAAGGAAGTATGCGAAATATATGGTTGCAATGTTAAAATAGTGTTTTATGGGCCTTATATCATTATATTACACTGTTGTATTACAGTAAAAAGACACACACACACACACACACATATATATATATATAATATATATATATATATATATAAAAAATCTATATATATATATAAATATATATATATATAATATATATATATATATATGTATATGTGTATATATATGTATGTATGTATATATATATATATATATATATATATATATATATATATATATATATATATCTATATATATATATATATATATGTGTGTGGTGTGTGTGTGTGTGCTGTGTAGTGTGTGTGTGTGTAGTAATGTATGTATGTAGTATGTATGTTTATGTATGGTATGTATGTATTGTATGTATGTATTGTCTATGATTATATACTATTATATATATTATATATATATATCATATATATATATATATATTATATATATTTGTTTTTACTCTTATGAAACATACTTTGGCCTTAATTATGAAATGTGTTTTAACATCGAAATCGTATGTTATGTTGTCAGTTGGTGAATTTTGAACAAAATCCTGTGCAGTCATATGGTATCACTTGTAATCATGGCTTTTAAATAAGCTCATTAATTATCTGGCTCTAATGCACCCCAAGTATATGACCTTAATTGGGTGGAAGATTGGTATCATTAAAGCTGTACTTTAATTTCCAGTCTGCCATTATGAACCCTCTATAAAAATTATGCTTACAGGCCGAACCTTATAAACATAATCATGTGATGAATGTTAATATACCTGGTCTAGGTACCTATGTATGTAGGAAGTGGAACATAGAGATTATTTACTGTAAATAAATCATTAAAACTTTTTAATTGAAAGTTGTATAATTTATTAGTGTTTTATGTTTTTGATAAATTTTGGGGTTTAATAAAAATTCAGAATAAAAATAGATTTTAGTGGAACATTATTTCTTTGTGATTTATATCCTTTTTTATTTATGGTGTACTAAATGTTATAGTGTACAAGGTTAAGAATGCAGTCATTCAAACAAAATTTGTTGATGTCTTGATAGCATAGTAGATCTAAAGGTTGTAAGTTCATAACCTTAGAAGTAAGTTGATTTAACCCTTAATGGACACATTGATCCTTGGGAGTTGTAATAACAGGTTTTGGGTGGTGGACTGATTGATCCTGTAGTTAAATTAATTTACTTTATTTTGTAAAATTATAATTACTGCTCACACAATATCAAAACAGATAAGAAATAAAAGCAGTAACAAATTCTTAGCATATTTGTTGAAAAATATTTACGTAAATTTACCAAGAACGAAGATTCAGTAATTTTTTTTTTTTTTTTTTTTTACTTTTATATGTTTTTTCTAATATTTCTTTGCAATTTTCTTTGTAAAATTACAATTATGTGCCATCAATTTTGAAAGAATCGGACGGGAAAGAGGTGCCAATACGTTTATACCCCGTAAATTTACTTATGGAAACTTTTATACTGACTTAAGATCATGAGGTTGGGCATCTCAGGACTTCAGTAGTGCTTGTGACTTGAAGGGGGGAATGTTCTGCGTCTCTCTCACGTGACGTCCTTTTGTAAATTTGCTCGTAAATATACCAAGGTGTTGCTGTTGTTTTTTGTTCTTGTCTTTTACGATAGTATGACGGTTGCAAATGTAATTTTACAAAGAAAATTGCTAAGTAGTATTAGAAAAAAACATATAAAAGTAAAAAAAAAATTACTGAATCTTCGTTCTTGGTAAATTTACGTAAATATTTTTCAACAAATATGCCAAGAATTTGTTACTATTATTTCTTATCTGTTTTGATATTTTGTGAGCAGTAATTATAATTTACAATATAAAATAAATTTATTCATTAGAAAAAACATATATAAGTTGGTAAAATTTACGATAGTCTTGTAAAAGAGGCACCACAAGGGGTTGTAAATGGTCATTTTCAACTTCTCGTGGAAGAAAATTATTTAGAATTTTTTTTCTTTCACCATGTACATTTGCTATTTTCCTCTTTCCAATGTGTTTCTTTGTAAATTGGCGGACCTCAAAGTTTACCTGGCCTGTGGAGCTGCATATAGATATATTTATCCATCCAGTAAGGGTTAAGCAACATTAAGGTAGTCATGAATATCAGAGAAGAACTGGTATCCAGAGTATAATTAAGCCTTTGAATGTGTTTTATAGATCATTTTCCTTTTTGTTGGTAGCAATCCAAGCACAGGCTGCATTGGGTCAGCAGCTGATGAGAAGTCCATCAACCCCAGCAGGTAACCTTGGGCCACCTCACCATCGAATGTCCAATGCCAATCCTACTGGTACCCTCCAACAACTCCTGCTCAACAATAATTCTCCTGCCACCTCCCTGCACCATCACCATAAACCAGGTAGGGTGGCACCTAGGTGTTTGGATAAATATTTAAGAATTTTTCATTCATCAGTAAAGATATATAGTAGTAGATACTGGAATGAATGATACCAGAAAGTGGTTTGCATGTCAATAAGGACTTTGCTCACTAATCTGTTGTGCATACCTGTCAGTCCAGTCCATATACATTGTCTTGTATTTACATGCTTTCATTTATCTCGACTTTTGCATCTGTCTTCCTGTTTGTGTGAAACTTGTAAATCAATTTTCAACCTATTCCCTTCGTCCAGTGGATTTGAAGTTTTGCATTGTTACTCAATCATGGTGACAATACAACCTTACATGATCAGTAGGACTGCAGTGTCCTGTAGTGACTGTACAGTGAACTCTCCCAGTATCTCAGGATTTATATGAAACTTAAGATATTTCATACTCTTTTGACCCTGTAGAATAAGTTAATAACTACCGATTATTCAAACCATCTTTGGCTCAACAGGATATAGGCAGTCCCTGGTTTATCGGTGGATCAGTTAATGATGGTCCGGGTTTATGAGGCTTGTCTAGCGCCATAATGTGCCGATTTCCAGTTATCAATAAGAGTTTATGGTACTATATATAACATACCTAACAGAGGCCTCATTAACCGATTTTCTGCACCATTAACTGATATCAGCACCATAAATGCCATAAATCGCTGAGTTTTGGTTAGTGGCGGTTTTAGCTTATCAGCACCCTGCCAGTAAAGGAACCCTTGCACTAAAGAGGCCCATTTCCTCTCACATGAAGGTTACTTATCTAGGCAGTGCGACGATATAGCAGTGGAGTCCCCATTTGGAGTCCTTTTTCCTAACTATGCGAGGTACATTGATTATATTTTCATGACAGTAAAGGATAAAAATTACGCCACAAAATTAGCCAAAGTATGTAAAAACAATTCCCCCTAAATTTCACAGTAGAATTCAGTGAGGAAAACCCCTTTCCTAGACATCAGCAATACACAAACAAAGCAGAAGTTTGACACCAAAGTCTACATTAAAGCAACAAATGCGGGGCAGTGCCTTAATGGCAATGGGGAGTGCCCATCAACTTACAAACAATCTGTAGCAGGTGCCCACATGAAGAAAGCTATAATCCACTGTTCCACTTGGTGCAAGGCCCACTTGGAAATTGAGTGCCAAACAGGTCTTTACAAATAATGGATTTCAAGATAAACTGATTGAGGAAGAGTAATAAGAAGAATCGAACAGTTCTACACCAATGAAACCAGAAAAACAGTTAATGACGATAAAAACATCATCATTTATCTTAAAACCGAATACAGGCAGTTTCCGGTTATTGATAAGTGAAAATCCCGGATAACCGAAAGTTGGGCTGATTGGAGTTCGGTGTCGATAACCAGAAATTGGTGCTAGACAAATGCCATAAAACTGGATCGCGAATAACCAAAGCTGCCGATAACCAGGGACTGCCTGTACAATGATAGATTTGAGGAAGAGAAAAAAGCAATTACCGCAAGCATTATCAAGAGAGGAATAGCATCTAAAACCTCTTCAAACAGGTTGATGTATGCATTTATTGCAAACTCAGTTTGACAGGTTCTCTCATAATGAGAAGCAATACCACCCTGAACCCAAACAAGGAAAAGAGTACAAATGTCGTTTACTGCTTTAGCTTTTCAGAGAGGGTGTGTCAGTCCATCAAAAAAATGTATACAGTAATACCTCATCAGTCCTACACGATTCGAGTTATGCAAATTAACAATAGTGCAGACTTTTCATTGGAACCTAACCAATTATCACGAGTGAGTTTTTCACAGACACGCAAATGCAAAAACATTTTCTAGTTTTCGGAAGTCCTTGTAAAAGTGTTTTTTTAATTTTTTTTATTTATTGGTTTGTTCATGAAACTTACCTGTCAGATATATATATAGCTGTATTTTCTGAAGTCCGACAGAATTTCAAAAACTTCCGGCACACGCAGTGGTCGGCCAGGTGGTTAGTACCCATTCCCGCCGCTGGGAGGCGGGTATCAGGAACCATTCCTATTTTCTATTCATAATTTTTCTGTCGCCGGTGCTGGAAGCACCTGTTTTCAGTACCTCCGTCTTAGGATTTTGGAAACTTCATTGCCGCTAAGTATCCTAATTGTCTCTTAATTTATTTACTTGGATTTGTGGCTAGGCATACGCTATCTTGAATTTGATTCATTTTTGCATAAGATATCTGAATCTAGTTAGGCTAGTTTCAGAGGGTGTTGTCTGCAAAGATAGGGTGTGGCTACCGAAAGCTTCGGTAGATCCGCACTTGATATGCACGAGGGGTATGGGTCTTGCTTCTTTGTTGAGATTTGTCTTGTAAGGAGTGTGAGACTTTGTCTAATTCCGTAAGGAAGACGTATGATTCGTATGTACGCAATTAATCAGTAAACATGTCTAATTCCGTAAGGAAGATGTATGATTCGTATGTACGCAATTAATCAGTAAACATGTCTAATTCCGTAAGGAAGATGTATGATTCGTATGTACGCAATTAATCAGTCTACAAAAGTCAGGGTAGTGAACCTGCTAACCTTCCTGTAGACTTTATTTTGCCTAACCCTGTAGTATGGCCTACGAGTTATGAATATGTCTGCGAGAGGTGATCGCTCTCCTTCATTGTTGTGAAGAGTGCTACTTCTGTCATTGCTGCTACTAACCCTGTAATGTTGCCTTCGGGCCCTAAAACAGTGTCTGTAGAGGTTATTGCCCTTTCTCTAATACTCTTTCGATTCGTAACTTAGAATCGAAAGTGCTTGCTTTAGAGAGCAATAGTGAAGTGGCTAAGTGCAGTGACAGTGCCCCTTTGTAGTGGAGGGTGCGTCAGATCGGCCCTATTTCGCCTCTAGGCCGGGACCTCTGCTTGACTCCCAGGAACAGGGAGAGAGCATGTCGAAAGCCGAAGGAGGGTTACGAGGAACCCCCACCGATCTGACGTGCCTTCGGCAGACCTGAAGATACTCCCAGGCTGCCAAAGTGCGTGCACGTGCACGAATCCTGAAGGATTGCTTCTTGTCCTCCGAAGCGTCCTCCCCGCGCAGGGGTTGGAGCTTTCAGAAGGACTCGCGCCCTCTAAATAGAAGCTTTATAGAAGAGGACGCTTCATGTCCTCTCTCTCTCTCTCGTTATGCGTTTCAGTGAGAAGTAAGAAGGCGAACATCGCCTGATTACGTGTACGTCTTTCCACTGAGAAATACAAAAAAGAAGTCTTAGTAGCCGGACGCTTTTGAGAGCGGACATCCGAGCTTTGTTACTGTGAGAATAAGAAGGCGTTTCTTCGCCCCTCGTATTCTCACACGATCAACCCTTCTCCTGAGACTGCTTTGTGCAGTCGGATTTCTCTCCGAGATGTATCTCGCTCTTCCCTGAAGGCAGTTTCTCTCTCTTGTTTTGACGCCTGTCAGGAGCGTGACGCTTTTCTGCACGCTTCCTTTGACGCTCGGCTTGGACGGGATGCTCGGATGGACGCCAGGCGCATGCGGGTGCACGCCAAGCACGCACCAGTGGACGCCGAGCGCGCGCGCCAGTGGACGCTGAGCATGCTCGCCAGTGGACGCCGAGCGCACACCAGCGCACGCCAGGTGTGTCGCCTGGCTGAACGTTTCTGTTGAACTCTTCAAGCTCTTGTTTACGATTTGGGCCTCAAGAATTTCTACCTCTACCTTCGGTGATACCTTATACCTCACATGCAAAGAATGTGAAGTAAGCAGTGCTTCGGAGGAAGCTTAAAGTGAACAGACAACTTCGTCTTCGAAACCCAGCAAGACCTCGGGTTTCGTGAATTCTAGAGGTCTCTGTCAATATTATATTGCTTTTTGCAAAGGTGGATGGAGTTAAGGAAAGCTCAAGGGAAGATCTCGTTTGCTCTACCGCAGTCAAGACTTTGCGATAAGGCAGTTACGGGTTATGTAAAAGCTCGACGTCCTGCACGTCAGGACTCTCGGCAACGTTCAGTAGGATTCTTGCAAAGGCACTCATCAAAAGGATGCTCTTCAGGAAAGCGCAAGACAGGACTTCCTTTGCCATACTGCCAATAAATTTTAAGCTTTAGCAGGCATTAGTTGTGATACGGGAGAGGAAGCTGGTTGGAGAGTTTCTTCCTCTTCCCAGGATAATTTTGCAAGCTTTTTAGCCCATCTGAAAGGGTTTTTCAGATGATAGATTTTGTTAGTTCCTTGTCGGGACTACGCTGCCGAATTGAACATCGTCATTCTACCTGCCGTAAGCCCAGTCTCTTTAACAGGATTCTTGCCCCTTCCTCGTTTGAGACGGGAATCGGAAAAATAAAATGCTCGACTTCCTGGATTACGTTTTGTCAATTCAGTGACTTTCCCCCATTGACAATATACTATCGTTTTGTCAAGTAAGTGGGTATCCCCTCATTGACAAAATATCTCTTTTGTCCCGTAAATGGGTTAGTTCTCATTGACAAACATCTCATTAACTTTATATTGCGTAAGCGGATAAGCTCTTATTGACAAGATTCGGAAGAGCTCTCATTCATCATTCGCAGACTCGTACAAGAAATAGACTTGTAGACTACGTCAATGAACGCTTATATCCAATAACATAAGAAGCTTGAGCTGTCTGCTTCGATTCTCTAAGTTTTGTTCATGAAACTTGCCTGTCAGATATGTATGTAGCTGTATTTCCGAATTCAGCTATATATATGTCTGCCAGGTAAGTATGAACAAACTTTATTGTAATATAATATCATATTTTGCCTTGCGTTATTTACTACTGGTTGGTTCAAGGTCAATATACGCTTGCTGTAGTTACCTCTTCAGATGGTAACCGAGAGGTCTATTGTCTGTTATTTTAAGGACATTTAATCGTTACTCCCTGCAGCCTTCCAGGAGTTTCCGATTTATCTTTTACCGTTGTATGGTAGTGTTATGACGAGGCTTCAAACGCCTTCTATATATTTAGCGTTTTCTGTTTCTCTTAAATATACCAGCTTGAGAGTCTCTTTCTGCTCAAAAATAACGGACCTATTTCTTCGTAGAATAGGGTAGCATGCAACCCAGGCATAAAGTTAAGAGACGACGATCGTAAGCTGCTGCTGTGACTGTCCTCCAGTCCAACCGAGCCAGTACCAGCTCGTGCGCTGTCATGCGCGGTAGGTTACGTCTCTCTCTCCTGCGGGATTGACTGACTAACAGTATTTCTGTGCTGGTGGTTATGTATCTCCTGCGGGATTGACTGACTAACTGTATCTCTGCCCTACAATCACGGACTTTAGCCTAAGATTGAGGGGATTTCTTACATGAATGAATAAACATTGCATTCGTTTTGCCTTACTATGTTCAACAGAGATATCTCTTACTCCTTTCGGTGCTCGTTACCGCACGGTATAGGACTACGAGTCTACCGCAACATTGCACTATTATATGCTCTCCTGCTTAGGCAAAGCGCAGCCTTATTAGGGAAGTAAACATACTGTGTGAGGGAATGGATGAGCTTGCTGGGGACCATTTCCTTCCTAAAGAAGTTTGTTTCCCTGAATAGACTGCAATTCAGATCTCTACATGTTTTTCCTACCGGGAAACTGAAATTTTATTCAAGATCTAGGAATGATTCTGAACATCTCTCAGTGCGTCAAGTATCACCTGAGGTGATAGAAAGAAGGTGCCGGACATCTGGAGAGGGTTTCAGATGTCCTGGATCATAATCTGAAAGAATGGAAGCAATTCGGTCGTCCCTCCAGTCCTCGAAACGCGAGTTTTTGGGAACCAGTGGTCCATATCAACTCTGATCTTCCACAGCTCTCTCATATCTTAGGAAGTATCTTCTCTCGGTCCCTGTTCGGGTTTACGAGAAAGAGTCTATTATAACAACAGGCATAGAATGTAACGATCCTCTAGAGGTTCGTTACAGGATTGCAAAAGTCCGTATGAATCGTCTCGATCGACGGCAGCAACTACTGACTTCCGAGTGGAATCTTTCTTTAGAAGTATGTTGAGAGTTGTGGAGACTTTAGGGACGTCCTTTCATTCATCTCTTCGCTATGTTGTGGACGAATAGGCTTCTTCTTCTCTGCTCCCTTATTCTTGATCCGGGAGCGGTACCATTAAACGCCATCCTATGATATTGAATGGGGATGGATGTTTAGTCTCTTTTCCCCTTTTTCAAACCGACTTAGGAAAATGTATAAGATGATTTATGACGTCACAGGGAGCGACAATGACGCTGATCGCCCCATGTTGGCCTTCAAGATCCTAGATTACACAGGAGGTCATGTCCTCCTAGTTCACTTTCCAAGGACCTTTTCCGAGAGAGTCGGTCTACTCTAACACGAAAGGTACCTATAACCTCTCCGCTCTGAGTCTGACCACGTTCAGACTATCGAAATGTTGACAGCATAAGATTACCGTCTTCCCTTTCCGTTTGAAGAATGGGATAAGCTGGCAGTCACAACTATTAAAGAATACGCAAATATGTTGTTGACGGCCTTTGGGCTCAGAGATTTGCTTTTGTCAAACAACAAAGCCCTTCACGATCTTTGAGTTCTGTGGAATCTCGAAACTCGCTCACCATCTACTTTTTGTCTCACCTGTTTTCTCGGAGTCAGACACTCGTGCGAGATCAGGCGACATATAGTAGCCCTGAGTTTCTTGTTGACGAAGTCGGTTGCGTTAATACACCCCCGATGATTGTTTAACATGAGACCAGGTTGGACTGTCAGGCATTTGTCCTTCAGGACTGAATCGCCTTTTGCTCCTCGCTCCTTTCTCCTGGCACCAGAAGCTCGAGTCAGGAGTTGCTCAGGAGTTGATTCGCTAACGACGTTGGGTTGCGTTGATACACCCCCCAAGGTTTGCTTAGCTTGAATCGCCCAGGCAGTCCAGACACTATCCTTCAGCGAAGAATAAGTGCCTATGGTCTTAGGGTGGGGTACAGCTTTGCTGTCCTTGATTCGTGTGACTGGTCAACTGGTCGGTCACCTGACTTTAGTACAGACGGACTGACTGTGCATGTCCAGATCGAAGCTTTCTATATGGAACTTAGACGTAGTCTGAAGTTCTTGATGTCAAAGCATTTCGAACCTCTCCTTTTGGTTAACTTATTGCACGTGACCAGAAAGGCCTATTTTCTAACCACTCTAGATACGACAAAGAGGGTTAGTGAGGTTTTAAGCCATCGTCAGAAGTTTTGGCTTTAGGGAACACAATGCGGTGTGTTCGCTAAATCTTCCGTTGTGGCCTAAGAATGGAAACCCGTCTAGTCCTTGGTCCAGGAGCTTGGAATCAAGGGATGGCAAAAGTTATTGGGCAAGAGCCAGAGAGAGTCCTGTGCCCTGTCGGGTCTCTCAAGTTTTATCTACATAAAACTAAAGAAAGTCGAAGTCCTTCAGACAGTCTGCAGTGTTCCGAAAAAGACCAGACTTGCCCATATCAAAGAACACCCTGGCTTTAGTGTTAAGGAGTTCTTTCAAAAAGGCTCCTTCATTGTGTTTGCACAAAGATTTGAAATCTTTTGATCTGAATGCTCACGAGGTGAGGGCGTGGCCTCGGAAGCATTTCAACAGAGCATGGCACTCAGTAACTTACCGAGTACAACGTTTTAGCGAAGCAACTCTCTGTTCGCTTCACACTTCCTGCGGGATGTGAAGACGGCATATGAGATCTGCTCGCTAGGGCCATACGTGTCTGCAGACACAATCTTGGGGGCAAGAAGTACCACTCATCCTATCCTGTAGAAAATGGTTAGGAAGAGCTCTTAATTTAGTTATTGAGTCGCCGCCAATGGCGACTTCTTAACTCTTAAGCCTTAGTTAAAACACCTTAACTTTGGCTAGGTTGGTCAGGTGGTGATATATATATATATATATATATTTTACTTCTTAGCCCTCATGGTATGGTCAATATGGTCTAGCCACATTGTGGTCACGCCCCCGTTGACAGATCATCTGGAGTGCACCAGCTTTATAGGTCTCTACCTCGCTGGCAACTCTAGTAAAGCAGAAGCAGACTTGGGTGACAGTAATCACGAAGTCAGCTATGCTAACAGGTGGAACCAAGATGTAAATCATCTGCATGCATTTGTTTCCCAAAATCCTGTTATTCTGTCCCTTCCCACCTCCAAAGGTGGGATTCAGCTATATATATATCTGACAGGTAAGTTTCATGAACAAAATGATATTGTTATGATACAATAAAGTTTGTTCATACTTACCTGGCAGATATATATAATCAAGTACCCACCCACCTCCCCTCAGGGGACAGTGGAAATAAAAATTATGAATAGAAAATGGGAATGGTTCCTGATACCCGCCTCCCAGCGGCGGGAATGGGTACTAACCACCTGGCCGACCACTGCGTGTGCCGGAAGTTTTTGAAATTCTGTCTGACTTCAGAAAATACAGCTATATATATATCTGCCAGGTAAGTAAGAACAAACTTTATTGTATCATAACAATATCATTTTTCAAGCCTATGTGTAAATTAACATTAAATAATAATAATAATAACTCTCTCTCTCTCTCTCTCTCTCTCTCTCTCTCTCTCTCTCCCCCCCCCCCCCCCCTCTCTCTCTCTCTCTCTCTCTCTCTCTCTCTGTCTTTTATTGAGATGAGAGAGTTTTTATGGTACATGCATATACGTACTCTGATTATTAATATTTCAAATAGTAGTATTAGCAATAATAATAATAATAATAATAATAATAATAATAATAATAATAATATCTCTTAATTACAAAATTTGTATGCAATAGTATTTTAAAGGAATAAAATAACCTTTCCATTTCACTCTTACTGACATGAGAGAATTTTTATGTGTATGTTTATCAATATTTTAAAGTAATTATAATAATAATACTAATACAGTCAACCCCCGTATTTGTGGACTCCTCTATGGGACTTATTTGTGGGAAATTCACCTATTCGTGATATTTTTCTATGAGAAATATCCACAAATTACCATATTTTCATATCAATTTCATCATAAAATGGACTTTTTGTGATAAAGCTATTAAAAAACCAGGTATTAAAATTTTTAGTGGGTTTTCCTCTAGTTTTAACTAACAAAATATGCAGTTTTAAGCATTTTTGTTGGGGTTCTAAGAATTCGCGGGTTTTAGCGAATTGCCGGGGGTCTGGCACGCATCCCCCGCAAATGCGAGGGTCCAGTGTACTATAGTAAATTCACATCAACCGTGCATTTGATGTCTAGGCCAGTTCCTTACGACGCTCCTGATTGGCTGTTGAGAAGCCAATCACAAGACTGGAAACTCTCAGTCTCTCTCGAGAGTTTACATATGCAGGACATATGTTCCACCTCTCCTGAGGGATACTATTTGAAAGACATAATCCTCAGGAGAGGTGGAACATAGATCCTACCCATGTGAACTATCGAGAGAGATTGACTGCCCAGCCCTGTGACTGGCTTATCAACAGCCAATCAGGAGCATCGTAAGGGACTGGCCTAGACATAAATTGCACGGTTGATGTGAATCTACTATAGTAATAATAATAATAATAATAATAATAATAATAATAATCATTATCATTATTATTATTATCATAATGTGGCGCTGTGGCAGAGTGGATTAGGTTGTCAATGGACTGGTTAAGCAACATTGGGGCTGATCAGTCGTTGGATTGGTGACCGCTCATCTCAGCGTTGATTCCTTGGGAAAGGATCTTTACCATAATTTCCTCAGTCTACTTGGCTTTAAATGATTACTTATTCCCTAATGGGGTAGGGTCCAGCTATGGGTTAAATAGTAGCAATGATGGAAAGAAATCAAGGGTTAAATGACAACGATGTAAATGGAACCTCTGGCAACAGAGGAGCTTCGTCCTGCAGATAGGTATGCAGCCCAATGGAAGGGGAAGGTGGTCAGGTAGGAGGTCGTCATCCAGCAACTGACCAACACAACGACAGTAACGAACAACCGGAGACAGGATCTACAGAAGCAAACCAGAAGAAGAAATGGGCAAGAGAAGAAATTAAGGAAATATGGAGATGCTACATCAGAAGCAACCCAACGGAGAGAGGATATAGAAGAAGGTTGGTCACCATCTGGAATGAGAGGAATAACTCCCCCCAAACAGAGCAGAGGCTGGCAGACCAAGTAAGGAACTTAAAGAAAAAGAACTGGCTCTCACCAACAGAAAAAGAGGAACTGGAAAGGGAAATGACACGGCAACAAATTACAAGATGACGAACTGAGAGATGATACCACAGAGATGACAGAGATGATGAGGTATCAAACAACAACACCACGAAGAAACACCAACAAAATAACAGAAAGGATGGAATGGGTAGAAAAAATAAGACAATGAATGAAGCCAGATACAGAGAGAACAAAGATCCCCTCCATGAAAGCCTACAACACAAAGAAATTGAGGCAGAAAACAAGTGAGGTCAATGAAATAATGAGAATAATACACACTACCCATATCCAGAAACAAATAACCTGGCATATTTAGGAGCAAGACTAGTAGCAGAACTCATGGGGATACGAATACCAACACCACCAGCACAACCAACCCAACAGAAACCAAAACCGCATTCACCTTGGAAAAGGAACCTGGAAAAGCAAACAAAGCACATAAGATCCAATGGTACATGAACAGGAATAAGGGATACCAACAGAACAAACTTTTTGGAACCAACCAGAAAAGACTAGAAACGGCGCACATAGTAATAAAAAGTGATGGACTCCTAAGGAGGGAGGGTTCAACCCTGAACCCCACACTATAAATACCCCCCAGTCGAATTGGAGGACTGTGATAGACAAAAAAAAAAAAAAAAAAAAAAAAAAAAAAAAAAAACAAAAAAAAAAAAAAAAAAAAAAAAAAAAAAAAAAAAAAAAAAAAAAAAAAAAAAATTAATAATAATAATAATTACATAATGTGTATGAAAATGTTCTTTCCCCTCATCTTTAGTTTTTAACTTCCAGAGAAACTCAAAGCCAGGGCTGTCAAATGTGTTAATGTGACAGGTAGGGAGAGTGTTGCCAACTAGCAGCCAACGATTTTTAAGTAATTCTGTGTGTGTTTGTGTGTGCGCACGCACATTTGTCTCTAATAATTCATAAATACATTCACACTCTTATATAAGGACAACTCATTTCTCTCTCTCTCTCTCTCTCTCTCTCTCTCTCTCTCTCTCTCTCTCTCTCTCCAATTTATCTAATTTTACCTTCACCTTATCTAATTTTACCTTCACCTTCCAGAACTGTATATGTGCCATTCTAAAGCATAGGCACATAATCAAGAGTTGTATTAGTCCAAGTAAAAAGCATTATTTGTTCATGAAAAGGAATTTCAGGATCAAGGAAAAGAGCCAGAATAAAGAATTTCTTATAAGAGGTTTAAAAGACTTCTAAAAATAATAGACCGGTCAGTGGGGGGAAAGAGAGATAAAGTATGTGTATGTTACCTTCCCACTCTCCTATATTTTTACATCGACTATTTATTTCTTTTTTTAAGGGTAATATATTAAGCTAACTTTTAAATTAAATGACAGTAACTTTACTTTCATTTAAAAGTTAGCTTAATTCTTAGGGAGCATGATTAGCGTCATAGTATTTAGTGTTCAAACTCTATAAGTAAGCATTTATTATCATTTTTGAGTCCAAATAAAAATCACTGTTTGTTCGTGAAAAGGAATTTTAGAACAAAGAAAACAAAACGGAATAAAGAATTTCATAAAAACTGGTTGAGAAGACTACTAAAAGAAAGAAAAGAGAAATAGTACATGCAATATTTACATACAGTAATACCGTGAGATATGAGTATAATTTGTTCCTGGACCAAGCTCACAAGTCAATTTGCTAGTATCTCAATTCAATTTTTCCCATATGAAGTAACTGACATGCACAAAATATATGCAATAAATGATTACTGTGATATGAAATAAAATGTGGTTTTATTATGAGTTCTTACGTTAAGCCAGACGATAGCAACTAGCAGAAGTGTGTGCAGAGGAGGTAGGGAGGAAGGGAGGGAGGGAGAGAAAGTTGGACGGTACCATATTTAATACTGTTCCTTTATATTCTTCGTA
>NC_087205.1:44624281-44626781 GCF_015104395.2 Macrobrachium nipponense | reverse complement strand
TTAATTAATTCTCTAAAACAAATGGGGAAGGTAAACTCGAATGGTTCACTGAGGTATGCACGAAAACTAGGTCTTGAACAAGTCACAAAGGGGAGCACGTGGCCCGATGAGGACAAAGGGCTTCTGATGTAGAAGGGGTAAAATAAGAATTGAAAATGAATTTAGCAAGAGTCGTATGGTAGTAAAAGGTGCTGGGTTGAAGTTTACACTTTCAGACGTACCTTTATGCAATATTCTGTGTATCCTTGTAGGAGAATGCGGTCCGACCTCTGTTCAGGTCTGGGGTTCGTGTCCACCAGTGCGTCGTGGGTAGGCCATATTTTGGGAGGCTGGCAATTTGACCTCTGTCCGAGAACACGTCCCGCAGCCGACTGAGACCGATACTCCTTGCTTTCGAATCACGGGGCTTCCAACAACCGCCTCGAGCATTGCCTGAAAGGTGGTAAACACAACGCCAGCAAATTGGGAAGGAAAATAGGTCTTATTGTAGAAGTCCCTAAAATCCATCTCGAAGCCTAGCTACTCTTGTGACCTGCCTCTCTTACCCTAAGCTTCCGTCAGACCGGAAATATCATTCCTACGACATCCCCACTCTCCCAACAACAGTAGCTTCAAGAGACGGCATGGCTGCTACTTTTATAATTAAACAAAACTAAAACTCTGCTGGGAAGGCGAGGCGTTCTATAAACGTAGCAGCTCCCCCTGTTAAGAAGGCATTCACTCCCTTTCGGGCGTGAAGGTCTTGGCTTAAATAAGTTGATCGCCTCGACAACCCAGTTCTCCTACTCTAACTTGAAGTTTTTTGAGCAGCGATACGGCTGACTACAATGGCCTACCTAACTTATAGGCAAAGATGCTAAGTGTACTAACTTAATATAGTGATGTAGTCTAGCCTAATAAACAACTACAGGTTGTCTTGTGACGACAGTCTACTCTAACCCCTAGATAAGGTTACTTGAAAATTCCTACTTGCTACTAAACCTAAGTGCCCCTGGTACTAAATCATTAGCCTAACCTACTCAATACAGTTAAATGAAGACGCAATCATTCCAGAGTGTGGTACGCACAGCAGTAGTTCAGCGACGGAACTGTTAAAATACATAATGAGAGGTAATGATGCGTTGGGGATGATGAGTGGTTAAATTACCAGGAGGGAAATGCAATGAGGTAGTTATGACACAATGAGTGTTATATCACAATAGGGGTTAGAGGGTTAGTCTACTGGCAGAGATCAGGCTGGCTACCTTCTCTGGGTAGGTGCCAGGATCATTCTGCAAATGAATGCGACACTGTACCTCGGGCACAGGTGTCAAGGAGAGCATGTGGCTCTTTTGTGTTAGTTTGTTAATGACGTCCCTTCTTCTTCTTCTTCTTATTCCCCCAGGACCTGGCTATACCAGTCCTTGGAGTAGACGGAGGCACCGACTCTGGGGAAAAGGCCAAGAAACGCCGGCAGGAGCAGAGGCAGTGGTAGCCTGAGGCGGTATGAAGGTGAGGTCTGCCGGAGGTTCATCCTCGGGCGACAGTGGTGAGGGTGAAGAAGACGGAACTAGTGATTGGCCATGGGCTGCGGTAAGCTCATGCCTGTTGGAGGATCTCCGTAGGAGGATCCTTGGGTAGGTTAGGCGCCGGCACTAGCTCGGGGCCAGGCCGCAGAGGTCAAGTTCGGTGGTGGCTCTACGTCCATGCTGGACGGAGCTTGGCACTGCTCAGTGCTGCCAAGTGGCACTGGCAGAGAGTTGAGGTCGACTGGACCTGTGACGGGTACCGGAGGTGCAATACCTCTCAGCGTGCCCTTGGAAATGGGAGACAGAGGCTCCTGTCTCTGGTTGAAGGCTAGGCCTTGGGGGAACATGGACAGTGTCCGCTGCTGATAGTCGGCTAGGGCACTAGGCCAATTAGTAGAGTGCCCTATTACGTTGCAGGTTTTGCAACGGAACTGTGAATGATCAATCTCCCTTCCTGGTAACGAGGGAGACTGTTGGTGGTTGTACTTCCTGGAGGAAGTAAAATTTCGATTACTCCTTGCTTTAGAGTGATTGGACGTGGGGTTAGGACCCCTAGGCTTTGGAATGCGAGGGAGACTTCATGTCTTGCCCTAGGAGGAGGTCGTAACCTCCTGGAATGTAGCTTGCAACTGCAAGAGTACATACCTTGGAGAAACTAGGTCTGGTGACCCTCAATTGGACGGTCGGAAGGATCAGTTTAATGTGATTGATACCTTCAATGGTGATCAATCGACGTCTATCAATGTTAGCCCCTCGGGGGATTCGGTCTTCCCGTATCAGGGAGATTTGAGCGCCAGAGTCGTCGTAGGCTCTGACGTGGCTTGGCTGATAATGGCTTTGGAGGGGTGCGACGGTTATAGGGCCCTTAGCTGGGGGGTCCTAGAGAAGAAGGATTGGTGACGGCCATTGCGATGGCCGGAATATTGTGGTTCGCGCACCCTCCGTAATTTGCAGACATGTGACCCTTGCGGCCACAGTCTCGGCAGAACTTG
>NC_087205.1:44577820-44623781 GCF_015104395.2 Macrobrachium nipponense | reverse complement strand
ATGCCTTTGGAAGGTTTTTATAGCTTCCTTCTGCTTTGATGATCGTGGATATTGTAGAAGGATTTCGACCATACTCGTTTTGCCAAATTGACGATACGAAACGCCACGTTCATGCTTTGCTATAATTTCATGTTTTGCTTCCATCGAAATCATTTTCTTGGGTTTTTCTTATCACCGTGCTTTGTCTTTAGCTTTGAGACCATGGTTAATAATAAAATAGACAAAATAACACGAAAAAGGATTTTGACGTTAGGAAAAATCTATTTCTGGGCGATTGGCTCGTGTCGCCAGCGAAATATCCTTTAATCTATTATTTCTAGGGTAAATGTACTAACACATACCAGAGAATAAATAAATAAAGAAAAAGGTCAGTACAACTGACTCGCTCACCCCTCCAAGAGGGTGTCGGTATGAACACTATGGCGAGTGAGACCACTACCCACGCCGCCGCTTGCCAATAGAAATCTCCCACTACAAAAATCCCCACAAGAGGGGAGCCGACCCACAGAGTGGGCAGCAAACTACTACTACTCCATCCCCATGCTGCCGACTGCCGCGCCTCTGGTGGCCATCCTGAAGTTAGCAGACAATCTTGAGCGATGGGATGGGTAGGTGGGCGGGATTTCGCTGGCGACACGAGCCAATCGCCAGAAATAGATTTTTCCTAACGTCAAAATCCCTTTTCTGGGCTCAGCTCGTGTCGCTGCGCGAAAATCGTACCAGAGAAATAGCACAAGATTGTAAAGAAAATTCAACTAAACAAAAAGGGGTCTCAAATAAAAGATAACATAAAAGGAAGGAATATAATTGCTAATAAAATATACATATACACAATGATACAAAATTAGGGAATATTACTTAAATTAAACTTAATGCTAATATATTTCTTAAAATTAGCTTAATTTTTACATATATACAGGGCTTACATGGAATATATGTTAAAAGCAGTATCTGTGTATAGATATGTACAAAGAACTCAAAAGCAATTATAACAATAACTTGAACAGAACAAACTTCAATAATAATAATATATGAAGGGAATGTATATGACTTAATATACAAAAACCCGTAACCATTGTAAATAAGATGTATCCCCTAGCAGAAAAATAAGGGGATCACATCAAAGAGATCAATACATACAATCGATTGTGAGTGCCCCTAGCAAAAAATAAGGGACACCCACCATATCACCATAAGAGCAGCTAAGACCCAAGGTAAACGTAGATGAACATGACAGGCATAGACGAACTGTTGGGTGAGACAGGTAGAAAGGAGGACTGGATCTTCTACTAAAGATTAAGCAGAGTCGGGGGAAACTATGTTACCCGCCGCAACTGCTGAAAATTTCAGAGCTTCCAAGGACTTAAGTAATGACGCTTAAATACTGTCGGCGATTTCCATCCAGTATATTTTTTCAACTCATCGAAATCATATGTTGGAAATAGTTAATTGAGGTGGCTACTGCCCTGACATCATGTGCTTTTGGGAAAGAGTCAGGATTGGCTTGCTTAATAAAGTACAGGATCTGCTGCCTGATGCCTTTAATAGATAAAGTACCACCTTTTTCTCTCTAAAGAGAGGACCGATGAGGATGAGGAGGTCCTGGACAGAAAGGCTCGTAAGGTCGATACTGGGCAAAGAGATATATCTTGTGGAAGGGGTACAACCTTCCATGGTTCCCACCTCATCAAAGGATCTTCATTCTTTGCTATAAAACTACGACGTTCCGGAGAAAGAAGCACTTCCCCTGTGGGAAGAAATTGAATATGATCCGGATCTCTGGATAATGCTGACAGTTCTGAAAATTCTAGCTCCTGAGGCCAAGCTTAATAAAAAATAGAGTTTTTCTTAAGAGCATTATAAATGAACATGTGTCATTATCAGTTTCTGAAGCCAGCTTTAGAACATCATTTAAGAACCATGATACTGTCGTAGGCCTTACAGAAGGTCTAAGTCTAGCACAAGCCTTGGGAATAGACGAGAAGTAGGAGTCTGTCAAGTCTATGTTGAAACCAAATTGAAAAATCTTTTTCAAGGCTGACTTGTTTGTCCGTAATGGTGCTAGCTGCTAAGCCTTTTTCAAATAAAGATCTGAAAAAGGATATAGCTGAATTGATTGTCATGATTCTAACATCGATTCTCTCAGGAAGGTTGCTAACTTTTTGACAGCAGCATCATACTGTCTCAAAGTTGAATCTCTTTTATCAGATTCCAGAAGAGAATTTTGAGGGTCAATATTCGCATCTCTTTTCGCTGCAAACTTCATGAAATCCATAAAGTTAGGGTTTTGAGAATTCCTGAGGAAGCGAACACAGTCTTCGTTTGCACTGACTGGGAGAGCCTGGGACTGGGAATTCGAAGAGGGCGAAGACCCAGTTCCAGAACTAGAGGGTACCAATTGCTCTTCGGCCAGTCTGGGGCTACTAGAGCCACTTGACCCTGAATGTCCTGAGTTTGTTCAGTACCTTCATGAGAAGATTCACTGGAGGAAAGACATAAATCTTCTCCCAGTTGTTCCAGTCTAGGGCCAGGGCGTCCGTGGCATAGGCCAGAGGGTCCAGGTTGGGGGCCACATAACATGGGAGTTTGTGGTTCGCTTGGGATGCGAAGAGATCCACTTGTAGGCCTGGAACTCTCTGAAGAATCCATTGGAACGAACTGCTGTCCAGTGACCATTCCGACTCTAGAGGTACTGATCGGGATAGAGCATCTGCTATGACGTTTCTCCACTCCAGCTATATGGGTGGAGGAGAGGTGCCAACTGAACTTGTCCGCCAGGGAGAAGATGGCTACCATGACATGATTTAGATGACGTGATTTGGAGCCTCCCTGTTTATACAATGACTACCACTGCGCTGTCTAAGACTAGCTTTATGTGGGAGTACTTTGGCGGACGTAACCTTTTTAGAGTCAAGAACACTGCCATTGCTTCCAGTACGTTTATATGGAACTGACGGAACTGAGGTGACCAAGTTCCCTGAACTTTCTTGAACTGAGAATATCCTCCCCAACCGCTTAACGAAGCGTCTGTGTGGATGGTAATCCCCGGAGGAGGAACTGAAGGGGCACTGATATCGATAAGTTCTTGACTTTTGCCCACGGGCGTAGGCGATTCCGTAGAATCTGAGGGACTGAGGATAATTTGTCCCTGGACCTGACATTTGCTCGTGAGCGCCAGATTCTGGTTAGGTCTTTCAGTTTGGCTTTCATCAGATGTTTGTCACTGATGCAAACTGAGTGAAACCCAGGATCCTTTCCGGGTTCTTCTTGACGCAAGTTTGTGACTCAGAAATTGCTTTACTGACTTCGCTATTTCTTTCCTCTTGGCTGATGGGATCGACAGAGTATGGATGGATAGATTCCATTGAATGCCCAGCCACTGAAAGTTGACTCTGGAGTGGAGTCTTGACTTGGTCCTGTTTATCTTGAAGCCTAGATATTCCAGGAACTGAATCACTTTCAGTGTTGCTTTGTGCATTCCTCGACTGTTGAGCCCAGATTACCAATCGTCGAGATACGCTACTACCATAACCCCTTGCGATCTTAGTTGTTGAACTACCACTTCCGCCAACTTCGTGAACACCCTGGGTGCTACGTTGAGCCCGAAAGGAACTACCTTGAAGGAGAATGTCTGATCCCCTATCTTGAAGCCCACCCCATACGGACGGAAGTGCCTTTGCAATAGGGATATGATAGTAAGCGTCTGTAAGATCGATAGAGGTGGTGACGGCCCCCCACGGGGAAGTAAGGTCCGTACCTGCGAGATCGTGGAGCATCTTGAACTTGTCGCAGCGAATGGCTAAGTTTAAGCGGGACAAGTCTAAGATTACCCTTCTTTTTTGTGAGCCTTTCTTTGGAACGCTGAACAAGCGCCCTTGAAACTTTAATCTGTTGACTCTCGCTATAGCGTCCTTTCTGAAGGAGGTCCTCCGCATACGCCGTCAATTCTTTGGATGGAAGTTGGCGGAAAGGTCTGGATGGGGGCGGGTTCGCTACCCAACTCCAACCCAGGCCTTTTGACACAATGCTTTGCGCCCACTTGCTGAAATTCCACCGGTGGCGGAAGTGAAACAGCCTCCCTCCTACCTGAAAGTCCTTATTGGTGTTGGTGGTAGCCTCCGCGGCCTCCCCTGAAATGCTTTCCTCTATTAAAGGACCTCCCGATCCTCTCTGACGAAAGGATCGCTTACCTCTGCCTCCCCTACCCGAGCGGTTCATACTTTCTGGGAAGCCTGGCCCTCGAAGACTTGATTGAAGGTCTGGGAGAGAGCGTAAGAGGTGGAGGTTGAAGGTGGGGGGAAATGACATAGATTGGCTGCGATTGAGCCTTGGAGGTAGAAGGTTGGGCTGCTTGCACCAACGGACAGCTGGAACCGGCTGGGTAAAGCGTGGCTGTTTCTTCTGGTAAGGCTGGAAACGTCTGGGTTTCTTCTGAGCCTTACCTCTGACCACTTGATCTTGGCGTCTCTTGGCCGTAAGACCCCAACGATCTTTAAGGCTTTGGTTTAGCCTTGTAGCCTCTGCCTGGACCTCCTTCACCATCGCATCTGGGAAGAGGTCTGCTCCCCAGATGTCGATGCAAGCAAACTTATTCGGTTCATGCCGAATCGTTGCTTCTTGGAGGACATGTTTCCTACAGTTTGTTCTAGCCGTGGCGAACTCGAACATATCAGACTGCACCGTTTGAGTCAGAGACTTGGTGAGAAGCTTAAAAAGTGGCTCAGAAACCATAGGAAATGGTAGCACCTCGGTCATGGCCATGGTATTGATAGACCTGGCCAACCTCAACTTGGCATCAAATTCTGCCTGAATGAGGCTATCCGGAAGTCTAGGTAGCTTCTCACCAAACTGCTCCATAGCACAGTCTGGTTTGAGTTTGCCCGCAGAAAAAGTGTTGGGCAGATCTTCCCACAACTCACCGGCTGAGAGTAAGTAAAGGAGACGTAGGGTCCGCTTCTTTCAGCTGAGGCAACGAATCCCCCTTCTGGGCTGCTGGAATGGTAGTCGTAGCAATCTTGTCAAGAAAGGGAGCGGGGTACTCTCTTCCATTGTAAGATTGTGAAAGGACTCTTAAATGACTGTATTTTCGTATTCGAACAGTCCATGTCCTCTAGACACCTGAGCCATTCTCTTTGAGCCTGGTCTCGTGAATGAGGACTGTCTCTTTCGGTACTTATCGTCGCGAGTCAGGCAGAGGCGGGTGAGCTGGCGTAGCCGATGAACGGAGGCTGAAGGTCTTCCGGTAGAACTCGAAGTCTTCAATCCTCCGAGTTCCACATTCCGGGATAGAAATAAGCCCATCCTGGAAGGGGGCGTATGACGCTACTCTCCAAGGATTGTTCATACTGAACGGAGGTAGAGAGTCATACGGAGGCAATTGCGCTCCCCCTGTGCTGAAGGGTGGGGGAGAAGCTAGCGGAGCTTGGCTCAGTCCGGCTATAATGTTGTCCTGGGAGCTGATCCTATCAGACAACCGGGAGAACATCTGTTCCATACTGGTTTTTAGAGACCCCACCAGATCGCCCACTTGTTGCAACAGACCAGCGTTGGGATCCAAAGCCGGAGCTGCTGCGGAGGTGGACGGGTGGCTCTGAACCGGAACCAAAGGTAGTGGAACGGTTGACTCCGCTGGAGTGTGTATCTCTCCCTGGAGGATCTACTCCTAGAGGATTTGGAGCCGGACCCGGAAGCTTTAGACCTCTCTGCTCCGGGGTTTTTAGCCGGAGACTTACGAGATGATGAAGACGCCGACGCCGTCTTTTTAGACGACGACGACGTCTTAGTCAAGGTTTTTGACTGCTTGTCCTTTGACCTTGTAGTCTAACGGAAGCATCAGGAGAATATACAGTTCTGTACCTGTAAAGCCTTGGAAGGATGGAGAGTTTGCAGGGGTAGAAGATCCAGTGGCACCCAAGGGCATCCCTTGGGCGTCCAACGTACTCACCTCGACCAACAGGTCGTCTACACCTACCATGGGTTCAATATTAAGATCCAATGTCGCTACTTCCGAGGAGATGTCCTGGCCTGGATCCGTCAACGACGGCAGCGAGCTGTTGTTGAATGAACGCAATAGTCGGGGCCGCCTCTGCTGGGTCGACGTAGCCCGTTGACTTGCCTCGGGGAAGATCAGGACCGCCAACCTCTTCTCGAGAATGTAGGGCATACCCTTGGCGGCGTTCTTCCCAAAACCGCCGACCCAGGCCCGCAGGTTGCCAGTGCGGTGTCCTTCACAGCCGGAGCCTGGAAGAGAGGGTATTTATTAGTTTTTAAGATTAAACTTAAAACTAAAACTAAATTAAAAGCTTAACTTAAAATTATAGGGGATGAGAAATCCCCTGTATTTTATCTTAAGTTTAAGAAAGATTAGATTTTTTTTTTTTTTTTTTGTTTTTTAACTTAAGAACTATAATGAAGTAGGGACTGGCTAACGGAGTTGGAAATACTTACCCCGTCTAAAGAGCTGGCTCACCAGATCATAACAGATGGTGCCATGTCTCGTGATACAGACCTGGAGGTCCCCGTGCGGAGTCGCGCATGGAGCATGGGACCGGCAAACTTCTATCCACAGGGGTCTTGAAGCGTGGCGGCGCATCCCGGCCATGCGCACAGTTTTGGTGGTCTGTAAGTGAAAAGACACATGAGCATCTTAAAGGCTATCACTTACAGCTAAAGGACAGAAGAACTCCGCTGCATGCCGGAGCTCGGAAAAAAATTTGGGCATAACCCCTCCCTTAACGCCTGAATAGGCTATAACCCCGGAGAGATCCGGTGAGGCAGACAAGGGAGGGGGATGGTTTAAGGTAGCTTAAGATAAACTTACTAGTTTAACATAACTAATTCTTAAACCTATAAAAATCGAACGTACCGGACTAAGTCCAGTGCGTGGCGGAGCGTGTCGCGACTTCAGCGCGACGGAGGGGTTAGTAGAGACCAACTGTATGCCTCAGTCCACTCTGCGGGTGGACTAGCACCTTTCCACTTGGATGCCGGAGCTCCGGTAGAAAAGGAGCCCAGTAAGGTGGGAAAGGGTGAGAGGGCACACAGACTCGCGCTAGCAACGGAGCGACGGAGAAGCGACGGAGGGGAAAGGCCAGTCCCCCCCCCTAGCCATCCGGCCGGACCGAGAAGCTGGAGAGGTCGAGTCCAGTCCTGGGTCTGTCCCGTCCCTCTACTCCCTCCGCCTGGGGGGAGAGGGAGGCAGGCTCGGGTAAGCGGAGCGAGCGTGGCAGACCAACCCTCCCCCGGCCCCTATGGAAGAGCGGGAGGAGGGAAGATGACTGGACAGGCGCTCTGGCTGCTCCGTGATCACGTAGTGACCACGGGGCGGTAACAACAAAACAATTGAAACGATAAGGCCTAGAATACACAACCGGCTGATCAGAGAGAAGCTATAAGGAAGCAACCGAACTGAAGAGCGGTAGCGCATGGGCCCTATGGGCCATAGCCTAGGCTAGATGAAGCCAGACGCCTACACTAACAAAAACATAATAAATTAAATAAAACATGAAAGAAAGAAAACAAAATAGTAGGAGAAAAAATCCAGGAGTGTACGACTAAACCCGAAAGAAAGTCTACCACTCAAAGCTAGCCGGGGCCGATACTAAGAGCCGTGGCTAGGGTCTGGATAGAAGGAGCCTACGTAAGGTAAAAGGGCATGCATGCATGACATAAACCGCGTAAACTGTACCCTAAAACAAATAGGATGACTAAAATTAGAGCGTACTAAAGTAAGGGAAGGTTCTGGGTATGGAAGACCAAGAACGAACCCGCCACGAGGCAGAACCATGCTGCCATGCTTCCGACTTAGAGTTCGTATTTATACCTAAAAAAACGGCAAATACTGGTCTCAAGGACGGAAAAAAACCAAATAGCAATAAAGATGAGTACTTAACTTAGCTGCTGCGATGGCTGCACGCTCCATGATGAGTAAATCCAAAATTAAGGGCACAAAAACACAGAGCAAAAAAGGGCACGTGTATACAGTGTGCGCTAACTGAAAAGGATGGCCACCAGAGGCGCGGCAGTCGGCAGCATGGGATGGAGTAGTAGTAGTTGCTGCCCACTCTGTGGGTCGGCTCCCCTCTTGTGGGGATTTTGTAGTGGGAGATTTCTATTGGCAAGCGGCTCGTGGTAGTGGTCTCACTCGCCATAGTGTTCATACCGACACCCTCTTGGAGGGTGAGCGAGTCAGTTGTACTGACCTTTTTCTTTATTTATTTATTCTCTGGTATGTGTTAGTACATTTACCCTAGAAATAATAGATTAAAGGATATTTCGCGCAGCGACACGAGCTGAGCCCAGAAAATAGGCGCAAATACAACGAACTAAACAACGGCGTGTTAACATGCTGCACCAACAAACAAATAGACCGAACGCCAGTTATCGGTCGCCTATACAACTAACACTCATCGCAAAATCGTATCTCAAATATTTCGTTGTATATCAAAGCTTATATTTTCGCAAATTTTCTGTTGTATCTCAAAACATTCGTATATTAGGGCAATCGATAGTCAAGGTTCCAGTGTAATTTGATCAGAGAGAGAGAGAGAGAGAGAGAGAGAGAGAGAGAGAGACGCCTTGGCAACAATGGTCTCGGGGTTTGACGTAACATTTATTTTCTGAACAGATAGGACAGAGAAGTGTTAGTTTCATTAAACGGCCTCTGACTCATGGCAGGAAATGTTTTGTTGATACTAATATATAAGCCTATTTAAAGATACGTTTACTTTAATTAGTCTATATGATACGTAAATAGTAATCAGCTGTTCTTGTAGCCCTCAAGATTTGGCAAAATCACTCCAGGTTGTACATAAAACTTCAAGAATGTAGTGTCACCAGAGGATTACAATAGTTTTTACCTTCAAGAACCAGCATTCTTTTATGAAAATAACTCCAGGTTGTACATAAAACTACAGGAAACAACATGTAATGTAACCAAAGGATTACAAGTAAGGTTTTTATAACTTTTTATTAGTTTAAGACATATTTCCAAGCGTCGTTCCGGCTTACGACAATTTTCGGCTTACGTTGCGTCTCAAGAACAGAACCCCCGTCGTAACCCGGGGACTGCCCTGTATATATATATATATATATATATATATTGAGGCTGGCCCAGGTTCTCAACAACGGGTATTCCTCTGTGGGGTGCTGATAAGTGAAAATGCCATTAACCAAAACTGCAATTTATGGCACTTATGTTAGTGATTATCAGTTAATGGTTCCTTTGTTAGGTATGTTATAGCACCAAGGCACCCTAAACTGGCAATTTTATGGCACTATACATGTGCCATAAAACCGGATCACCATTAATCAACTATTGATTTGAGGGTCTTAGCCTCCTGATCGTGCACAGAACTGTTTTTTTATTAATTTACATTGGTTTCAACTCTAAAAATTATGCTAAAGCTTTTACTGTCCTGCCGATTATATTATAAGACTTTTATCATAATTAATGGGTACTGTTAGTTTATATAAATAAGGTCCTTTAAGTTCTATTTGGCAACTAAAGACAGTGATTATGTTGATAAAATGCACCAGAGTGCAAATAGCACATAATCAGTGTGTTTATATTTTGTAATACAATAATACTTTCAATATGATTAAATACAGTAAAAGAACAATAAAATTGTTATTCCCAATAAAACTATGTATTGTTCGATTTTTGCATATGGGCATCTGTCCAGTGTAACAACCTAAATGAATTGTTCATTTATAATGTAAACTGTTCAATTTATGTTTTACCCGGTAAGTAGTTTATATGCTGCTATTGTAATTCCTTTTAAAAATTTTATCAGTTTTCTCTATTGTTGTCACTATTACTCAGCTTTGTCAGCCAATAATGATTGTATGATCTTTTAACTACACTAAAATACTCCTACTGTCACTTTTAGGCTTGAAAATGTTATAAATTATATATACAGTGGTCCCCCCCGCGAATAGTTAGAATCCGCTAATAGTTGGAATCCCAATAAAAAGGCTGAAAATGGCCTATTCTGTTAGTTAACTTGAGAAAAACCCATTAAAAATATTTATACCCAGTTTTTTTGAAGTAGTTTTATCACAAAAAAATGCATTTTATGAGGATATTGATAAAAAAAGGCCAGGAAATTGTGGATATTTCTCAAAGAAAAATAACACAATTAGTCGAATTTCCAGCAAGTAATGGGTAGATATGGTCCAGAGAGAAATCCGCAAATGCATGAGTGATATATATATAATATATATATATATATATATATATATAATATATATATATATATATATATATATATATATATATTATCTGGACTTGTGTCCTGTTGTTTTGTTAAAGTCGATGTACAGATATGTAAGATTAAAAAAACAATAAAATAAATCACATTACAACAGCATTAAATGCAATAGAAACAATTTTAATTAATTTTAGTTATAAAAAGTGATACTGCAATAAAATTCATAATGAAAACAATTTTCTTTGTGAAAAGTTAAGCCATTTGTTATTTTCTAGCCTATGGACACCTTATTTTTTACATTCTTTTTAATATGATCATCCTACTGAAGTTTACCCTTGAATCTTAAGATTTCATACTCATGACCCTTCTAAATCAACTCCACTGACATGTTACTTTATGCTGCAAAGAGGTAATTGACAAAAAGAAAATTGAGATTTTGAAAATGCTCACATATAGAATGTTAGGATTTATTGCTGGAGTGCAGTAGGAAGATCTTAGTACAGTAGTACCTAAGGATACGAAATTAATCCGTTCCGAAGCGGCCTTTGTAACCTGATTTTTTCGTATCTTGAACCACATTTTACATGTAAATTGCCTAATTCGTTCCAAGCCCTACAAAAACACCCCAGTAAATTTTATATTAAAGCTAAATTGATCAATAAACAATGAAATACAACAATTTGGACCATTCAATACCTAACTTAAACTACATATATTACTAGTATGTACTACATACCTGTAAATAAAGTGTATTAGTGTACATGGTACAAGAAATACTGTATGTACATACATATGTAGTAAAATGTGGAACCTTACCTTTCGAGTGAGGCTATCTCCGAAAGTGGCGACAGAGGAGGAGGACAAATGGCAAAAAAACATGAATACTTAACTTTACGAAACACATTAAAAAGTGACAGGAAACATTGACACTAAACTTTACGAAACACATTAAAAAGTGACAGAAAACATTGACACTAAACTTTGCGAAACATTAACAAATGGCAGAAAACTTCAACACTTAACTTTACAAAAAAACTTAAAATTAAATTTCTTTTTGTTTTTTTTATTTTTACATTTTTTTTTACTTTTTTATACTTTACATTTTTTACAAAATTTCAATTTCTTCACCACTTTCAACTTTCTCTTTTTTTGTATCACTTGGATCTTCCTACTAAAGGCCTCTTTAAAAAATAACTATCCAAGGAAGATTGCTTTTGCTTGCTTTTCACAATGTTCCTGAAACGACTCAGGCAAACATCATCGAACTGTGCAAGCTTACGACCTGTGTAAGCCTTTTCGCGGTGTCTTTTCTACAAATGATTGCACCTTATGAAAAGCAGCTAGAGCATCCTTAATTTCTGCCGTTGTCATAGGGTCCTCCTCTTTCTCCTCGCCGCTGCTAGAGAACTTCTTGAACGACGTTATCTTGCATGGCCTCCAACTCCTTCAGGTCATCCGTCGTAAGCTCCTCTTGGTGCTCCTCGAGAAGGTCATTGATGTCTTCCTCGTTGACGACCATCCCCATGGACTTGCCGAGTGCAACGATCTCATCAAGATCTGGTTGCAAAACAGTTTCATGATCGTCCACTGTTTCTGGATCTGCAGCACCAGCTTCGCCCAGGTCGAATCCCTTGAAGTCTCAGGCGAATACAGCATCAGGCCAGAGTTTCCTCCACGAAGAATTTATGGTTCGCCTTGAAACCTCCTGCCAAGCTTGTGGTATCAGTGATGTCGAAACATCTCTTGAAACGATAGTTTTGTATACAGCTTCTTGAAGTTCGATACCACTTGCTGGTCCCATGGGCTGGAGGAGAGGGGTAGTGTTAGGCGGAAGATAAAGAACCTTGATAAAAGAATACTACGCTAGGATATCTTCCTCGAGGCCAGGAGGGTGAGCAGGGGCATTGTCCAACACCAGCAGACATTTCAGAGGGAGGCGCTTCTCTTCCAAGAATTTCTTCACTGTCGGGCCTAAACACAGATTTACCCACTCGGTGAACAAAAGTCTCATTACCCAGGCTTACGCATTAGCCCTCCACATCACTGGAAGCTTCTCCTTTAGCACTTTGTGGGCCTTGAAGGCTCGAAGAGTCTCGGAATGATAGACAAGTAGGGGCCTCACCTTGCAATCCCCACTGGCATTCAAACAAAGTGCGAGTGTAAGCCTGTCTCTCATAGGCTTATGCCCGGGTAGCTTCTTCTCTCCCTCTGTGATGTACGTCCGACGAGGCATTTTTTTCCAAAAAAAGGCCAGTCTCATCACAGTTGAAGACTTGCTGAGAACTGTAGCCTTCGTTGATCGTCATCTCGTCGAACGTCTTAGTAAAGGCTTGGGCCGCTTTCATGTCCGAGCTGGCAGCCTCCCATGCCGCACCAACGAATGGATGCCAGTTTGTTATTGAATTTTTCAAACCACCCATGAGAAGCCTTGAAGACTGGGGTTGACGTCGATGTCCTTTCTCCTGCGTTGTCTTCGACCTGGGCAATCAAATTGCCGAAAATAGCGCTGGCCTTGTGGCAGAGTGCTGTCTCGGTTATCGTATCGCCAGTGATTTCTTTGTCTTTTATCCATACAAGAAGCAGCGTCTCCATCTCATCGTGCATGTGGCTCCTCTTGTTGGACAAAATAGTCATACCCTTGGAAGGTGTAGCTGCTTTGATGGTTTCCCTCTGCTTAAGTATGGTGCCTATCGTCGACGGATTTTGGCCGTATTCCTTGGCGATCACACTCAACGGCATGCCAGCCTCATACTTCTTGATAATCTCCATTTTTGTCTCCATAGAAAGCATCCTCTTCTTTCCATGAACTTCAGCAACTTTCTTGGGACCCATGACTATACATATGAATTAAGTTACTAATTAAGTTCTCACACAATACGATAAAGTACAAAGTGAAATCACTAGCACGAATTTACGTTAACAAACTAAATCGTATATGAACGAACAAATTCAGCGTGCTTACGATAACGATGCTGCTATGGAGTGACCGAAGAACGCCTTTACGTAGATGCATGATGAGAGAGATGCTGACCAATAGGAGAGCAGGATCTTACGGCGGTGACTAGCAATCAGGAACCAATGGGAGAGCTGGAGGATTGTGGCGAGTCTACTCAGTTGGCGGCGCGTGAGTTTTAAAATTGTTCTCGGTGGTCCGGGCGAATCTCAGGACTTTACAGCAACAACCTTTCATAACCTGAATTATTTTTGTATGCAGAGGCAAAAAAATCTTCGTATTTGCTTTTGTAACTTGAATTTTTTGTAAGTTGGGACTTTCGTATGTCGAGGTTCCACTGTATAATAAATTTAGTTGTATTCAGCTGATGGAAAATAGGTCATCCGTGAAAAATGTAGCAGAAATGAAAGTAACTGAATGAAGACGATTATGAAAGTCTAGAAAATACGGGAAAAAAAAAAAAAAAAAGTTGATTTATAGGATACAATAACCTTGTGTATCAGTAATCTAACAAATCATTTCTGCTTCATCCGTGGTATAGTTATTATTTCTTGTTTTTGTACTTTCAACTTTCCTGTCAGATACATACTTAGCTATACACTCCGTCGTCCCAACAGAAATTCGAATTTCGCGGCACACACAACAGGTAGGTCAGGTGATCTACCGCCCTGCCGCTGGGTGGCAGGAATAGGAACCATTCCTGTTTACTAATCAGATTTTCTCTGTCGCGGTACTGTCAACATCATTGTTGGTACCTCCTGACTTGATTTTCGTTTTTCATCGCCATCGATCTTCTGGGCTGTATTTTTTGGTGAAGTATTGGATCTTTGGGTTGGCATACGGTTTTGTTAACTGTTTGTTGGATTTAGCTTTGAAGAAGTGATTAGAATTTGGGTGAGACTACCAAATGCATAGGTAGACCCTCACAACTTTTGCAAGTAAGGGAAATATTAATATTTATTCACTAATACGTGTAAGAAGTGTGTTAAAACTTGATTGAGGAAAATTAACACTAACTTCCTACTTAAGGAAGTCAGAAAAGCATATGACTAGAAACGCTGCCTTTAGAAGCTTTTATAAGTCTCGTGCTAACGAGCAGTTAGAGTATTAGCAGTACTAGTAGTTGTTGCATCCTCATCACTTTCTTACTTCACTGAAACTACAAATTCATCTTTGCAAATTTGAAGATAAATGGATGGAGCTCAAAATGTGAGCTCTTAAAGGTAAGAAGTGAATATAGTGTTCCCAGTGCAGTGGAGGGTGTGTCTGATCGGCTCTGTCTCGCTCCCAGGCCTAGACCTCTTCCAAGCTCCCAGGCCCAGAGGAGAAGGAATGTCGAAAGCCTTACGGAGGTTACGGAGAATCCCCACCGATCAGGCGTCCCCTCGGCAGGATCTGTAGCATCCGAGACTGCCAAGGATCGCCATTGCAAAGGCATCCTTAAAAAGTGCATCTCTTCGTCCGATTCTTCATCTTACAGCCAAGAAGACAAAGAATGGACATGTTTGGAGTTCGGACGATCTATCGCGTTCTCTGGAAAGAAGTTGGAAAACTCCCACTTTGAAAGGAAGAGAGCTAAGAGAGCCCTGAGCGCCAGCCAGGCGAAAAGTGCCAGCCAGGTGCGAGGCAGACTGCCAAGGATCGCTATTGGAAAGGCATCCTCATAAAGTGCGTCTCTTCGTCCGATTCTTCATCTTACAAGACAAAGAAGTGGACATGTTTGGAGTTAGGACGATCTTTCGTGTACTCTGGAAGAAGTTGGAAAGCCCGCTTTGAAATGAAGAGAGATAAGAGAAGCGAGAAGTGCCAGCCAGGCGCGAGCCACGTTCCAACAGCCAGGCGCGAGCCGCTTTCCAACAGCCAGGCGCGAGCCGCGTTCCAGCAACCAGGCGCGAGCCGCGTTCCAGCAACCAGGCGCGAGCCGCGTTCCAGCAGCCAGGCGCCAGTATCTCCCGCATCGCCTTATGAGAGAGAGGTCAGCCGCGAGGCTCCTCTTATTAGTTTGTTCGCAGGATCAGCCTTCTCATGGCAAAGGCACCAGATGTCGCACAGGCGGCCGTCGCCTTTGTCAGGATGATTCTAGTACGGAGAGAAGCTCTTCTCCAATATACAGAGGACTGCTGTAACAGGCAATTCCTCTCAGCGTGGGCTCTCTCCTTCAGTTCATACTCTTCCCTCATTATGTCGAGGCAAGAACTCCAAGAGATTTCTGACTAAGAATCTCTTCTCTTCTGTGTTCGAGACGGCACTGCAGAAGGGGAACTTTAAGGTTCTCCCTACTGTAATCCCAATCTCGGAACAGGAATCCTGCCCCTTCCTCGATTTTGGTGGTTATCAGAAAAACTATATGCTCGAGTTCCTAGATTACTTACTCTCCTATAAGTACGTTTTTCCCTCGTTAGTGACATATTACGCGTTTTGTCAAGCAGGTGTGTAACACATCATTGACAAAAATATTTACTCTTTATCTCGAAAAGGGGTTTGTTTTCATTGACAAAGATCTTAATAACATTTTATTGTGTAAGCATAGGAAACTCGCAAGCAAATATATTTGAGCGAAACAGGATTCGCTAAATACAGAAGCTGAGTTGATGTTGTCGTAATAATACCTTTAAGGGTTGTCCCTACACCGGAAACTCCTGGAATGTCGCAAGGAGTACCAATTAATTGCAATTAGAGTAATGGTCCTTTCGGTTGCCACCCGTAGAGGAATCTTCGGTACGCTTATATGACTTGAACCATACAGTAGAAAAAATAACGCAAAGGTAAAATACGTAGAGTATTGTAGTCATTGGAACAGCTAATTCCCTACTACATTCTTTCCTCGATGAGGAAGAGAGAGAAGGAATATCGACTGTCTTCGTTCCCTTCGACAAGGAAGAGAATCTGTATTAGCCGAAGGAAATCCTCAAGTGAGAACCGAGGACTGGAGGGAAGTTCTACTTCCTATGCTATACGATATAAGACCTCATGGACTTAGTCACCAAGTTTTTTCCCTGGAAGAGCCTCTAACCAATGAAGGAGAGCTCTTCCGAATCCTCGCATCAGGTTTTCGGCTCGATAATATTAATAAACCTATTCCTTCATTGAATGGAGTAACTGGCAACTCAGGAAGAATACTGCGAGACGGCGAACGTAGATTGCTGTCACTGTAGACCAACGCAGTACCATCTAGTTCTCTGTCATGAGCAGTCGGTTACATCTCTCTCTCCTACGGGATTGACTGGCAAACCGTATCTCTCCCCTACAATCACGGACTTTAGCCTCGGATTGAGGGGAATTTGTAGGCAAACATGAATAAACATTGTCTGAGTTTTGCTAAGAAGCTTTCAACAGAAAGATCTCTTTCTTACACCTTTTCAATGCTGTTTACCGCAATGTAACAGAATTATGGACGATTCTAATGCGGAATAGCACTATATTATATAATGCTCTCATGCTTATGAAAGCATAGCCTTATTAGAGAACGGAGCATGCTCAGTGAGACAATGGATGAGTCTGCTGGGAACCATTTTCTTCGTGGCAGAAGTTTGTTTCCCTGAATGGACTACAATGCAGACCTATATAATTTTTCCTACCAAGAAATGGAAATAATATACGAGAGGGTGCCGGGTAACATGACAGAGGTACAGATGTCCTGGCACATAGTCTAAAGAATTGCAAGCAATTTAGTTGACTACAATTCCTCGATACAGCGAGTTGTTAACCGAAGGGTTCAGTAGCCTCTCTGATAGCAGGCTCGGTAGCGTCACGGTCCGTTCCTGATTTCGTTCCCTGTCTAACTGGACATGGGTTCGATCCCAGGGAGGGATGAAATGATTTTTAAATCAATTAGGCCAATTCCACAGCTCTCTCATATCTCAAGGAGCATCGAGAATCTCTCTCTTCGCCCCTGTTCGCGTTAACAAGAGAGAACCTGTTTGGAGCACAGGCACGGAACGTAACGATCCTCAAGAGGGTTCGCTGCACGATGTTGCACGTCCGTGAGAATCGTCTCGATCGACGATAAGAACTATTGACGTCTGACTAATCTTCGTTGGAAAGAAAGTTGTGGAAACCTGGGAGACGTCTTTTTCATAGATCTCTTCGCAATGTTGAAGACGAAGAAGCTTCCTCTAGACTGCTTCCTTATTCTCGATCCAAGAACGGTAGCAATATATGCCATCCTTTAGTTTGGAAGGGGAATAAATATTAGTCTTTTTTTCCCCTATACAAATTTTTAACAGATGTATTAAGATAATTACTGGCGTCAGAGGGAGAGAGGATGATGCTTTTCGCCCCGTTTTGGCCTTCGAGAGGCTGGATTCACAGAGGTCACGTCCTTCCTACAGCACTTTCCAAAGGCCTTCCCAAGAGAGTCGTCTACTCTATCAGCCTCACTTAAAAAGGGACGTCAAAACCTCTCCACTCTGAGTCTGTCTGTGTGCAGACTGAGGAGAAGTTGACATGAATGAGAGGAATTTTCAAGGTGAATGGCAAGTGTCATGGCCAAGACAAAGAAGTGCTGCAGATCTTGCTGGGTTGAATGAAGAGACTTTCCTCTTCCAATACCTCTGTGACCTACATGGCTGTTTTCTTCCCTTTCTGAGAGAAGAATCACCTTTGGATATATCTGCTATCAAAGAATACAGTAGCAGGCTATACTCTGTCTTTACAAAGGGACTTAGAGATAGCAGAGGACTAAGATCTTCGGGATCTTATACGATACCTCGAGACAACCAAGAGTAGGACATCATGTACTTCAAGTTGGAATCTTTTCGTGGCCCGCAGATTCCTTGTTCCGACAAGTTGGAACCTCCTCATCAAGCTTCTTTTAGAAAGTTTGAGGAAATTCATTTTTTCTCTTGGCCCTAGCAACTACCAAGAGGACAAGTGAATTTCATGTATTGGAGTCTCGCATCAGATTCAATGGAGACTCGGCTATTGGTTCTTGCCAGCACATTATTTCTGGCAAAGAACTAAAACCCTTCTAACCCTGGCTCAGAGCTTTGAAGTCAAGGGACTTTCCCATTTAAGAGGGGAAGAGATAGAAGGGTCTCTTTGCCCAGTCAGGGCGCTTAAGTTTTATCTTCAGCAGAAGAAATGGCTTAAGGGTCTCCTGCAGAGTCTTTGGGGTGCGATGAGGGCCCGAAGCGCTTCCCAGAAGGTACTCAGAGGGATACGACAAGAGCCAAGAAAGCCCTGGGTTCACTTTCGGCTCGAGTCATCTTCGACTTCCAGACCTCCTTCCCCTCCTTTAGGCAAGGAGAGGGAAGATTCTGCAACGAGAAACCTCCTTAGCATGCAGGAGTAGATCTCATCAGCAACGGAAGTATTCACGAGGATCCTCCTCGGAGGAAGACTCTTCTCTCTCGTCCTATTAAGATATCCTATCGTCTACTTGTCGTAACTGGCTCCAAGCGCCTCCCCTCGTCCTAGGCCAGAGGCTCCAGGTAGAAGAGAACCTTCCACCCTTCACCAGTCTCCGGACAAACTTGTCTGTTTGTTCAGGATCCTCGGACAACGAAGCGCCAGCCAGGCACCAAGTGCCAAACAGGCGAAAAGCGCCAGAGGTAGACAGCTTGGACGAGCGCGTTTATTGTCCGATGCGGACAAGGCGCGGGCCTCCAATCTGGCGCACAGACCAGACAGGCGAGAGTGTCCGATGTGGACATCGCCAGCCAGCCTCGAAACTCCAGCCAGGCTCGAAGCTCCAGCAAGGGGGGAGGCGCCAGCCAGGAGCCAGGCTCCAGCCAGGCGCCAGCCAAGAGTGATGCGCCAGCCAGGCTCGAAGCTCCAGCCAGGGGGGAGGCGCCAGCCGGGCGCCAGGCGCCAAAAGTGCCAGCCAGGAGCCAGGCTCCAGCCAAGAGTGATGCGCCAGTCAGGCACGAGGCGCCAGCCTGGCGCCAGGCTTCATCCAGAAGAGATCCATATCAAAGAATGCCCTGGCCTTCTGTGATACAAGTGTGATCTCCAAAGCACATGATAGGTGCCTTGATGATTCCATCAAACAGCTTAGAATTAAAGCGCATGAAGTGCGAGCTTTTGAGAATTCTTGTTCTTTCCATAAGAATATGTCAGTAAAGGACATATTAGCTGTCACATACGGGAGATGCAACTCTGTGTTGACTTCCCATTACCCGAAGGATGTCAAGATAACCTACGAGAGATCCTTCTCTCTTGGTTTATACGTGTCTGCGGATACGTTGCTGGGATAGGGAGCCGATACTGATCCTTAACTAGTGAGTTAAATTTTATTTAACGTCGAGTTTTTAGGGTTGTTTTAAAGGAGTTTGGGGATAACTCTTTTCAATTTAAGTACTAACCCTCGTGTTAGGATCAGGTGATCGGGATCGGTGTTGTGCTCCTTAATTATGCCACTAGGCAAGGTGTGTTGTCATGTAAGTGGATAAGACCCCATTGACAAATGCCATCAGGCTCTGTCAAGTAAGTGGATAAGACCCCATCGACAGACCCACAAGAACTCATAGCCATAGGTCACATCCTTGCTGAGGCTCTTGAGGCGAAGCAGACTCCTAAGCAGTAGCTATGAAGTCTGCCGCCTAAACAGGTAGGAACCAAGGTTTTTTATATATTACCTACAACGTATGTTGTTTACCTGTCTATGCAGTAAATAGCTGTCTCTTACCCACCACCAATGGTGTGAATCAGCTAAGTATATATCTGACAGGGAAGTTGAATGTACAAAAATGATATTTTTATGATACAATAAAGTTTTGTACATACTTACCTGGCAGATATATACGATTAATGGCCCACCCAGCCTCCCCGCAGGAGACAGGTGGAAGAGAAAATCTGATTAGTAAACAGGAATGGTTCCTATTCCTGCCACCCAGCGGCAGGGCGGTAGATCACCTGACCTACCTGTAGTGTGTGCCGCGAAATTCGAATTTGTGTCGGGACGACGGAGTCTATAGCTAAGTATATATCTGCCAGGTAAGTATGAACAAAACTTTATTGTATCATAACAATATCATTTTTCAATCTAAGATATCCCAAAGGGAACAGAATTTTTTTTACCTCTTCTAAGGCTTGTCCTCTCACCACAAGTAATGCTCCTCTCTCTCTTTCCATAGCTCATTCTGTACGTTTAGGCCATTGGAAATCACCAAACTCCAATTATATTTGGCAATCCTGAGCATTTGTAGTAAAACCATTTATTTACGGCTAGTCTTATCAACTGTTAAAGATAGCTTATATCTCTGCACTGATAGGCAAGTTGGCATTCAAACAAATGATGATTACATGGCTGACCTGGATGACTGTTCAGTACCAGGTGTTTTTTGAACGTTCAAGCTCTTGTCACAATTCTTGCTGCCGTTGTATATAGTCACTTACTGATTTTTCATGCTGCATTTACAATTCTGTACATTAATTTTTCTTAGGATGCTTTCTACTAGAATCAAGGCTAAAAATGTTGCATTCTGTAGAAATGGTTGCTGTGTTTGCAGAATGTTGAAATTTAAGGTAGATATAAACATTGGCTGTTATCTCGAGAATAGATGTGAGGAAGTAGAGATTTTTGTACATGCATTGATTTGATACGAAGGTAATTACAGCAAATACAGTTATTGTACTTTACAAGATATGATACCCATTTGCCAAGTTATTTCACTTTTCAAAGATGATACCCCTGCAGAAAGTGTTTAATTAATTTTTGAAGTACATTCAAAGTTTTTATGCCTTTTTAAGTGTAAAATCGGTATGGAAAATTTGTATTATTTGTACCTAAATATGATACAAAGGTAGTACAGTTACTGTAATTTGCAAAGTTTTCGTCACTAGGTTGTTCAGTGATGCTGGTTTGGTAAAATGAATTTGTTAACGTACTAAAACAGAGACATAACTAAGAGTGTATTAGTGTTCTTATATGAAAATTACTTTCTCAGAGAAAAGTGCTAGTACAATCTGTTTTACATGTAATTAAAGCATGTATAGGTAGTGTACTTTTACAAGCTTTGATATGTATTCGCTAAGTTACTGCATTTTTCAAAGCTGTGATACCCCTGCAGAAAGTGTTTGTTTAATTTTTGAAGTATTATTATATATATATATATAATATATATATATATATATATATATATATATATATAAATATATATATATATATATATATATATATTATATATATATATATATATATATATATATATATATATATATATATTATATATCATATCATATCATATCATAGCATATATATTTTATTTACTTTGAGAATAAAGACCAAATTATTCACCTCCTAGGTTCATCACACCCATTCAGAACTGATAATACTGAACATTACTTCTTAAAAACTTAACAGGTCCTTGTTATTTTACTAGTTAGATACATGTACAACAAATACATATATATATATATATATATATATATTTATATAATATATATATATATATTATATATATATAGATATATATATAATATATATATATATATATCGATAGATAGATAGATAGATGTTATGCATCTTCTTCCCAGCTTTAACTCATTTTTATATGGGGTCGCCTTTGTGAATGAGGCGTCTATATCAATTTCTGTCCTGTGCATCGTTCTCGTTAATTCCTTTTCATAACATATCTTCTCCTACACAATCAATCTATCTCTTTCTTGGTCTTCCCTTCTTCCTTCTATCCCGCTCTTCCATTTCTATTGTATGTCTTCCAACATGATGTTCCTATCTTCGTAACAGGTGTCCATACCATCGAAGCCTTCCCTCCCGTATTTTCTTTGATATTTCAACTACCTTTGTCGATCCTCTTATACTCATTTCTAATCCTATATTCCCTTGTTACTCCCGCCATCCATCTCAACATTCTCATTTCTACTACATCAATCTCCTTCTCCTCTGGTTTCTTCATACTTGCTGTTTCTGTTCCATATAACATAGCTGGTCTAACCACTGTCTTATGAAACTTTCCCTTCAATTTCAGAGGAACCTTTTTGTCACAGAGGATCCCTCATGCAGACCTCCAATTATTCCATTCTGCCTGAATTCGATGTCTCACCTTTTTGTCCATGCTTCCACTATCCTCTAATATGGACCCCAAGTACTTGAACTTCTGTACTCTTTTTATTTCTCTTTATTTCTTCCCCGCCCAATCTTATGCTATTTCAACCATCCTCAGTAATACTGGAACACACATATTCGGTTTTTGATCAGCTTATTCTCATTCCTCTCTCCTCAAATGCTGCTCTCTAATTCTCCAGCCTTCCCCCCAACTCCACACTCTCCCCTCTGAACACAACACAATGTCATCTGTATATGGTATGCACCATGGCACTGCTTCTCTAACATCCTTAGTCATTACATCCATCACAATGTTGAAGACGAATGGGCTAAGTGCCGACCCTGGTGTAATCCAACTCCTATCTCAAATCAAATATATTATGTATATATATTATGTAATTATATATATATATATATATATACATATATACACATACATATATACATACAGTACTACCCCGAACTTATACAATTAGAGTTGGGCGAATTCACAATAGCGCGAACTTTTCATTTGAACCTAACTAATTATCATATGCGAGTTCTTCACAATAGCGCAAACATTTGTGAACCTCCAGAAACACTGCAAAACCCTGCAAAAGTCTTTATGATTAATTTATTATGTAAATTTTTAAGTTTTAAAGCATTTTTGTATATATTTATTAAAAATTTATTATTTTTATTTTTGTACATGCATGAATATGATACAAAGGTAATTACAGCACCTACAGTGAGTGCATATACATACTTTTACAAGATGCAATACCCATTCACAAAGTTACTGAATTTTTCAAAGATATCCCTTCAGAAACTTTGTTTAATTTCTGTAAGTATGTACTAGTATACTAATTTATGTTATAATGCTTTTAAGTGTAAAATCAGTATGGAGATTTTGTGTATGCTATTTATATTTTTGCAAATATGTACAAAGGCAGTACGTAATTCACAGTGCTTGTCAGTATATAAGACCCTTATGATCAACTAGTAAAATAAATCAGAGACATAAAAGAGTTGTCGTTCTGTGAAATTATCATCTTAACTTTGGAGAAAAGTACGAGTACAATCTGTAAGTACTATGTTACGTAATTTCAGCACATACAGTTAATGTACTTTCAGAAGATGATCCTATTCACACTTTTTAAAGGTTATACCCCTCCAGAGTTTTACCTCACATGACGTACGTATTTCTCTCTCGCTCTTTCTCATAGTTATCCCTCTTCACTAGTTCATGATTTTAAATTGATTGAATTTTACCTTCACCCTCTGCAAACAATACATATGTACGTACATGTTTTCTTTATTTCATTGAACTGTGTGCCTAACTTCGTTATAACAGACTTAGAAAGTTTACTTAGTGACCAAAGAAAACTTTTTTACTCTAAGAGAAAAAGAAAATGGCATGCCATGAATTAGGGGTAATGTTAGTATACATATGAAAACGGATATGTATGTACATAGTAATTCCTGTAACTACTTTTACACCAACCGGTTATTTCTTTATTAAGGGCGATGTATTAAACTAACTTTTAAATCAAATTACAGTAACTTTAATTTAAAAGTTAGCTTAATACCTAGGGATTAAGATTAGGGTCATATTTAGTGTTCAAACTCTAGAAGTAAGCATTTATTAGTATTTTTAGAGACTGCCAAACTTAAGCGAAACTTCCCCTAATATGAGGGGGTCTGGAACCTAACCTCGCATAAGTTTGGGGTATTACTGTTTATATATTTATATAATATATATATATATATATATATATATATATATATATATATATATATATATATATATATTATATATATATATATATATATAATATATATATATATATATATATATAGTCACCCCATAAGGTCCTGCTCTCCTATTGGTCAGCATCTACCCCTTGTGCTTTAAGTATTCTATTGGTAAAAGGATGCTGTAAATTGAAAAACTTATACAATCATTTAATAAAAAAAAAGCATTAGGTAAAGATAGAATAAAGAATAGAAATGAATGGTTATTATACTGTTTGGTTGTTTCAGTAGTTGAAGAGAGATAATGAAAATTTATGGCTTACTGTGTAAAGTGATTGCTTAGCGATCGTTCGATACTCGTAAGTGCTGGATGTAAACAGACGTTTGGAAGCTTTTTTTTGTTTGTTTATTATAGTTAATGGTTACTTAATAATTATTTGAAATGAGTACATGCAATACATTTAATAAAAAAATTGTGAATTAGATATCATAAAATATAAAATAAATCAGACTGCCAACAAATACGTATTTTTTAGAATTCTTCTTCTGTTTTATTATTACGTTACGTATAGTATGTTTCATTATAGCTGTCAGTAACTTGGTATCTCCATTAGGAAAAGATAGAATAAAGAATAGATATGAATGGTTATTATACTGTTTGGTAGTTTCATTAGTTGAAGAGAGATACTAATGACAATTTATGGCTTACTGTGTGCTAGGAAAAGTGATTGCTTGGCGTTCGTTCGATACTCGCAAGATGGGTAAGAGCTGAATGTAAACAATCGATTGGAAGGTTTGTTTTTTGTTTGTTTTTGTATTATAGTTAATGATTAATTAATAATTATTTGAAATGAGTACATACTGATTATTTATACATTTTATTGGCATATTCTAAGCTTTTAGCTCTTAGGCTTAGATGTCAGAATCATAGACTAGGCTACAGTAGCATCGCTACAAATCAGGCTAGGGCTTATTCGCTAAGGGACATATGCTAAAGTCCTAATATATGCAGTAAAAATGGGGTTGAACATTACATGCAGTTAAATATTACTCAAGTATGTACAGTATTTTGTCTTTTTGGAGTCATATTTCTTCCGTTGGATCGGCGTCGTAACCCTAGAACATGTGTTTTAGGCCTGGAAATATAATTTACTGGGGTGTTTATGGAGGGCTTGGAACGGATTAGCCATTTTACATGTAAAATGTGTTCCAAAATACGAAAACCTCATGATACGAAGGGCGCCTCGGAATGGATTAATTTCGTATCTTGAGGTACCACTGTATGTATAAGTATTATTATATTATATATATATTATATATAAATAGTTATTATATATATATATATATATATATAATATATATATATATTCATATTTAATTTATATATATATATCTTGATCTGATATTAGGCAGTGTAGATGATCCTGAATTTGCACTGGCCACGGTGAATCATTACTATGCCATGTTGATGTTAAGAGTAATGAAAATACTGCAGGAACAAAGCGCAAGAAGCAAAAAAGATCCAAAAGGAGTTGTTGGATGTGACCCTACTTACAAAGAAGAAAGTTAAAAGGGTACTATGACAACATGATGAGAGAGGTGGCAATTGAAACTCCACGACTGTACCAGAATTTTACTAGGATTACAGAGGAGCTTTTCAATGAAATCATTGGATGTGTCTTCCTTGCATCAAGAAAAAACTCATGTTCTGGAGAAGACCCATTGAGCCAGGCCCATGTGTTGCAATTACCCTGTGTTACCTTGCGACTGGAGGATCCTACAGGAGCCTGGCCTTCCAGTTCCGAGTAACTGCCAACACAATCTGCGGTATTGTGCCTTAATCTTATACGGCCATAGTGACTGCGAATGCAGATGAAGTGGTGCAGTTACACCTGACATCAAGGCAATGGAAGGAAGTACCCCGTGATTTTGAAGAATGCTGGAATTTTCCAGTGAAAGGAAGAACTCATTACTATAACTATAAGAAATTCCACTGTCTAATTCTATTTGGAGTAGTTGACAATGTCTACAAGTTCATGTATGTTGATGTAGGTGCCATAGGTTCCGAGTTAGATGGTGGTGTCCTTGCTACGACACAGCTGTGTAAAATGCTTCGTCGGAATGAAGCCAATCTGCCTGCCCCTGAAAGATTACCAAGCGAGAGTGAAGATAAGCCCCCAAGTCCCCTGTTTCCTCAGTGGAGGTGATGCCTTCTCTCTGGAGAATTATATGATAAAACCATACCCTGCACAAAATCTGACAGCACATGAGCACATCTTTAATTTTTGACTGAGCAGAACAAGACATACAGTGGAGAATGCATTTGGCATAATAGCAAACAGGTAGATAGTGTTCTCAAATATTATAGTGTCTTTATGTGTTCTGCTTGTTTAAAAGCATTATAATATGAAACACCTGTTGTATACCATTTCTTTTCTACAGAAATAATGTGTATTTAACATGAAATGCTTTTTGTATCCCATCTCATAATTAAAGCAACATTTTTTATTTGTGTCCCACAGATTGAGTGTTTAAAACCCCCATATATCTTTGGCATGACCTTTATCGAGTCCATAGTTTGTCCGCTTGTGTGTTGCGCTACTTAATTTTGATAAGACAGCCTAATGCCGTGAATGAGGTAGATCTAGAAGACTCGGTGACAGAGTCAAATAACAGACTGTTAATTTGGCTTGTTTTCAATATTTTATTATAAATAACAAACTTACGAAAAAATTCCGTACAACACGTTGGCAATTAGCCTGTCAGCTATTGCAATAAGTGGATGTAAACAGAATCATAGTGTCATCCTGGTGGCCTGTAACAGTAACATAAATGTTGTTTATTTATGGTAAATTGGATTTACAGTAGTACCTCGAGATACGAAAGGCTCAACTTACGAAAAATCCAAGTTACGAAAGCCAATACGAAAAATTTTACTCCTCTACATACGAAAAGTTTTCAAGATACGAAAGGTTGTTGCTATAAAGTCCCGAGATTCGCCCGGACCACCGAGAACAATTTTAAAACTCCCGCGCCACCAACTGAGTAAACTCGCCACCATCCTCCCGCTCTCCCATTGGTTCCTGATGCTAGTCACCCCATAAGGTCCTGCTCTCCTATTGGTCAGCATCTACCCCTTGTGCTTTAAGTATTCTATTGGTAAAAGGTTGCTGTAAATTGAAAAACTTATTCATGCAATACATTTAATAAAAAAAAAACATTAGGTAAAGACAGAATAAAGAATAGAAATGAATGGTTATCATACTGTTTGGTAGTTTCAGTAGTTGAAGAGAGATAATGAAAATTTATGGCTGACTGTGTAAAAGTGATTGCTTGGCGATCGTTCAATACTAGTAAGTGCTGGATGTAAACAGACGTTTGGAAGCTTTTTTTTGTTTTGTTTGTTTATTATAGTTAATGGTTACTTAATAATTATTTGAAATGAGTACATGCAATACATTTAATTAAAAAAAATTGTGAATTAGATATCAGAAAATATAAAATAAATCAGTCTGCCAACAAATAGGTATTTTTTAGAATTCTTCTTCTGTTTTATTATTACGTTACGTATTATGCATGTTTCATTACAGCTGTTAGTAACTCGGTATCTCCATTAGGTAAAGATAGAATAAAGAATAGAAATGAGTGGTTATTATACTGTTTGGTGGTTTCATTAGTTGAAGAGAGATATTAATGACAATTTATGGCTTACTGTGTGATAGGAAAAATGATTGCTTGGCGCTCGTTCAATACTCGTAAGAATGTAAACAATCGATTGGAAGGTTTGTTTTTTCTTTGTTTGTGTTTTATAGTTAATGATTAACTAGTAATTATTTGAAATGAGTACATACTGATTATTTATACATTTTATTGGCATATTCTAAGCTTTTAGCTCTTAGGTTTAGATGTCAGAATCATAGACTAGGCTACAGTAGCAACCGCTAACATAGGCTAGGCTTATTGCTAAGGGACATATGCTAAAGTCCTAATATATGCAGTAAAAATGGGGTTGAACATTACATGCAGTTGAATATTACTCAAGTATGTACAGTATTTTGCCTTTTTGGAGACACATTTCTTCCGTCGTAACCCTAGAACATGTGTTTTAGGCCTGGAAATATAATTTACTGGGGTGTTTATGGAGGGCTTGGAACGGATTAGCCATTTTACATGTAAAATATGTTCCAAGATACGAAAAACTCATAATACGAAGGCCGTCTCGGAACGGATTAATTTCGTATCTCGAGGTACCACTGTAGTTTCCTTTAAAGGTGAGTGTAAATTTACCTATGATTCCATACTTTATTCCAGTATACTCTCACAATATTGTATTTCATGCACAGAATCAAACATTTTTCCCTACTAAATCATCTTGGTTAATTCATTGTAATATTAGGGTTAATCGAGGAAAAATGAATCTCGTCTGGTGATGCATCTCAAATGTAATGGCCTTGAGGACCACTTAGTTTTTAGAATATAAGCCTAATGTTAGTCCGAATCTGTTCCTTTAATGCAGGTGAACATGTGTTTTATGTAGGGGGTCAAACAAGATCCTATGCACAAGCCTCCACTCCAGTTACATTAACACTGGCAGTGGTCACTTAGGCAGAGGCCTGTTTTCAATTTAACAGATATTCTAGGCATTGATATGCCTTTTTTTCTTGTTTTGGTGTGTGGGTCAAAGGTAATCATATTTTCATTTAGCTGTATTTTCCGTGGATGAAACATGTATGGATTAGTCTGTGTTTTTGCCCAGTGTTGAGTATACCATTACTGAGTATACCATTGTTGAGCTTCTTAACTGTTTTTCATTGTCCAATATAATAAGTTTTTTGTATTTGTGAACTCCTGCTTGTTTTCCTAAACTCATTTTTTATCATAATGGTGAATCTAATAGAGCATCGCATTAGTATAAGTACATTATAAGTAAATGCAAAACATGCTCATATGTCTGTAATGTACAGTAGTCAGAATTTTTAAGCTTTTTGATTAGTTAGTGAGCCAAGGTTTTACATAAGTGCACTAGTGATTTAGGGTTATCATTAGGCATGTTCACTGATATAATAATTACCAATCAGATTAACAAAATATAGTTCATTCAGATGAGAATTCCTGCCAACCACATTCAACAACATGGCAAAATATGCATAAGAAAACATGATGCATATAATATTAGTAAGATAGTATAGTATTTGCTATAGTATATAGTAGTATTACTATAGTATTTAGTAAAATGTTTTGTTGCATTTCAGATGGTGGGTTGCAAGTCCCCTTAATGTCTGTGGGAGGTGGATCACACCGTAGCTCCCCAGTCAACTTAGCAACTTTCTTTGGGAGAGATATCATAGCACAAGTAAGGTTTTGAAAATAAGCATCATTTTTGCTTTTGTAGACCTTTTTATCTATTTTGTACATGTTTGGTGCCTGCTATCCATTCAACATATACATATGAATAATGTTTCCTCTCCACTGAACTACAATTAGCCTTTATTGAAGGAAAATTGAAATCCGGTTAGGCTAAAATCCACAAATACTTGACTGTTGTTCTCAAAATACTTGTAACTCCCTATTTTAATAGTTGAAACAAGAAAGACCGCCCTCTAAAAATTATTATAACTTATTGTAATAGTTCAAACACCAAATGTACACCTGAAACTGTCATCCTACACCAAATATATCTTAAACCATCATCCTCAAAAACTTTACAGTTTATTTTCATTAAAATATGCTAATTACTTTACGTTTTCATTAAAATATACTAATTACTTTATCTTTTCATTAAGATATAGTAATTACTGTATTTTTTCAATCAAATATAAGAGAGAGAGAAAACTGTGGTCTTTACGTCCAAGCCTAAGCACAGTAGAAATGGATTCAGTAAGTGAAATAATGTTTCATTGATATTTTCATGAAGTCTAAGCAGATTACAAATTGGATTCTGTAATTGAAATAATGTTTCACTGATATTTTGTTTTTTTCATTAAAGGATATAATATATATATATATATATATATATATATATATATATATATATATATATATATATATATATATATAATATATATATATTATATTATTATATATTATATTATTATACATTTACATTGAAAATGTAGGCCTTGATTCTAGGACGAGGGGTTTGAACAAGGAAAAAAAGGGTTGAAAACTAAACTTCCCAGGCATAAGGCCAGGGTTACTGAAGAGGGAGGAATTTACATAAAAGCTGGACTCTAGTTTTAAAAGCACTGTATTTACATAAATTTACAGAGGTCCAGGAAACACAAGGGTAGGAGAACTTCTCTCAGTCTACCCGAACACGTGGGGGAGCAGCCCGGTCATGTGGTTAGGAAAATTTTGCAACGGAGCAAAATTGCAAGCTTCGAAGGACTTCCAAGTTCTACCACAGCCAGGCACAGCGTTTGTCTGCAAGTAGAGGGGCATAGGCATGAGGCAGGGCACATGTGGGACGAACTTTACTCACAGTTTCTCTCAATCAAAAGGCCACTCAGGGGTAAATGAAATGACTGGGAAATTTTCACAACAGAAACTATTTCGTGGCTTTAATTCACTAGGGGGATGTTACTGGTATCACAGGGGAGTAATTACAGAATTGAGCCCAGATGGCAAACGGGAATGAAACACTGCACAAGTTTCCTTGGAAAATGAAATGAAATACAGACAAAGATAAAACAATTCCCTGGTTGAAATGGAATTTCCCGTACAGTACCTTTAGATGATGCTGGTTGTCTCCTTCTCTAAGTCGCAACACTATGGACTGTTAAAAATATACTTGGGCTTCCCAAAGCATGGAAAAGTAGGCCCAGGAGGGTGGGGGGGGGGCCGCCGGGCAGCGGCGTCTGATAAGGGGTCAGCAGTCTGACTTAGCCTAGGACCTGGCGTCTTCTGAGAGTCTTCTGAGGCTGGGCTGCTGCTCTCCAGGCCTTTTAAAGAGGTCGCTCTGTAGGGGGTAATTCCAAGCACCAATGGGAGAAGAGGATAGCTTTTCAAAAGAGAAAGGGAGAATGGATAGAATGGGTTCTTTTCTAAGTGGGAGGGGCGACTTGTGTAACATAGATGCATGAAACTTGGGTTAAAGATTATTTCTTTCTCCTTGTTTCTAGCAAAAAATCCTTGACAACCAATACCTAATAGATTATATTATATATATATATATATGTATATATATAGGAGAATAAGATATGAGAATATATATATTAATAGTAGAGAGAGATATTCGAGAGAGAGTAGATTATAAGTATATATATGGATATATATATTCATATAGGGGATAGAATAGAATATATAATAATTATATATAGAAGTATATTATAGGATATTAAAGGTAGGCATAAGAGCGATTATATGGATAGAGATAATGATGGATATAATATATATATAATTATATAGTAGATATAGCTATTTTAGAGAGAGAAGTAGTGATATAGAGATATTAGATATATTATATATATTATATCATATAAGAATATAATATAAGTATATAGTATATATATATATATATTTCATTAATAATATATATAGATATATATAACTATATATATTTAATATAGATATATTAGAAGAGATAGATATAATATATATATATATTATTATATATGTATATACATATATATTATATATATAATAATATTGCATGTTATATATATTTAATATAATATATTTATAGGTATTTATATTATCGATATAGCATTACTATTGTATCATGTATTTATGTGTGTATATATGTATATATAGATATATATATATATATATATATATATATATATATATATATATATATATATATATATATATATATATATATTTATATATATATATATATATATATATATATATATATATATGTGTATATATATATATATATATATATATGTGTGTGTGGGTGTGGTGTTGGTTGTGGTGTGTGTTGTGTGTGTGTGTGTGTGTGTGTGTGTGTGTGTGTGCGCGGCGCGCGCGCGCGTGTGTGAATTAGATACAGTTCCTAGTAGCGGGGATAACAGTTTAGTAAGATATTTAGATAGTTTATAAGCAATTGATCCTACAGTACTAATAATTGGGCACATAGGTTTGTTTTCCTTATGAGTTTTGACTAGGCCATATAAATAAGGTAATGAGGGACACTTTATAGTTAACTTACACAAAAGTTCTTTTTTATCTTTAAGAATATGTTTGATATTGATATTAAAGTTTTTTATTACTTGGTCCTACGGATTTTTTGCGAGTTTTTTGTAAGTTATTTCATCCTCTAGTAAAGCATGCATGCGTGATATGTAGTCAGTTTTGTCAAGAACCACTAAACTATTGGATTTATCAGCCTTGGTAATGTGTAAGCTATTATCATTCTTCAATTCTCTTTAACTTTTTCTGTAGCGAGCGGGGAAGTTATTTTCATGGTAGGCATGCGTAGCACTATATGTCATGCTGATTGGAAACACGCATTAAGGCAAGAAATATATGGAAAACTTCATAGAACTACAGACACTTTGACTAGAAAACTGGACAAAAAATTAAACAACCTTATCAACGACAGTGATTGGACCAATAATGCTAGAAGTGATTGTGTGGTGAATTTATTGAGCAAACAGATAAGTGATAATGCAGTGCGCGCATTAGGCTTTTGGTTGTCTTTCTTTATTTGTAACAAACCCTCAGCTTTATCAATAGCGACATCTCTATATAAGTTTGAAAAATACTGTGACCTACCACAAAATCATTTAGACATTATCAAAGGCATGACATATAGTGCTACGCATGCCTACCATGAAAATAACTTCCCCGCTCGCTACAGAAAAAGTTGAAAAGAAGAAAAGAATTTAAGAATGATAATAGCTACACATTACCAAGGCTGATAAATCCAATAGTTTAGTGGTTCTTGACAAAACTGACTACATATCACGCATGCATACTTTACTAGAGGATGAAATAACTTACAAAAAACTTGCAAAAAATCCGTTGGACCAAGTAATAAAAAACTTTAATATCAATAACAAACAAATTCTTAAAGATAAAAAAGAACTTTTGTGTAAGTTAACTGTAAAGTGTTCCTCATTACCTTATTTATATGGCTTAGTCAAAACTCATAAGGAAAACAAACCTATGCACCCAATTATTAGTACTGTAGGATCAATTGCTTATAAATTATCTAAATATATATATATATATATATATATATATATATATATATATAATAATATATATGATATAGTATATTTGTATATAATGTATATATATGTATATATATATATATATATATAATATACATATATAGATATATATATATATATATATATATATATATATATATATATATATATATTATATATATATATATATATATATATATATATATATATATATATATATATATATATATATAGTTAGAGAGAGAGAGAGAGAGAGAGAGAGAGAGAGGAGAGGAGACGAGAGAGAGAGAGAGAGAGAGAGAGAGAGAGAGAATGTTAAAAGTAGTTATGTATATATGAAATTCAATGTTAAATATTTTTATGGTGATTAGAAAAACATCAACTCGGATAAAGTAAAATATTTTCTTGTGTAGTGTTATAACATGTATGACAACCATAGTCAACTAAACTTGTAATGAAGTACAGTGTAATAAATCAGACAAAGTAAAAAATATGGCACCCATCCTCCTTGAGCTGTATGAACTTACTGGATTTTTGTGTGTGTGTGTGTTTTAGGGATGCATCGATACCAAATTTTTGGCAGATACTGATACAAATGCTAATTTTTGAAGCCAGTACTGATACCGATACCAATACCTGTTACCTCCATATTACTGTTATTTAGGGGAATAATATTGCTACTAAAATCATTATTGTTCTCTGGTTATTTTAAATTAAAGGTTCAAAAGTTGAAATATCATATAATAGGGTTATATAAAAAATTTAAATGGCATAAATTTGACTGATAAAAAATATCAAGTATAACTAGTAATTAGTATTTAATCCTTTTATTACCTGGATACAGTTTGTCTTATATTATGGCTACCAGTAGAAGATAACACTAGTGTACTCTGATGGCGATATAATGTGGAGGGAGTTAAATTAATCAATATTGCTGGAAGGGACTCCATTATGTTAAGGGAGATAGATCAGAGTGAAGGTGTCCTTGGACACCTGCTTGAGATTAGCGCCTCGGTGGCGTATGGTATGGTGTTTGCGTACCACCTCGGTGGTCGCGGGTTCGATTCTCGGCCATTCCATTGAGGAGTGATTGGTCCCGTTGCTGAATAACCACTGGTTCCATGCAAAGTAAAAACACCATACAAACAAACAAACCTGCTTGAGGAGCTGCCTAAGGATTGGTTCGTCGATGTCATCCGATTTCCAGTGTCCTCCTGACAGGTTCATATTGTTGGTTTGATTGATGATAGCAGATTCCAGCATTTTCCTTTTGTACAGACAGCTACTTTTGAAAATCAGCTCCACCCCACGCCAGTTGATAGTATGGCCTTTGTCCCTAATATGTAGGAAAATCCCTGTGTTCTCTGATGCATATCGCCCTGATCTTTTGTGTTTTGCTAATCTTTGCTAGATGAATCTACCGGTTTCCCCAACGTAAACCTCATCACAATTGCTACACAGTATCTTGTAAACTCTGGCTATCATTCCCAAGGGATGTGGATTCAGTTGATAAAGCATCCCTTAATTCCCTTAAAGTTAACTTGGCATTATAAGATTCACAATTCCCAGAATTTAAATTAAAAATGTTCCAGATTTAGCAAAATCTTATCTCCTTAAAATCTTTTAACAAAATAAGAGAAAGTGGTCGTCTTCCCCCCTTCTTGGAAGATTGCAGTTGTTGTTCCTATTAAGAAACCATTGAAAGATCCACATCTTCCTACAAATCTTGCCACAAGCTATCGGCTAATATCTCTTACAAGTTGTGTGTGCAAATTGTTTGAGAAAATGGTGAATTCTAGACTAATGTGCCATCCAGATAAATATGGTTTGTCATCTGTCCAATTTGGTTTTAGGAGAAATCGTTCCACTCTAGACCCACTAGTAAGATTATCATCCCAAATTCAGCAAGGTTTCTCAAAATGAAGTCAGACCACTGGAGTCTTTGATCTTGAAAAAGCCTATGACACTACTTGGTGTTTTGGTATTATTAAGCAGTTTGATGACAAGGAATACAAGGTTATATGTTAAATTTCATCATCTCATTTCTAAGTAATAGGCATATTAAAGTTAGAATTGGAAATACCTTGCCTACTGCTTTTGAACTGGAGGAAGGCATCCCACAAGGAAGCGTATTGATTGTCAACTTTTTTGCTGTGGCTATAAACAGTATTGTTGAATGTGTCTCACCTCCAGTAAAGGCATCATTGTTTGTAGATGATCTTGCTTATATATGTCACTAGCTATGGTGCTATTGTAGCCTGTAATTTCTAGCAAAAGCCAGTTAATGCTGTCAGCAATTGGGCTGATGACAAAGGCTTTTTTGATTTTCCCCTTCCAAAACTGTGGCAGTTTGTTTTACTAGGAGTATTCAGAAGGAAACCGTCCCAAATTTTAAGCTGAAAGACACACTAATACCAAATGAGGAAGAGGTGAAGTTTTTGGGGATTATTTTTGGTAAGAAGCCGACATGGCTAGTTATGTTGACTCCTTGAAAATTAACCCTCAAATGCCTATTGGACGTATTTATGTCGACGAAAATTGTCTCTCGGGTGCTTAATTGACGTAAAATACGTCTACTCAAAAAAGTTTTTAAAAATATTTGCGGAAAAATAGTTATAGGCCTACTTGGCGAAAAATTTTGAATCGCGCCTTGAGTTATGCTGGGAGTCCACGGATCAAGCTGTTGTTTTGTTTACAAGCGTTACCCAGGCGCGCATGCGCGAATTTCTCTCTTCTCGCTTCTCGCACTAAAAAGCATCAGCGACACATCTCAGAAATTATTTCGTCACTTTGTCGTAATTCTTGCACCGTTTTATATTAGCCGTTACATAGAGTTTTATATATGAAAATGTGCGCACAATTTCATGTAGAATAAAACAAAAAACAACCCATGGTTGTAGCTTTTATCAGTTTTGAAATATTTTCATATAAATAACGATAAGTGCCAAAACTTCAACCTTCGGTCAACTTTGACTCGACTGAAATGGTTGAAAAACGCAATTGTAAGCTAAAACTCTTACATTCTAGTAATATTCAAATTGCAACAAATTGGAAGTCTCTAGCACAATATTCAATTTATGGTGAATTTTTGAAAAAAATTTTTCCTTACGTCTGCGCGGTAACTCTGCCGAAAAAATCAGAAATTCTTTTGTCAGATTGTCGTAATGTTTGCACCGTTTTATATTAGCCGTTACATAAAGTTTTATATATGAAAATGTGCGCAATTTCATGTAGAATGCAACAAATAACAACCCATGGTTGTAGCTTTTATCAGTTTTGAAATATTTTCATATAAATCACATTAAGTGCCAAAATTCCAACCTACGGTTAACTTTGACTTGACCGAAATGGTCGAAAAATGCAATTGTAAGCTAAAACTTACATTTTAGTAATATTCAATCATTTACCTTCATTTTGCAACAAATTGGAAGTCTCTAACACAATATTTTGATTTATGGGAAATTTTTGAAAAAAAAAAAAAATTTTCCTTACGTCCGTGCGGTAACTGCCGAAAAAATCAGAAATTCTTTCGTCAGATTGTCATAATGTTTGCACCGTTTTATATTAGCTGTTACATAAAGTTTTATATATGAAAATGTGCATAATTTCATGTAGAATACAACAAAAAATAACTCATGGTTGTAACTTTTATCAGTTTTGAAATATTTTTATATAAATCCTGATAAATAGAAAAAATTCGACCTTCGGTCAACTTTAACTCGACCGAAATGGTCGAAAACTGCAATTGTAAGCTACAACACTTACAGTCTAGTAATATTCAATCAATTAACTTCATTTTGCAACAAACGGGAAGTCTCTAGCACAGTATTTTGATTTATGGTGAATTTTTTTAAAAACTTTTTTTTTTACGTCCGCATGTTACGAATTCATGCATCATATTGTGATAATATTTTCCCTGCGTTGCTTTGATCATTTTACAATTTGTTATATACCAAAATCATTGCAATTTAGTGTACAATACAACAAAAAATAATTAACTCATTAGCTTTAACCGTTTTGCTCACAGCGCGATTTGTATAATTATATATGAAATAATTTTTTGCGCTGTCATATATTCCAATATTTATATATGATAATGATATTTTTTTTCATTTCTGATGGTTGCATATTAAACTTCAGGCAATGACAAAAAAAGGAGCCAAAAATGAACTCTTAATTGGGAAAACTAAGCATGCTGTGATTTAAAAAAAAAAAAAAAAAATTCTGCTTCGGCGCTCACTCGCGAACCCCGCCGGCATACCGGAGATACATTCGGAAATACCTGCTTGGCGTTTAAAGGTTAAGGTAAAGAAATCCCTTAACATCTTAAAAATAGTCTCAGGTTTTAACTGGGGTGCTGAAAAGGGTCACTTTTACAGTTACTTATATGATTTGACGAAAAATTAAGGTTGCGAAAGGGTAAAGTCCAAGATTCGCCTGGGCTGCTGAGAACAATTTTTAAACTGGCGCGCCGCCAACTCAGTACACTCGCCACCATCCTTCTGCTCTCCCATTGGTTCCAGATGCTAGTCACCACCGTAAGATCTTGCTCTCCTATTGGTCAGCATCTGTCCCATCATGCCTCTATGTAAAGGCATTCCTTGACCATTTTTTGCGGCAGCATTATCGTAAACATCTCTGGAATTCGTTCATTCACATATATTTCGTTTGTTAATGTAAATTCGTGGTAGTGATTTCACTTTCGTTGTACTGTAAGCTACTTTATCGTGTTGTGTGTGAACTTACTGACTTAGGTTATTGGCCATAGGTCCCAAGAAAGTTGCTGAAGTTCATAGAAAGAAGAGGATGTTTTTTTATGGAGACGAAGATGGAGATAATCAAGAAGTGTTAAAGTTTTCTGCCATTTTTTAATGTGTTTCGTAAAGTTAAGTGTTCATGTTTTCTGCCGTTAGTCCTCCCCCTCTGTCGCCACTTTCGGATATCACCTCACTCGAAAGGTAAGGTTCCACATTTTACTACATATGTACGTACATATACACACACTTTCTTGTACCCTGTACACTAATACACTTTATTTACAGGTACCATAATGGTTAGGTTAAGTATTGAATGGTCCAAATTGTTGTATTTCATTGTTTATTGGTCAATTTAGCTTTATTATAAAATTTACTGTGGTATTTTTTAGGGGATGGAAGAACGAATTAGGCAATTTACATGTAAAACGTAGTTCTAGATACGAAAAAATCAGGTTACAAAGGCCACTTTGGAACGGATTAATTTCGTAACCTGAGGCACTACTGTAGTTCATTATGCTGGTCTAAGAATGTGCTATGGTGCATTTAAGACATCACTAGCTGAAAGCTTCTATACTGATACTGAAAAGCTTCTTGATTTACATCGAGAGGAACTGGGAGTGTGATACAAGTTCAGATTAAGAGGTTTTCCTGAAAACCCTGCATCATCCATTCTTAACCAAAACGATTCACATCAGTTTGAAAATACTAGAGCATCCAAACCTTTTCATGTAAGAATTAATGCTGCTGTTGACAATGTGTCTGTTAAAAACCAAAAAATTAAGGCAATGCATTGCTCAAAGTTGCCTCCTTGGTTGACTCCAGAACCGTCAGTCTGACAAAAAGCTACTGTAAAAAAATTAGTTATGTCAAGGAAATGAAGGCTTGTTTTCTTGATCATGATCAGATGCATTCAGATTCTGTTACTATTCGCTGATGGATCAAAAACATCAAGTGGTGTTGGTATGCTGTTGTTCATAGTAATATCTCGTATGTTGGCAAACTACCAAATAAATGCCTCTATTTTTACAGCTGAATGAAGTGCATTAGCCAAATCTCTTGAGATTGTCTTTACTCTACTACCCTGTAGTAGCTTACAGTTACTATATTTCTCAGATTCTTAAAGTGCAATCATGGCCATTAAGCAACATAGCCCTAAACTTCCAGTTATTCAATATATTCAAGAATGGTTGTATAGGCTTGCTTCCAAATTCAAATTAGTCCATTTTTTGCTGGGTCCCTGCCCAAGTAGGCATTGTAGATAACGAACTTGCTGACCATGAAACGAAATGTCATTACTAAAGATGACATTCTATTCCACCATATTCCCGCTACCGTTATGAAATGGACTAGTATTCGTTCATATAAAAAAAATGAATGGCAAGTGCGTGGTCTTCTGACCAACGATAAAAAGTACAAGTAAATCAGACAATTTATTGAACATTGGCCATCTGGATTCCAGCCTTAGGGTAGAAATTACATTATGTAGTCTTAGATGGGGGAACTGCACTAGCCTGTGTACAGTGTGACACTCCTCTTACTGTGGAAGACGTTATTACAATGTCGTAGGTACGCTGTGACACAGCAGACATGAGTTAGTGGGCAAGGATATAGCAGAACTGCTTTGTGCTGATGTAGTTATTATAATGATACATTGTTGCTTTCCTTAGATATATTAACCTTTATAGGAAAATTTAATATTTGACCTCTTGGTACGTTGCCAAGTGTAAATATATATATATATATATATATATATATATATAATATATATATATATATATATATATATATATATATATATATATATATATATATATATATATATACACATATTGTAACGAATCAAGTTTTCTTTCAAAACATCCACCTTATAACTATCACCTCCTTAATTAAGTGGAGAGGTAGCCTATGGAACAGCAAAAATGAAACTCAGATGTTAACAGGAAGGACAAAAATAAACTATCTGTTTAACCATAAACAAATATATTTATATACAAAAGGGTACCACTATAATTATGTAATCACCTGAAAAGGAAAGGGCCACACACCTTACAAACAATAAACACAATCTCCTAGCTAACGATCATACCAACAGGAGTAGAGAAAGCTATAGGGGAAGGTGTGAATCCACAAACATACTACGATGACAAAGTACCACAAACACACAACAGGTAAGGGTACTGAGAGAAGAATCCTTAAAATTAACTAAATACAATAATGCCCTACACCTAACAACAAACCACAAATACACACTTTCGTCATTATAAATAGATAACGAAGACTGGCGATCCAATAATTAACACGTTGATACTGATGAAATACTTTCATAACCCTACGGGTCACACACGTAGGGTCAAACTTTCCTGGACTGACACGTCAGCAATAGCCCACCAACATGACATTGATCACGAGGCTAATAATAAAGAAATATGTTAATGGAGGCTAACACTTCTCCGCAGCTGAAGCACCGGATGACGACTTCAAGAATACATTGGAACAGAGAGAGGCAAAGGCAGTGCAACGGCACACACAAATGATCGTCTTTTAGGACCACTGAACTAAGATATCTGAGCACTACGTCTCATTCAGGCCAAACAGGAGAAACACCAAGTCTCTCCCTTCACACTGGAGTCAATAAAGTTGTCGATACTGCTGTAAATGCCTTGAGCGTCCAAGAATCCTTCTGTCTGGAGGCCGTACGCAGATTAAATTTCCTTCAAATGCCACGACATTGAAGAAAACTCCCTCTGCCCACTGGTAACTGCTCGACACACCAACACACGCTTGCAAATATGAAAAACAGAAGAAAAACATACAAACTGATAGGAGGGTCCAACAATAATGGTTAACAGCGAACCACCACCTAAAAGAGGTGATTAAATAATAAAGTGGAAACCAAAAATAGACAAAAGTCAAAAGATATTACTAACTTACATTAATAACTGACAACAGAAACCAAAGGCAAAGATAAACGAATTACGTTAATATTAAAAATGCAAAGCTGAACAGGGCCCATAACATGAAATACTCAAATAATTTTACAATACGTTATATATATATATATATATATATATATATATATATATATATATATATATATATATATATATATATATTCACATGTATGTATGTATGTATGTATGTATACATATATAAATAAATTTTATATATATATATATATATGTATATGTATACAGGCAGTCCCTGGGTTACGACTGAGTTCCGTTCTTGAGACGCGTCGTAACCCGAAAATCGTCGTAAGCCGGAACGACGTTTGGAAATATGTCTTAAACTAATAAAAAGTTATAAAAACCTTACTTGTAATCCTTTGGTTACACTACATGTTGTTTCCTGTGGTTTTATGTACAACCTGGAGTTATTTTCATAAAAAAATGCTGGTTCTTGAAGGTAAAAACTATTGTAATCCTCTGGTGACACTACATTCTTGAAGTTTTATGTACAACCTGGAGTGATTTTGCCAAATCTTGAGGGCTACAAGAACAGTTGATTACTATTTATGTATCATATAGACTAATTAAAGTAAACGTATCTTTAAATAGGCTTATATATTAGTATCAACAAAACATTTCCTGGCATGAGTCAGAGGCTGTTTAATGAAAAGAACACTTCTCTGTCATATCTGTTCAGAAAATAAACGTTACGTCAATCCCCGAGACCATTGTTGCCTAGACCTCTCTCTCTCTCTTTCTCTCTCTCTTCTCTCTCTCTCTCTCTCGTCCGGGTCCTCCTCTCCCTTCTTCCTCTCTCTCTCTCTGATCAAATTACACTGGAACCTTGACATACGATTGCCCTAATATACGAATGTTTTGAGATACAACAGAAAATTTGCGAAAATATATGCTTTGATATACAACGAAATATTTGAGATGTGATTTTACGATGTGATAGTTGTATAGGCGACCGATAAATGGCGTTCAGTCTGTTTGTTGGTGCTGCATCGTTAATACGTCGTTGTTTAGTTCGTTGTATTTGTGCCTATTTTTCGTGTTATTTTGTCTATTTTATTATTAACCATGGGTCCCAAAGATAAGGACAAAGCAGGTGATAAGAAAGAAAAAACCCAAGAGAATTATTTCGATGGAAGCAAAACATGAAATTATAGCAAAGCATGGAACGTGGTGTTCGTATCGTCGATTTGGCAAACGAGTATGGTCGAAATCCTTCTGCAATATCCACGATCATCAAACAGAAGGAAGCTATAAAAACCTTCCAAAGGCATCACCATTATTTCTAAACTATGAACTGGTTAAAAAAATAAATAAAAATTAGTTTAGCAATGTTATTTCATTTGTGTTTATTACGTAGTTATTAGTGTACATACGTAAATAAAAAGAGAACAAATCGTTCCCTGCCACCCTTCCCTACCTCCTCCCCCTGCTGGCCTCACGTCATCTTTCGTTGTGGTAAGTAAAACTCCTTTCTTTTTTTTAATTGATTTTATTAACATTTATTATCATTTATCACATTGCTATGTTATTTTATCATTATGTGTGTTATACTCCGTTATTTGTGTATAAATTGTGTATATTATATGTAATTTAGCTGTGTTTAGGTGTGGTTTCATAGCGCTAGAATGGTTAATACATATTACATTATTTTAAATGGGAAAAATGCTTTGAGATACAACTGTTTTGATATACGACGATGGTAACGGAACAAATTAAATTCGTATGTCAAGGTTCCAGTGTACTGGATAATGTGTCTCTTTGGATACTTCGATTTTGCCAAATCTTGAGGACTACAAGAACAGTTGATTACTATTTACGTATCATATAGACTAATTAAAGTAAACGTATCTTTAAATAGGCTTATATTATTAGTATCAACAAAACATTTACTGGCATGAGTCAGAGGCAGTTTAACGAAACGAACACTCCTCTGTCCTTAACTCGGAGCGTCGGAAGACGCCTCTCTCTCTCATCTCTCTCTCTCTCTCTTCTCTCTCTCTCTCTCTCTCTCTCTCTCTCTGATCAAATTACTGGATAATCTCTCTCTTTGGATACTTGGAATTGCATTGTAATCTAACCAGAAACTTCGTTTTGTTATTATTACTGGAAACAAGCAATTATTTTTTCATTATTTGCATTTTTGGACTGTTATATGTAAACTTTGCGCACCGCAAGCTAGTATGTATTCATTCGCTCGGAAACTAGTTCCGCATATGAGGCGTCACTAAAAAACATAGAAAAATACGATATAAAAAGTGTCGAAAATCATCATAACCTCAAAATTTTTGTTGTAATCTAACCAGAAACAAAATTATTTTTATTAATATACTGTGCTAAACTATAAAGGATTTTTATCATTAGTATGCGTTTTTTAAAAGCGTCGTTAACTCGGAGCGTCGGAAGCGTCAGCGTCGTAACCTCGGAACAAGCGTCGTAACCCAGGACGGATTTTTCCATTGAATATTTAAGAAAAAGCGTCGTAACCTCGGAACGTCGTAAGCCAGGAACCGTTCGTTAAGGCCGGAACCGCTCGTAAAGCCGGGGACAACCGCCCTGTATAATAGTATATATATATATATATATATAATTACTATAATATTATATACACATATATATATAATATAATAATACATACAATACATACACACACATATATAGTATATATATATATATATATATATATATATATATATATATATATATATATATTGTATATATATATATATATATATATATATATATATATATAATAATATATATATATATAATATATATATTATATATATATATATATATATATATATATATATACATACATGTATATATAAACATATACTTGTGTATATATATATATATATATTATATATATAATATATAATATATATATATATATATTATAATATGTGTGTGTGTGTGCTGTGTGTGTGTGTGTATATATATATATATATGTGTATATATATATATTATATATATATATATATATATATATATATATATATATAATATATATATATAGTATATATGTATGTGTGTGTGTGTGTATTATATCTACCCGATATATATATTATATATATATATATATATATATAATATATATATATATATACTATATATATATATATATATATATTATATATCGTATAGTATATGTATATTATACATCGAGATACAAAATTAATCCGTTCCGAGGTGCCTTTCGTATCATGAGGTTTTCGTATCTTGGACCACATTTTACATGTAAAATGGCTAATCTGTTCCGAGCCCTCCAAAAACACCCCAGTAAATTTCATAATAAAGCTAAATTGACCTATAAACAATGAAATACTACAACAATTTGGACCATTCAATACCTAAATTAATAAAAAAATGCAAAATATAACCTGTAAATAAAGTGTATACGTATTAGTGTACATGGTAACAAGAAATATACTGTACGTAAAATGTGGAAGCTTACCTTTCGAGTGAGGCTACATACATACGTAACTATCCAAGGAAGATTGCTTCTGCCTACTTTTCACAATGTTCCTGTGTGAGCCTTTTCGGGGGGTGTCTTCTATAAATGATTGCACTTTATGAAAAGCGGCTTTAATTTCTGCCATTTTTTTTTCTTTTGTACATATGTACGTACATAAACTTTAAAAAATATACGTACACAATGTTCCTGTGTGAGCCTTTTCGGGGGGTGTCTTCTACAAATTTTTTTTTTTTACTTAGGGTTTTTTTTTTTTTTTATACAGAATTTCAACTTTCTGTTTTTTATCACTTGCTTCTTTTTTTGCACCTCATGACTCTGTTGGCCCTGGTGTCCATCAAAACCCTGTTCAAAAACCAAATGCTCTCTCTGCAACTGATTGGGGGTACTGATGTTCGGCTGCTGACCTTCAACATAAACTGAAGTGCCTTGATTATACGTACTGGTATGCATGTTGTGAATGATTGGTCTACACCCTCTGTTCAGCAGGGAGTGGATATTCTACCAATCTTGCAAAGTTTCCAGTTATCCCATGAGAGAGACCTTGATCACTTATCCCATGTGAGAGATCTTGGTCACTTTTTTTATTAAATAACGTACACATTGACGATCCCGAAAACGAATGCCGTGTGCGTACTGTAACAATACTGGTACCGAGTGGCCGAAGCACGCCACCACGTGTACATAGTAGATGCATGATGGGAGGGACGTGGCCAATAGGAGAGAAGGATGCATGGCCACGACTAGCATCAGGAACCAATGGGAGAGCAGGAGGATGGTGGTGAGTCTACTAGTACTAAGATGGCGGCGCGCCGGCGCGATTTTCTTAAAAATTATATCGGGCGAATCTCGGACTTTCAGAAACCTTTCGTATCTTGAAAACTTTTCATATGTAGAGCCGTTAAATTTTTCGTATTTGCTTTTGTATCTCAAGTTTTTCGTAAGCTGAGCCTTTCGATATCTCCAAGGTACTTCTATATATAATAATATATTATATATATATAAGGATATAGTATATATATTCATCATATAGGATTATATAGAATATTAATAGGACTACTAATATAATTATAAACATGTATATAATTGAATAGATCGATATTTCCCGCCAAAAAATTGGCCGGGACAAAATGACTAATTGGCACCTTTTGTTCATCCACCCACGCACTACTGGTGACGATTTAAAAGAGTTAGTGCCCAATTGTCAGCTATAAGGAGCATTTCTTTTGATGGCAGTCCAAATATTTTGTTTTTGTGCTTTGTGTGCAGTGAGTGTCGGCGTCTACCACGCCCTTAGAGTGATGTATGGTAAAAATACCAGCCGTGATAATATTGTGAGAGTTGTTGAACTACATAAAGTTGGTAAAAGAAACCGAGAAATTGTCGAAATTACTGGTGTTAATGAGAAGACAGTGGTGCGACTTCTCCAAAAATGGCATCAGGCTGGATCTGATGATAACGTTCCCGAACACAAACACAGCGCGGGTAGGTCTTTGAAGATTCCTATGTAGACTTTAAGGCTTTTAAGGCGTCAGTTGGACCTTAATACTTCAATTACTGCAAAGGAATTGAAAGAAAAGAACCCTAAGCTCCTTAGAAATGTCTCTGTAAGGACAGTTCAGCGCAAAATCCAGAAGCGTCTAGAATATTCCAAGGTGAAAGCGCGAGTCAAGCCCCTCGTGACTGCTAAGCAACGTCGC
>NC_087205.1:44560320-44572820 GCF_015104395.2 Macrobrachium nipponense | reverse complement strand
ACTTAAAACATCGAATAACAACAGCGATCAATTCAATTGATCCTGATGTGCTTCAAGGTGTTTGGGAAGAATTCTCATATCGTATTGATGTTGTTCGTGCCGCAAGGGGTGGCCATATTGAGCACTTGTAATATGTGAAATAAAACTTGATGTTAGTAGAATACTTGTATTATAAGTTAAATATTTTGCTATTTTTCCCTTCATAAAATATTTAATCATGAAATAGGGTCATTCTTTTTTAATCACCCTGTATATATATATATATTATATATTATATATATATATATATAATATATATATATATTATATATATATATATATATATATATATATATATATATATATATATATATATATATATATATACTATTATATATATGTATAACAGAATCACGAAAGTTAGGAACGTGATAAATCCATAAATAAAGATAAATGCCATGGAAGGAAAAATAAACGAAGGAGTCTGCGAGATCTTTCGACTTAAAAGCCCACTTACTGAAGCAGATACTGACAAAAATACGAGAAAAGACAATACAAGAAGGTTCGTATAACTGACAGATAGGGATTATAAAGGGATTAGTGCCTAGAATCCGACACACCTGGAAGATAAGAAACCTTCCCAAACAAGCATAAACAAAGGGTGCAATTAAAGGTTTAAGACAATCATCTCAGATACAATCTCCAGACAATTAAAGGATTATAGGTGACAGCTATACGGAACCTGGTAAACAAAACCATATTCACAAAACATGACAGACATACATTACAATAAAATTTTTAATAAACTCTAGGCAACTGATTTTTTATTTAAGTCAGTAATTATATATTTGAGGTCATTCTTAAACATGTTACAGATACAAGGGTCTGGAATGAAAAAGGCCACGACTAACATTGAAATTACAATGAAAAGTAAGTTGTATTAAAGCAGATTCTAAAAGATTTGGTGATAAGACATCTCTTGACCGTGCAATTACTGGATTGACAGTTCAGTAATTGCACGGTCAAGAGATGTCTTATCACCAAATCTTTTAGAATCTGCTTTAATACAACTTACTTTTCATTGTAATTTTCAATGTTAGTCGTGGCCTTTTCATTTAGACCCTTGTATCTGTAACATGTTTAAGAATGACCTCAAATATTATAAGTTACTGACTTAAATAAAAAATCAGTTTGCCTTAGAGTTATTTTAAAAATTTTATTGGTAAGTTGTACGTCTTGGCATGTTTTGTGAATATGGTTTATTTTTTGGTTTTTTTTTTTTTTTACCAGGTTCCGTATAGCTGTCACCTATAATCCTTTAATTGTCTGGAGATTGTATCTGAGATGATTGTCTTAAACCTTTAATTGCACCCTTTGTTTATGCTTGTTTGGGAAGGTTTCTTATCTTCCAGGTGTGTCGGATTCTAGGCACTAATCCCTTTATAATCCCTATCTGTCAGTTATACGAACCTACTTGTATTGTCTTTTCTCGTATTTTTGTCAGTATCTGCTTCAGTAAAGGGCTTTTAAGTCGAAAGATCTCGCAGACTCCTTCGTTTATTTTTCCTTCGTGGCATTTATTTTATTTATTATTATATATATATATATATATATATATATATATATAATATATATATATATATATATATATATATCTACACATACTATACATACATACATACATAACAATATATATATATATATTAGGGATTGTGCCTTGTATGATAAGGCGCCCTATGAGGCAATGTTAGACTTGCGATAATTTTACGCTAAGTCGGTTGGTATTGCACTTCCATATTCATGGGAGTGACTTGGGGTTTGTAGATCACTTACGAAGTCGGTATTATCTTCTTGGTTACGACGATGATGTGTTAAACTCATGGTGAGGAGGTTCTTGTAGAAAACACGAAGTATAAAAATAGATATATTCTTCTGAAGTTTTACATGCTGAAGATCAGATATGATTGTACAAGTCTTCTAATAACGATAGCTTGATCGCTTCTGCCAATGATGATGGCTACTTCTGTTCTCTCTACATGATAAAGCTTAGGTAAAGAGATACAGGTCTTCTAATGACGATAGCTAAACTCTGTTCTAACCTGTCTACCATCTCTGTTACAAGTTATGAAGGAACAGACAGTAGTTCGAACATATGAACATACATACAAATGACATAGTTTTCATACGAAACACACAATCAAATGAGACACTACAGATCACGTAGGCCGTTTGAATCATAGGTCGGGGTAGTTGTCTCAAGCAGGGAGCTTGGACTGTTTCAAAAACAAATGAATGACCACAGATGACGGCATGTCAACTTAGCCTACATACTTATTGTATACGTCATCTTTAGCGTCTCTAGTCTGATCACATTCCTGCAAGCATCAATTTTTTATATATATGGACTAACATTCCATATTTTTATTATGTAAACACTTACATTAGATCGGTCTGTCTTACCAAAACCAACTACTGAATATTACTCAAACTTGACTTGCATTTGACTTATAGGAGTGTGATACAGACACTATGTGAATATATATATATATATTAGTAAATAAAAATTCATGGTGTACATGAATTGATTCAAGTAATAAAATATAAAACAATGATATTGATAAATAATAGTGATCACGTGATATATAATGATACAGTTTTTTCACTTCATCTCATTAAGATACATATGCTACAGAAAATACTAATGTAACCTCTGATAATTGCATAGAATGAAGATTAACATGATAAAAATCATATTTTAACTGATAAAAAAATTCATATATGAATTGATAAAATTATTAATGTTTATGCTGATTGATTCGTTGATTTTTATGCTAAATGTTATATATCTGGATTCATTAATTCATATACTAACTCATAAACTAAACCTGCAGATATTGGTAAGATAAAAGGTAACAGATTGGATTATAGGCTACCTGATTTGTTTTTATACATATGTATATGGATTCATATAATTATGATTAATTTATGTGCACTTTAAATAGATTCCTATTGCGTACACGCAAAGATATATTTCGATTCCGTTATTTATGATCATTTATATATAGATTCCTAGTGCGTACACACCAAAAAATATATTTCGATTCTGTTATTTATGATCATTTATATATAGGATACATGATACTTATATATATAGGATACATGACCCAGGTTATACCTACTTCACTTTTAACTAGCTTTCGAACAACTTTTCGTCCATTACACAGTTCCAGACAACCACCTATAGCCAAATGAAACGGCCTATTTCACAGGTTAAAACAAGGGGAAAAATTTGCCTGGGCGCATCCAACGTTCTATTTTTGCGCTCATACTTATTCTCTGCATCCTAAGCTACACGATTACGTTCGCGATGAATAAAAAAAAAACATCCTCAGCACGAGTCCTTCGCCAGCAAAGTAGAGTTGAATATCCTTCGGGTCGTAATTGTCGGAAGTATGTTCCCTTTCGGTAGTCGATTTCCACAGCCGACCGGAGCGTTCCGCATTAAAACGAGATTAACGACGAGATACGGTGTCGGTCGAAGAAGTCCATGAAATTCCTTTCACCTTGTAGGCGGTTGTTACTTGACTGTAGTCATCCGCAGCGACGAACGATTTTTTTTGAAGTTGCGATGTGAAATTCTCGTACTGCAGGATACTGTAACCAGGTTCCATTAATCAGCCTGCAAGTGAAATTATACTTGTCCACAAGGGCAAAGTAAATTCAGACGACATCCAAATACAGGGGAGGGGAGAGAGCCATTTAGACCAGACTTAACCCACATGAATTCGCTGATATTTTGGAATTCAAAAGAGTCCGCTGTACAAACTTTTTTATCCATGGCATTAACAATGAGTGAACCTATCCAGGTCTATGATGACTGTAAAAATATCCATAATTATAACAAATAAACAGATATCAATACAAATCCCAAAGAAAATTCGATATTACTGGTAGTAAATTACTAGACAAAGAAGTGGAAAACGGAGCTATTTGTAAGATTGCCAGGCAACATAAGAGTCAAAGAGAAGATTAATCATGATTTTCTGTATTTCTCTATGCTAACTGAAATTAAGTTGTGATAAAATCTGATCCTATGTGCCCTTACAAAAGTTTCATATTCAATTTTACCCGCGGCGGCATCCTCTGAGGTTAATTTTAAAAAATTATTAAAAGGGTAGGCGGAGATGCAACGAAAAAACCCACTATGTAACTAATTTCTAAATAAACTTTGGGTTTTTCAAGAAAATGTGACATTTTCCCATGAATGTTTTACTTGAATTGCAATAGGCTATGTTGCAAGTAAATATATCATATACATCATCATGATACTTCTTTAAATGTCCTATGAGGTTCAGAAAAAATTAATCCATTTTGTTGTTATAGAAATTCTATTTGCTTATTTTGTTATTAATTTTAAAATGATTGCAAGTTGCATTGCGCACACCGATAGACACCTGTACCTAACGTCTGCCTTGCCCATGAGAAGTTCGGGCTAAGCATTCCTTTCTCCAGTCAATCTGCTTCTGCAAGCGCGAGATGAAGCCTGTGTAAGCAGATTATTGAGGTTAAAAGGAACAAATACTGATACGGCAATGATGACGTCGTCACTTGGCAGGAGATTGCTCTCAGCCAGCTAAGAGTTACGTTACTTGCTGTAATAAATACGACTTTAGGATAAATTTATTATCTTTTAATACTCGACCCACACGAAAAGAATGTCTGAAAAAAAACAGTACCAAAAAAAATTGAACAATATATTAGTTTCATGTTGGAAATCTGCATAATTGTAATTATGTTAAATTAAATATTCCTTATTCAAACTATATGAAAAGGTTTCCATACATTCTATATATATTATTAGCCCTGTATAAGATTCATATAGGATTATTCCATAGATAACATTTTCACTTCTAGACTTCCTGACTTTAAAATCTCTTTTATTTTATTTTATTTTATTTATTTATTTATTATTATTATTATTTTTTTTTTTTCCATTGACTACGAATATAAATCACCGGGACAGACAATATGTCAGTAGGTTTTGGATATGTGTTTGAACTTTTAGCTTATTTGTCATTACTAAAGCGTTAAGTTAGAGTTCAAATCTTTACGCATATATATATTTGGATATTTAATTAACCTATGGTTACGTTTTGCTTATTGATTTTATCGTGATTCCTTTTTTATTATAAATTGTAACCCTTCCGACTTCTTACGGAGTGTATTATATTGACTCCACTTGTATCCATTTTTTTATATTTATTTTATTTATATATTATTTTTTTTATATATATATTTGATAAATTTAATGGTTGGCTTGAATATGTGGAAAAGTGTTCTAGCGGCGTACCGTATAAGGCTACTTGCGGCATCAATTCTATAAATACAAGATATAAATGATAAAGGTATTTAAACCGCGAGAACCGCTATAATCCAGTTCGGATCCAACATCACGAGTTGTAACTCGTAAGATATTGACTACTTCCTATTTGAAATTATCCAGTTTTATTCTACCAAACCGACTTGAATCTCGGGTTGATAAAAAATATATTATTGGTTTTCTTAATGGAAAGGAATTCACACAACATGTTAAGGAGATTATTGATTTACACCACCCGAGTCAGATTATCATGTGTTGAATTCCATGTTTACTGATTTAGCTCTCATAAATATTCCTAACGCACTCAATTGCGGTGTTTGTTTTAGTGCTATTAATTCTATATAACGTGTCAAGGAACTATTGACACTAAGAAGTGTTTATTCCCTCTGTCAGACTCGTAATTCTGTTAATAATTCTACGTATATTCTTTCAAGGATTGATTTGGCACAGGATAGGCTCCTAAACTGACAGGTGTCTTAGTGTATCCCTTGTTTTCATGACACGTGTTACAATTAGTTATGTGCTTTTTATATCTGTAAGCATTGTAGGCCAGTAAAACAGTGATTTGGCTTTCTGTGACATAGTAGGGAAACCTGGATGACGGAATGCAACCAGTTTATGACGATTGGTATGAAAGAGATTATTACTACTACCTGGTCGTTAGTCATCTGCTGTGTTCTTCGGGTTTTCCTCGTCACGGACCTACATATAATATTACATTTGATTACATTATTCTGATACACATACCTTTTAATATACTTTTGCTTTAGGGTTTCTGCTCGAAGTGTTTATTGTTTTTGCTTAGCCACTGGCCCTGTTTCCGTCCGAAGTGTTTATTGTTTGCGTATTGCTGCTGACTCTGTTTCCGTTCGAAGTGTTTATTGTTTTGGTTATGTCTGTTGACTCTTACTTTGTTCAGTTTGTAACAGTTCTGCGCTCCAACCCAGATATTCAATGCTCGCGATCTCTTGGGTTAAGGAATTTTCTTGTTTAGATACGGTTTTAACAATAGGCACGGATGTTTCTATATCTTTTAGTCTAATTAATGGTTCTTTGCAGTATGGTGCGGGATTGCGGGATAATGCGTCAGCTATGATAATTGCTTTCCCAGGTAGATATCTTATCTTGGCTCCAAAGACCTGAATGATCATATGTCACCGAGTTCCTTTTGGACTGTGATTAAAGCCTTTGAAAAACTCGGTAAAGGACTCATGTTCAGTAAGGACTTTATCAGGATAGCCATAGATTATGAACTTAAAATGTACTAGTGAGTTAAAGATACCTAGCCCTTCCTTGCTTATTACTGCATATTTACTTTCAGAGGGCTTTAGTTTACGTGAATTTAGAAAACAGCTTATAGGAAAGAACTGCCTTTATCATATTGCTGAAGTAGTATCCCTCTTACCCCTTGGTCTAAGGCGTCTGTTGCAATAAAAAAAAAACAAAAAAAAAATTCCTTATTTAAATCAGGGATTTTTAAGTTAGGTAAGCTGCATTATTCCGCTTTTAAGATATCGAACGCCTGTTGATGCTTTTTAGACCATAATCAATCTACGCTCTTCTTCGTAAGATCTGTTAAAGGAGCTGTCATGATTGAAGAGTTACATATTTACATACGATTGTAATACCCACTACAGCGCAAAAGTGCTGTATCCCCTTTTACGTTAATAAGTACCGGAAAGTTATGAATAGCCGGCACCTTACCATGGACTACTTTAAGACCTTGACTAGACACATAAACCTAGATAAACATGTTCGGTTTTTTAAAACTCACATTTAGATATTTTACTCTGAGATTATTTGTCTTTGTCTCTGTAGCACTAGCTCTAGTTTATGTGAATGTACTTCTAAGGTATTAGAAAAGATTATAAGACCAACCAATAGGCATGTAGGGTATCCCCTAAAAGTCTCCAAACACTATATTGTAATTGGGGCGCAACGTAAGCCGGAGGCATACGTAAAAATTGATAATGTCCCCTGAGTGTGCTGAAAACGGTGTATGAGGTACAATCACTTAGGTAATGGTATCTGGTAAAAGCATTTAAGTAAGTCCAAGCTGGTGAAAAATTTATTCTAACCTAACAGAGATAAGTGTCGTCGCTACATGGCACTGGAAACTATCGGGAGTCGTTTCCTTGTTTAAGCGACAGAAATCTACGCAGATACGCCAAGTCCGATCTTTTATGGCATGACGTTTTGAGGGAAAATTATATGGGCTATTTGATTTCCTAATGACTCCTATTACTAACATTTTTCAACTTCGTCATTTATCTCTATTTTGAAATTTCATTGAGAGTCTACACGAAGGTACGTATATAGCTTTATGTTTGTCCTTAGACCGTATTTTGTGTTAAATTACATCCGTTTTTTCCCAGAGATCACTCGCTAGTGGAGAAACTTCCTGGTATTCAGATAAAAGATAAAAAAAATTTCTGCTGAATCACCTCTGCTTGAATGACTTTACGGATATTACTTTAGATAGATTAACAGAGAGATTCATCCACGACTGATTGGGCGGGATTAAAAGTTAGCAACAATAAAAAAAATGCGATATTTATAACTTCCGTATCCACGATATGTATACGTTTGTGGAATCACTCAGATTAAAATTATTGCTGTGTCAACCGTGTCTAGGGCTTTGTTCGCGGAAATCGTTATATTTCAGAGTGTCGGGAAGGATTAAAATTTCATTTCCCAGCAAAGTCTTTTTACACGCACTAAGACTTCGAGGGTGCATGCTTCTCGAGATTTGCGTGCAAATTGCGACTGCGGTTGTGGGAGAATTCTGTTGGGTCATTTGAACAATGTTACGATTTATGAGACAAATGATTTGTTCTTTTATATAAGTTATTATTTGATTAACTGTCTCATTTTTGTTCAAACGGATTTTAATATGTTTGAAGGTTTATAGGATTTTCCTTTGATAAACACGCCTTATTTTGCAGGATGTAAGATAATATTTTGTATACCCCTAGATGAATCTTACAGTTACACTAGATACAGATCAATTGTTTTTTCAATAAATATAGAGGTATCTGTAAACGCTCGCTTATCGGACTTCTCATTAGGGAAGTTCGAACAACAGACGGTGAGTCCGTAAATACAGGATATTACGTGCTACTAAAGGACTAAACAAGATATTCTAATTTTTACGGCGCCGTACATTCGGGCTTTATCCCACCACTACTTATAATAACTTACGTATTAAAAAAAATAACGAAAACCTGCTTGAATTACGTATTAAAAAAAAAAACGAAAACCTGCTCTTGATTACTTTATACGGTCGTGTGTTTCATAGGAAAAATCCTTTTTTTAAATTCAAAAAGATATTGCATTTATGAACCAACATCGCTTTCCCCACTCTGGCTAGAGTCGCTTATTGTGTGGAATTTGCTATGCTTTGAACACTCGGCAGATTTAACTAACCTTGACCGCTTGACTAGGTGACACAGTCACCGAGTTTGCTTGTTTGATTCTGAACGGGCCACTGTTTCTATTTCTTTTTGTAATAATTAGGATCCTTCTCTTTATTACCATCGGCAACGTATTGTGTGTTTTTAGCATTATGTTGCTGGTTACATATAAAGCAATGAATGACGAACTATTAGGAACTGAGCGATTACTAATAAGACACGTTATCACTACTGCATTCAATATTAACTGTTTGTACTTCATTCTTTGCTAAAATTTGAAATAGTGAGGGATCCTGGTCAGCGCATTTAGCCTGATGAAAGTTTTTTACAGACATGTTATTCCTTGCAATCCAGCCATATTTTTAAAGTTAAGTTGAGTCATTGAGGTTCGATATTTTATATAACTCAAAAAACTCAAGGCTAAAACTGCGATCGGGACTTGCAAAGGAGCATTTATTGTCATGACCCGAAATAGTGTTACCTCTAATTTATCTAGATTTGTACGGGTGTTCCACTTGTTTTTGTGTGTTTTCTAATCACTACGGTGCTTAACGACCCTATCCATGCATCTGTATAAATACAGACGTCCATGCGTAAACACATATTCACTGTTTAATATGATTTGTTACGTAAGGGATTAATAATCACCCAAAATGATAAAATTAACATAGTATATGATTATGATATTTCATAGAACTCTGGAAACAGACACTCAAAGATAAAAACTCGCAGTAGCGAAATCTCAATGATGTAGATAATTTCTGTAAAAAAGTAAGATTAAGAATGTCTCGTAACTTCAGCCACAGGAATAACGAAATTCGACCTGCAAAGGAAACACTCAAAGTTACTCCAAATGAATAAAAAATTGTACTTAGCTTGCTTTTGTGGGAAGTCACGGTGTTCCGATAACGACACACGGCCTTGGTCCTCCTTCTCTATTTAGCGGATGACCTGGTTTGGCTTCAGTTTTCCCCCATGACGCGTTGTTTCGATGATTCGAGCCCTTGAAAGATCCGATGCTGCAGACGCGTTCGGTTTGTTTCTTGAAGTTATTCACTAACGATGATACTAAGTTGCTTGAAGAATCTGTTGCTTTCGTCGTCGTTGAAAAGTTCTTATTGTTTTCTGAAGTCGCTCACTAACGATGATACTAGGTTGCTTGAAGAATCTGCTGCTTCCGTCGTCGTTGACTTCTTATGATACATGATTTATTATTCTGGTTTTTTCTTCGTAGGACGTTGTAGAGTTCTTCTGGTACGCTGGCCACCAATATTAGGGCTTGTGCCTTGTATGATAAGGCGCCCTATGAGGTAATGTTAGACTTGCGATAATTTTACGCTAAGTCGGTTGGTATTGCACTTCCATATTCATGGGAGTGACTTGGGGTTTGTAGATCACTTACGAAGTCGGTATTATCTTCTTGGTTACGACGATGATGTGTTAAACTCATGGTGAGGAGGTTCTTGTAGAAAACACGAAGTATAAAAATAGATATATTCTTCTGAAGTTTTACATGCTGAAGATCAGATATGATTGTACAAGTCTTCTAATAACGATAGCTTGATCGCTTCTGCCAATGATGATGGCTACTTCTGTTCTCTCTACATGATAAAGCTTAGGTAAAGAGATACAGGTCTTCTAATGACGATAGCTAACTCTGTTCTACCTGTCTACCATCTCTGTTACAAGTTATGAAGGAACAGACAGTAGTTCGAACATACAAATGACATAGTTTCATACGAACACACAATCAAATGAGACACGCTACAGATCACGTAGGCCGTTTGAATCATAGGTCGGGGTAGTTGTCTCAAGCAGGGAGCTTGGACTGTTTCAAAACAAATGAATGACCACAGATGACGGCATGTCAACTTAGCCTACATACTTATTGTATACGTCATCTTTAGCGTCTCTAGTCTGATCACATTCCTGCAAGCAATCTTTTATATATATGGACTAACATTCCATATTTTTATTATGTAAACACTTACACATATATATATATATATAAAGATCTTAGGCCCAGTGTCACTCAGTTTTTAGAACTGACCTGTGTATGAGTGGAGCTGGAAGAGATCATTAATGAATCAGTTGGAAATTTTGACCCAAGAGAAGTAGTAAATTGGGAAGAAATCTTTGGTGACCTTACCTTGTGGACAGAGAGAGTTCACAAAAAAAAAAAAAAAAGATTCCTGTATATGTCTAGCTTGTGCAATAACCTGTGGAAAAGATGGGAGACGGAATATTTAACAACCCTAAAGAGAGACTCATCGAGTAGGAACAATGTGTAGCTCTTGGCCAGGATAGGGGAAGTAGTACTCATTCATGTTGAGGGCTCATGGACCAAGTGAAAGTTTGGCCAAGTGGTTGAGTTACATACATATTGGGTGAGACAAGGTCCCAAGAGTGGCTACTCTAAGAACAGCTCATAGCCAGCTCATGAGACCTATAATTTAGTTGTAACATCTAGAGCTGTGGCAAAGGATAGAAAAAATTGGTCCTGTTAAAGAGGATATTCAACCAAGCACCAGCCCAAACAGCAAGACTGCTTAGCTAGCTGCAGAAGCCGGGAAATTGTTAAGAAAAGAACAGGACTATTGTAAATACTGCAGATATGAATTTTCCTGCGGGGGAGTATGTCAAAACTTTGACAAGAAAGATTGTACTTTGCCGCAAGTTAGAATGTATTTTTCCATATTTTCCTCATTTACGTAATTGAAAATGCATATTGTATGAAAGGAAGGTGTTATGTTTTGTTCTATTTGTATTTGGTTAGGAAAAGCATTGTGTTTAGTTATTTCATGTATTAGTTTGTAACTATATGTGTAATAGCACCAAAGTGCCGATCGTCGGTGGTTTTGTTGGTTCGATAGTTAGTCGGATGTTTGTTGTTGGTCAGCTGCGACTTTGAAGAGCAGCTGTGTTACAGTTCCCATACAGTGCTGTTGCACTGGAAATGAGTCAAGTAAACAGTCATAGTTAAGCTGCCATCCAGACGACATTTTCCATTAATTATTCCCATCTTGAAGTTCATTTGGGGAAATTTCTGTATAGGATATGTATTTCTGATGATGGGGAAATATTTCCTGTGATGTTCATGATGTGTGTGTAGCTTTTTATTCACAAAACTAAACTGGTGGGAACCATGGCACTGAACATACATTACATAAGTAATTTGTGGTTAAAAGAAGAATTCTAATTAAGTAATGGAAGCACACGGAAAGCGTGGTCATTTTCCTGTGTCCTTGCAACCCATCAAAATTTATCTCTCGACCCAAAGTTGGGTTGCAACCCATAGTTTGAGAACCACTGGTGTAGATAGTGAGAAAAGGAAAGAACTATGGAAATACTAAGGATAGAATATTTTCAAACTGAACCTCAAAATTATGGGTCATTTACCCAACAGATTGCATTATATAGTGGATACTTTACTTCATAATTCCTGTAAATTTAAGTGTCACTATTCTCTGAGTAGCTGCCTCCCATTTTGATTTTATTTAACTTTTCCTGAGCATTTTCTCAATTTCAATGGTTTTGTATCAATTTCTTGTTGATCACTGTGTCTGTGACCGTAGTCGGTTTCTGCTCGTTGTAGATAACTTTAGTCTGAAATACCTTTTTCATCCAACAACATATGATGGAACCTGACATATTATGGTAATTTATTTGCCAGACCAAATTTCTAGGTCATTTGTTTTTAATAAAAGGAATTTAATTTACAGGTCCAA
>NC_087205.1:44482820-44555320 GCF_015104395.2 Macrobrachium nipponense | reverse complement strand
ATTTTTTGTTGTGTGATTGATGCTAAGCATCTAATTTAACATTTTCATTTGTATCTGTATGGTTTGTATTCAATTTTGGTGTATTATAAAGAGAAATATGCTCTTCATGCTTGAACAATAGTATATGTATATAAAAATGATGATATACTGGCACTAAAGTGCCAGTGCCCTTCTTAGCATGTTTTGCAAAACATTATATTAATTTCTGCCATAACTGACTTTGGAAGCTCCATGCTGTATTGTTCATTTTTTTTATTTTCTTGATTGTATATTATTATTGTTATAATATGATGTTCAAAAGTATTGATGTGCTACATTCCTCCAATAATTTACATCTTTGCAAGTCATTATAGAACCATTAGAGGAGATTAGTGGCCTGCTGTAGGAGTAGGTGAAGGTCTTTTCAAGCAGCGTCATTTAAATTTAATCCATTTAATCAGAAGAATAGCTCTCTCTCTCTCTCTCTCTCTCTCTCTCTCTCTCTCTCTCTCTCTCTCTCTCTCTCTCTCTCTCTCTCTCTCTCTCTCTCTCTGTGCTGGAGTGAATTATGATAGATGATAATGGTAGTTTAGTAAAATTGTTCCAAATGGTACCCATGTTTTTTCTTTTGCATTTGAAACATAGACTAAACTGTAGAATGTGCCAATGATAATTTTTGAAGGACTGTCATAATACTTGGTTAGTTTTGGGCAAAGCATATAATTGAGTTTCTTAGGGGCTTACTTGATTTGGATGGATAAAAGTCTTGTAAATTTTCAGTGATGTAAATGAATATTTAAAATTCGTCTGTGGTAATCATCACTCCAGGCTAGATTTGGCAAAAGTTATGCCCAAAGGAACAGCAGGGTCATTCTATACTGTTGGTACTGTCTGTGAAAGATAGGTGACCATCTAGAAAAGAATTTTTATGCTCTTCATTGATGGATTCTTTGTTTGGTTATTTAACAGGTTATGCAAAATAATGCAGAAAAGTGAATTAGTTTTAAAATTTCTCACAAAAGAAGAAAATTCGGTTTGAAGCAGTTGAAAAGACCAAGGGTGCAGCAATCTATTAAAAATTATAAAATTAACCTGTGGCAAATATTGTATGCAGCTGAGTACAACACTTGGTGTGCTTGAATTTAATGTTTTAAGTGCCACATTTTATGTTGATAAGTATGTTTTGCTCCTTTGGTCACACCTAATGTATCACCATTGGTACGTTAGAAGAGAATTTTGATTTATATTTTGTTTTAATAATTAAGAGTGAGGTCTTCACCATTTCTTTTCGTTTAAAAATAAGTTGAAGAAAAATAAATTCCATCTGCAACTTTTATCTTGATTTTATTTCCTGCTCAAGCAATTTAAGCTCCACTAATACAGAAAGTGGTGGTGGTGGTCACAGTTCCTCAGATGTTTTAAAGTTTGTGTAGTACATAGGTACAGGCAGTCCCTAGTTATCGGCGGGGGTTCTGTTCCTGGGGGTGCAACGATAAGTGAAAACCACCATTAACAGAAACTCGGTGATTTATGGCGCGCCATAAGAACCCTTATGATGCTGATAACCGGAACTCGTCCCGTTATTGTGCCATAAGTTGCCGATTTTATGGTGCTATACATGCCCCATAAAACCGGATAGCCAATGACCGAGTCTGCCATTAACTGGGGACTACCTATGTAATCAGTTTTAGTGATGCTCCTAAGTCTTAAAATGCACATTATATGAAAGTAATTTTGGAGCATCCAAAATAAAACCTGTTTCTGATGTTATTTTGTTAGTTCCAAAGGAACAGTTTTGTTGCGTTAAATTTTATCTTGCCAGTTAGTTCACTTTAGAGAATTCACTGTAGATGTTGGATATTTAGTAACATTTCATGGAGTTGGCTGATAGGATGGCCAGTATTACTGAATGTAATAAAAAAAAGTGACTTGATCCTGAAGGTTAGTGCCTCATAGTACTTGAGTTAGACCGTGAGGAGAAAAGTGATGGAATGAATAGATATCAAGAAAATTACGAAAAAATTGTATAAAAAATGAAGGTGTTAACAGTGAGCTAGGTGGTCTTGTATTGATGCTTAAAATGAAGCACCTTGAATGTTGATCGTTAATTAATTATACAATAAGCTTCAGCCTTTCAACATGACCCAACAAATTTTTAATGCTGTAGACTGTTCTGATGGTCCTTATATCCCCTCCATACCTCCTGACCTTGCAGTTGTGATCTCCCAAACCATTTTTGTTTTGGGGTGGGGTTGTTTATAGAGGGCAACAACCCCCAGATCCTAGACTCATTTCTGTCATTATGGACTTAGGGAAAGGCATCTGAGAGGTTATGTCCCGGTGCTTTGATGGCTAGAGTTTCAAAACCTTGCACTTGGTCAGGCCTTGGTAACATTTACATTTTTCTTTAACTTTTTGTTAAGTCAGACTATATGATGAAGATGTAATGATTTTGATTATGGAAAATAATGTTCTTGAAACTTTGAAACAGGGCACTTGACTGTTAAAACTTGCCAGTGGTGCTGTGTCTGATATCAATGGACTGATAACCTTAAGGCTCAGATGGTAAGATGTATATTTAGTTGGTGCCTCCCAGGGTAGCTGGGCCATATTGATCTTTCCTTTGTAGGCCCCCCTGGATAAAGGAAGCCCTTCTTGAATTGATTTTATTTTGATGTACTTTGAATATCAATTCAGAACCTTTGACCTCTGACACACCCTAGACACTCGTTCTGTCTGGATTATTCTAGTCAAAAGAAAAAAAAAAAAAAGTTGCAAAAACATTCCTTGACTCATTTTTATACTACCCCCTTTGTAAAAGAGAACTGCTCTAAGTACTTGATACTTGAGAGTGAAAAATTATCATTGCAAAAACAAGAGAAATACTTGTTAAACAGACATTCAACAACTATGACACTGGGCTTGAAAATAAAATCATGGTTGATAGCAGCAATTGAAAAGAATCGGTCTAAGACTCACCTTGTAATATACAGTGGTACCTCAGGATACGAAATTATCCATTCCGAGGCGGCCTTCGTAACCTGAGTTTTTTGTATCTTTAACCGCATTTTACATGTAAATTGCCTAATTCGTTCCAAGCCCTTCAAAAACACCCCAGTAAATTTTATAATAAAGCTAAATTGACCAATAAACAATGAAATACAACAATTTGGACCATTCAATACCCAACATAATCTTTATTGTAGTACGTACCTGTAAATAAAGTGTATTAGTGTGCATGGTACAGTAAGTTCCAAAACTGAAGCGACAATTTTCAGAGGATTTCGTTCGAAATTCACTAACTGGCAACTACAACGCTTAGCTGAAAAATTAATTTTTTTTCTACAGTGAAAGCTCTATCAAGCAAAATAAAGCTAACATATGATGCACAAATATCAAATCTATGATATTTATAACAATCATAAGAAAAAATTACTTTAATAGTTATTATTTTAAAGTATAGTAATTACTTCAAACTATAGAAACGAAACAATTTGAAATTCTTGTTCCACACAGGATTACCAACGTTACCAATGTATATTTCGAGCAATGTAGAAACAAACATTTAATATCATAGTGTATTATCAATTATTTTAGCGAAGATGCATAAAACCATGAAAGTATCAATAGAATGTAAAGGAAAATCTCCGCGACATTAAACATAATCAACCGTGAATACACCTAGATTCATTAGAGAAGTTGGATGTGGTTGGTAGTTCTGATTTTATCTTCTAGGTCTGAGCATAAAATACCATCTTCGAGAAAGGCTCTAACTGCTGCTGCTACCTTCAGGTGACTAGGCCTAGTTCCGGGCATAGCAAAGCTTAAAATGCAGGGCCACTGTCTGTTATTTAGGAAAAAGTAGAACCATGAGGACCGACACCAGGACCTGTCCTTACACCTAGGAAACAGACTTGCTAAATGAAAAAATAAGAAAGACGGTCGCAAGCAACCAGAACAGCCTAAAATCACCTGGTTAAGTAGGGAGACAATAGACCCCAATAACCCCGCCTCACCCTCTACCTCTACCTATACCCACAAACCTAACCACCTTTGTCACTTCAACCTTTTACCTCAAATCTTCTAATCATTCCAAACATGAAATTTAAGACTGAATGTGCACAAGTGGGCGTATCATCAGGGAGTGATATCACCCATTTTCATATTTCCACGGGCAACCAGTAATCAGTTCGATCCAGTCAAGCATTATATATATATATATATATATATATAGATATATATATATATATATATATATATATATATATATATATATATCTCTATACTTATATCTCTATATATATATATATATATATATATATATATATATATATATATATAATATATATCTATATATATATATATATATATCTGTTATATATATATATATATATATTATATATATATATATATATATATATATATATATCTATATCTATCTATATATCCTATATCTCTATATCTCTATTTATCTCTCTCTCTCTCTCTCGCATATATATTTTATATATATATATATATATATTTTATATATATATATATATATATATCTATATATCTATATATCTATATACTTATATCTCTATCTCTATATCTCTATACTATATATATATATATATATATATATATATATATATATATATATATATGATATATATATATATATATCTATATCTATATATATATCGATACTATATATAATATGTTTGTATTATATATCCTATATACTCTATATACTATATATATATCTATATATATATGATATATATATATATATTATATTAATATATATGTAGATATATATATATATATAAATATATATATATATATATATATATAATATATATATAGAAGCACCGAGCATGACCAATAGGCCTAGTGCTCGTTTCTTAAAACAGGCCTCTGGTTATTCCTGACTAGATAAAAAAGGTCCTGAGAGAGAGATAGCATAACAGGAGATACTCGATACTGAAATAATGCTCGCCAAGCATATTCACACTCCGGATCATATGGACAAAAATAGTCTCACTTATGCACTGAAAAAAAAAAGGTGGAAACCTACGAAAATAATTGCTTGATGTGACCCTGAACGCAATTCCACAAGCAAAGATTTGCACAATTGAGGAATTAGATGAAATTATTAACTAACAAGCTGGAAAATATATTTCCTTGATTCTTGAATAGGCCTAACCATGTAGCCAATGCTAAACGCGCATATAACTTGGATATTTCTTTTAGTTTTTTTTTTTGTTTTTTTTTTTTTTTTTTTTTTTTTTTTTTTTTTTTTTTTTTTTTTTACAACTTGTGTCCTATATATCATTTAATCAGATACTAAACTTCTTTGTGCTTTATCAAAAGAAATCACAATAACTTCCGATACAACGCTATAAAAGTAGAAAGTTAATTTGTAAATTATGTTAGGCCAATGCTTATGCACTCGGTTCCTGCTGCCACTCATTGGTGAACACTTGATATCATACATTGAGAGCCACAGATGTTTCTATAGGGAAATTCGTTTTATTTTTTATTTTTTATTAAACAATTATTGAACAAACATTGATCATTCACTGGGGAAATACTTTCTGTGCTTCTACAGTTGATCACTGATACGTATTGTTAGATAAAGAGGATGACAATCATTGGAGTAAAATATACTAACTGGCAACCCCACAAGTTTCTAAAGAAATACGATCAATTCTGAAATTTGTCGCTTCACTTCTGGAACTTACTGTACAAGAAATACTTTACGTACATGTATGTACATATGTAGTAAAATGTGGAACCTAACCTTACCTTTCGAGTGAGGCGATCTCCGAAAGTGGCAACAGAGGAGGAGGACAAATGGCAGAAAACATGAACACTAACTTTACGAAACATTAAAAAATGGCAGAAAACATTAACACTAAACTTTACAAAACACATTAACAAATGGCAGAAAACATTAACACTTCTTGATTATCTCCATCTTCGTTCTCCATAGAAAGCATCCTCTTCTTTCCGTGAACTTCAGCAGCATTCTTGGGACCCATGGCTAATAATGTAAGTAATTAAGGTCACAAACAACACGATAAAGTAACTTACAGTGCAACGAAAACGAAATCACTAACATGAATTTACGTTAACAAACGAAATACGTATATGTGAAGGCACGAATTCCAGTGTTTACGATAACGCTGCTGCAAAAAATGGTCAAGGAACGCCTTTACATAGAGGCATGATGCTGACCAATAGGAGAGCAGGATCCTATGGCGGTGACTAGCATCAGGAACCAATGGGAGAGCGGGAGGATGGTGACGAATCTACTGTTGGCGGCGCGCGAGTTTTAAAATTGTTCTCGGTGGTCCGGGCGAATCTTGGGACTTTACAGTAACACCCTTTCGTAACCTGAATTATTATCGCATGCAGAGGCAAAAAAATCTTTGTATTCGCTTTCGTAACTTGAATTTTTCGTAAGTTGGGACTTTTGTATGTCAAGGTTCCGCTGACCTACTTATATATATCACTTATAAGTGAAAGGAACTAAATATGACAATGAACTGTATACAAGGAACAATTTTTGCACAATACGAAGAACTAGTTGAAAAGGATTTTGTTTGATTATAATTAGATACCATAATGTGTAAGTTTGAAACATATTCCAAGGGGTGAAAATAAAGAACCTTTTTTAAAGTAGCAAAAGTTAGATTTGAAGGACGATCTTTGACTAAAAATAAAAATTATTGTTCTAAATAGAAAAGTAAGAACACATGCAGATGAACTCTAAAAATGCAAAAATTTTAGTAAATATGGGCACTACAAAAAATGCCAAAGAAAGTCCAGATGTGCATTCTGTGAACCAAATGATAACACAAAATGGAAATGGTATACCAACTTGCACAAACTATCTTAAGAATCATCTTGCAAGATCTGAAGAATGGGCACATTCTTCAGATCTTGCAATATAAAACAACTAAAAACTTTTACGTAGAACTGGAATGACCATAGGAGACGTTAAAAGGTAACAAAGTGTGTTTAATGATCCAGCAAAGTACCTATGTTCATAAGCATGGCAGAAAAAAGCAACTAAAACCAAAATAACCATCTTAGTTAAAAAATGAAACAATCAATCAATCTACAAGGAATAACGAAAATAAAAATGATTAGATGAAGAGAAGTCCAACAGAATATTGCATCATAAATCCAAACCCATATGATGTACAGTCACAATTGAAGTTGAGGAAATTGATAAAAATATAAAGAAAGAAAACCACCAAAATAATGTTTATGAACTTCAAGTTAATAAAAGACCATTTGAAAGAGCTAGCCTTGAAAACAACAAATAAAGGTCATTCTACTGATGGGTGACAGATGTGTATTTCTTGTAATAGAAGTTCACTCTCGACGTTGTTCAGAAGTCACGTAAAGCCATTGGTCCCATTGCTGAATAACCACTGGTTCCATGCAATGTATGAACACCATACAAACAAACAAACAAAGCAATAAATAAAATACTAATGCTTTTTATGAAACAATCCATGAGTAAAAACCAAAAACAGGTTCTGATATGGAAATATTTTTTTTTTTTTTTTTTTTTTTTTATTGTAGGCACTGTGAGACCTCAAAGGAGTTATGGGATCCTTCAGACAAATTAGACAGCTATAATACTGTAAGGAATTCTCTCATAACGTATCTAGTGAGATGTAAATGAACTTTATTCTGCCTTACAATGACTACTGGGAAGGTCATGGTTCGTCCTTCCACAGATGTGGTAACAGTGCCACAGGCTTGCCAAGCTGTGTCATATCTTACCAAGTCTGTGAAAGAAACTTTCAGTAAAGATTCTTATGGTGGTTATGGAAAGTGAGTGGGTTTTAGAACAAACAGCAACTGCTAAAAACACTTTTCCCCACATCGATCAAATCTGTTTAATGAAAGTGTTGCCTTTGCTCATCCTCAAAGGAAAATATAAAAGAAATTGACAAAATGGCTTTGTACATTGTCCTCAAACTGGAGGCTCAGAAAATTTAGAATTGTTTCATTTCCAATTTCAACTGGGCTTTCCTTATGGAAGTAATCCAACCCTAGTTTCCATGGTATTGCTGGATAGATGGAGTCACTTCGTGTCTGTATCAGGTACCTAGCTCTTTAGATGAATTATATGTACAGTACAACAGATTTGTGAAATCTGCGCATGAAGGTGACGGCTCGGAAAGGAGGTTGCGTAGATGACTTTCTGGCTGTCTAGGATAGAACAATGGATGGCTGTGGGATTGATTTCCTTGCCTGCTGTTATAGGAAGATGAACCATTGACTTTGGCCAGTTTGGGGCCACCAGGTAAGCAGTTTCATTAAAGGTTAGCAGTTTGTTAAAAACCTTTGAAATCTGGAACAATGGAAGAAAGAGGTAGATTACCCTCCATTTGATCCTTTCCCGTAAGAATGTTTCTTGCTGTTACCTGAATGACCAGGTTTGGATTTTAGAAATAAATTTTTCCTGGGTACCAGCCCACTTAGGCATAATGGGCAATGAAAGGAAAGACAGTCTAGCAAAGATTATTGAATCAAATGATACTCTAAAATAGTCTCCTTTGTCCTTTATGGACTTGAACAGCAATCCTGATGAATGTAAAGGAGGTTTGGCAAGGCTCATGGGAAATTCCTGTTGGCAGGAATGAGATAATTTTGGAAATTACCAGTCAGCTCTCCCTTGGTACTACAATAAATGTTATCTGAGGGTTGTTAACTAAGAATTTGTCATATGTTTAAGCTGGTCTGTTTGAGGGTGTGGAAATCTCGGGAATGTTGTACCTAGGGTACCAACTAATCCAGGAAGGAAAGTACAGTACAATTCTTCTGTTGACATGCTTATTCTGTTGGGTTAAGTTATAACCGACTCTTCAAAGAGATAATGGCAGAGGGGAGGAATGTAACAGCAAGGTGACACTGGGAGCAACATGTTTGAGCCTACCTATGCTGCTCTTTGGGCCTTGAGGCACCATTCCATATTATCATAGAACAGTCCTCAGAGTGAACTTGAGTCTTTGCAACAATGGCCAGAACCGTTCTAGGCTGCTCCCTCATAGTCACTTCTGAGATAGTGATAGAGGGCAGACTGGATAGAGGTGGTGCCTCACATGCGGAGCTCAGAAATGGCAGTTCCACTTTACTTATAGGGGTGCCAAATTCCTAGGTAGCCATATTCATTGGGAGTTTTTCTTGTTCAAAAGGAAGGACAAGTGTTGCCCATTTCTATGTGTAGTTGTCAGATGACTGGGATGATTGAAACAGAATGGTTTTATCTATACTATTGACCCACACTTCCCAGCAACTGTGAATATCTGAAATTTTGCCATCATATACACAATTTTAAAGGTGTAATGGCAGAAGGCTGGAGATACCCAGGTTTGGGGTACTGGTTTTCCAGGATGGCTGAAGTACTGTAATAACATTTAAAACAGAAAAAAGTTGTTTTTGGCTTGGTTGCCATGCCAGCTGAGAGGGAGAAAGTCCCCTTTTAGCAGAAAGAGGGACCAACCCCTGTTCTGTATAAGGTAACATGGCTCTCCCTGAATTTCCACATTTTCACCATCAATCATTGTTATACAGTACAGTAACACTATGGTACATATCATCTAATGTATTGTGTTGTGTACACACGCTCAAACAAGTGGTGCAGAGTTTCATAATTTTTAGTTCACTTAACTGATGCATGATTTATGCCTTAATAAGGGATTTTGATGAAGGAAAAATCTATTTCTGGGCAAGGGCCCGTGTCGCCCAGTGAAATGTCCCTTTAGCACACATTTCTAAGGTAAATTATTGCTAACATACCAGAGAAAAAATCTAATAAGGAAATGCCAATATTCTGGCTCGCTCACCTTATTTAAAGGTGTCGGTATGGTTTCTGGGGCGAGTGAAACCACTACCAGAGGTCCTTTGCCATTTAGATTCATCCTCCTTCAAAATCCCTCTACTAGAGAGGAGCCGACCTAAGGCCCACTCCTCGCTACCGTTACGGTACGGTACGACCTAAGGCCCACTCCTCGCTACCGTTACGGTACGAAAGGAATGACGTCAGAGGCTAGCGCCTCTGACGTCATTCCTTTCGTTAGCACGATCCACACCGCACATATTTTTCTGCTTAGGGACAAGGCTCAGCTCTTCTCCGACCCTGAGCCTTCAACTTCTAAAGGAACCCGACCTAGGACTCCCAAAGAAAAGGTGGAACCTTCCCCTTTCAACCCGGACACCTTCTCTGCAAATATCTCGGCCAATATTATGCAGCAGATGGGTAGTCTGGTCGGGAACTTAGTACAGAATAAGTTTCAAGAGATGTTTACCCAGATCTCGTCTTCTTTGGAGGAGTCAGGCCAGTCAATCCGTGCCACCTCGGAGAGACTAGTCACTCAGGAGAACCTCATTGCAGGTCTCCGAGAAAATCCTGCGACAGTTCTTGCACAGCCCGGCATGGTAGCTCAAACCATGTCGGACTCACGTCCTACCTTTATGGCAAGCAATCCCTGGAGGATTTCTTCCCATGTTCCCTTTGTAGACGGGATGCTGACGTTGGAGGGCTGTGGAACTTGAAGGCTTGAGGACTTCGAGTTCCATCCGGAAGGTTTACAGCCCCTCTTCATCAGCTATGCCCGCCTTATGGAAGCGGAGATGAGGAGAGAAGACAAGATCCCGAGGGAGACGGTCATCCTTTCTCGGGATCAAGCTCAACGTGAATGGCTAAGGAACCTGGAGGAGTGGCAATGCAACAACACCAGGGGCCAAGCCTTTAAAAGCGCCTTCACGATCTTCACCGTGGACTGCGGAGACCCCCATCCCATTCACATCGAAGGTAGCAGAGCTCACCTTACAGGCCATGATGAAAGATGAGCCAATGCAACAGCTCCAGGAGACGGAACCAACATCCCTCCTGCTCCCCGGAACAGACGATCTATGGTTAGATCTCCCTCCCAGCCACCTTTTCTGTCGGAAAACTCAAACCAGACTGTGCCATCTCTCAGTTTAGCGAGAGATTACCTATTTTTCTTTTCGAAGATAGAAGAAATCTATGTAATGACGTTAAAAACAGTCACTGATATCTTTAGAACATCATGTTATATTATTGTGTAAAACTATTTTCCGTAAAGCAAAATTTACATGAACGAAACAAAGTGATAAAAAACGTTATATCACAACCACTGACATACATTACTAAGTAGACAGGAGACACCTATCACTATACTCTGTTTTTTTTCATCTGTCCACCCGCCTGTGGTGTTTTTGTATGGCAACAACTGCGGTCCCAGGGCTTTAGATAGTTCACATTCAGCTTACATTCAACGATTAAAATAATATCCTATTTCGAATATTAACGGTGTAATTCGCATACAGTAAATTATTAAAACACTTTTCAGATGCAATGTACACCCAGATATCCTTTTATTTACCTAAAACTTACACATAGCGTAACTATCTAAAGCCCGGGACGCAGTGTTGCCATACAAAAACACCACAGGCGGATGGACAGATGAAAAAAAACAGAGTATAGTAGTATCGCATAAACATAGTCCGTACATTATCGTTTCAATATTAAGTTGAAGGTAGTTGAATGATTCCATTTGTTAAATTTTACAGAAAACATTGGAAACTCACAAAATGCTATCAAAGATAAAAAAAAAGATAACCTAACAGTGTGAACCATGCGACCTCACTCTATTGCTTTTGATGTTGTTATGTGTGTGGGAATCTAATGCCAATGTGCCATTTATCTGTCTAAGAAACATCCTTTGCTGACCAAGAGAGAATAATTGCACTGCATTTGGTGCAAATTCCTGTTAGAGAGGTATCAAGAAAACTTGATATACTGAAGAGAATCGTGCAGTCAGCTCAAGAAGAATTGGTGTAGTTTCTTAATTCATTGTTCGTTATGGAAATATTGCCATATGCAGGTGCCAGATTATTTACTTAACGATAAATAATATTTCTTTTCAAAGGTGCTATACTTGAAATAAATTACATTAGAATTGGGTAGACTTATTCAACGTATCAAAGATAATTATTTTGCAAAGTAAGGAAAATATATACCAATGGGTCCACGAATTCTAATTTCTCAACTTCTAGCTTCTTGCCATCATTAGCATTTTGAAGTTGGCTTTGCTGCCACTTGAGTCTTGACCCAACGTATCGTACTGCACTGGGGTGTTGTCATTTCATCTCCTACAGTCGATAAATAATACATTAAGGCGTCAACATTCTTTAATAGCAATGTTTAATTAAACTAATTTTGTCTGTTGATGAATAAAATAATTTGCATGACACATTTAGAAGGGCCTAAATGTGACTTCTGATTTTCACACATGAACATGATTAGCCTAGGTCTATTTTCAGCAGTATACTCTCTTGGATATGTAATGTGAATGAATATTTAAATCGTCAATATCTATATTAATCTGCTTTATTTGATTATTCCTGTTATTCATTTTTTATTGGCCATGTTCTCCATTTTTCTTATCCTTTTCATAATTGCTTAACATAATTTACTCAGACCTAGCTATTCAAAGTAAAAAAGCAGCCATAAAAAAAATCAAACGAATATAATTCAATCTTATTTTTATAGAATTTCTTGCATATTGTAATAAAATGACATTTAATTTTCATTTCCATTAAAAGGAAAGGTGTTAATTTCTTTATCATTAACTTTATTTTAGATTTTGTGATTTACTAATTAATGATTATTAATTATTTTCAATTATAAGTGATATTTTTTCGCCTTAATGTTGGGGTAATGTGTGGCTGTCCGGGTTACTGTACACACGTGACAATTTAGGGGACAATCGTGGGTCCCAGTAGTGGCGAGCACTGCCATTCTTTATTGGTTATACCATGTAATTAAGTGTACTTATCTTCCTGAAGACGACGAACCAGCTAAGTATCTTATATAAGTTAATTAGCATGTTTGGCCAAATGTGTATAGGGGTTATATAAGAATGCTAGGTTAGTTCTCGTGTCTGCGTTTGGCGACTACCAACGAGTTTCACATAAGTGACTTACTAAACAATTACATTAGTTGTACGCTTTCTTACCTGGCAGTCGAAAATTCAAATTCCTGGTGGCGGTAGCAGCGCTGCCATTGTTCATGTAGGTGATACAGATCCCGCCCACTTTCGGGAATACCTGGTACTGCTGAGCTTTTAGACTTCAATTCGTTTTCTGCCAGCCACGGGCTAACACCGGTGGTTTATTGTTGCAGTCGACTTTCGTCGCCATTGTGGTGTTTTTCTTTTTGGTGATGTACTATTTCTTGGTTAGCTTTTTTGCTTCATCAGTTAGCTGCCTAGTTATTAACGATTGATTACGAAGATTTCTGATGCTAGTTCTTCTTCAGTTAGGTTTTGCAGCAGTGGTTGCAAAACTAGATTAGCTAAACTATGTTACGATCCGCACTCCAAATGTGTTAAATGTAGGGGTCAGTGCTGTAGCAAGGAATTAACTTGTGCTGAGTGCCGTAGTTTAGATGAACAAGGTTGGAAGACTTCAAGCTCATTTGGATAAGATGGACAAAGATAGGAAAAGGAAAGCAGCTCTTAGAGCGGGTAGTAAAACTAGAGTAGAGACAACTCCTGTGCCTTTAGAGGCAAACACTTTTATTGAATATTTCATCTATTGATAGCCCTCCAACTTCAGTACCAATTACTCCAGACCAGGTATCCCATGTTTCCGATCCCAACACCATTTCCTTGTTAGAGTCCAAGATGGACAAGAAATTTGAGTTATTGGCGAAATCTGTTATGGATTTGGGTATGTCGTTTCGTGCGTTTGTAGAGAAGTCAAGTGAAAAGGTCAGTGTTAGGCCAAGTGTCAGTGTCGTGTCCGAGGAGGCGGCTGTCCGTTCCCCCTGTTCTTCTAGATGAAGGTCACTGTCCCGCTCCCCAGCTCCCAGGAGAAGACATACCGGAGGTCGAAGGGAGACTGGGGGAGTTTGCCCATGGTCAGTCGCCGACTCCGTTGACGTAGTCGACTCGCGAGTGCCCAGGGAACGCCGCTGGAAAGGCGTAGATATCAGTGATGCGCAGTTGTCGTCCGACTCGGAAGTGCAGTCACCTGTGTCGAGGCGAAAAATGTGGAGTGATTTAGTGTCGCATCCTTTGAAGAGACATGCCCAGCGTACGAGAGGGATGTCGCCGCCTGTTAAGAAATCCAAGGAACACTGGAGTCCACAACCTTCATGCAGTTTCGCACTGGACCAGTTTTTCCGGGAAGATTATCAGTCCTCTTCGGATAGCATAACTTCGGACGGAGTCAGATGCTCACGTGCGTTACAGCGCTCCTCGCTGGCGAGACTGACTCCACTTGCCTCGTTGTGTATCGGTAGGAGTTTCGACTCGTTCGCCTCATTCGTCTTGAGCTGTTTCAACCTCGTCGCCTCATTCGCCTCGAGCTGCTTCGACTCGTTCGCCTCATACGTCTCGTGTTGTTTTGACTCCCAGTCGTTCGTTTTCAAAGAAGAGCCGTACGACAGCCACGACTTCGTCTTCACCTAAGGATGTTACGAAGGCCAAACCCTCGCTGGAGGATTCCGCTTTGGGTCCCTTTAAACATCAACTTCAAGAATTGATGGTCTTTTTGAAGAAGACAACGAGCCAGACAGAAGAGGAAGATGGGGTATCGGCTGTCCTGTCGGAAGAGGAAACTCAAGACCAGGATTCGAAGCCCTCTTCTGCTTATTCTAGTCTGTTAAGGTTTCTTTTGCAGACTTATCCAGATTTCTTTGAACCAGCTTCGCCTTCTTCACCTCCGTCGATGTTTGTGAAGGATAGGAGATCAGCGCCTTCGGGGTTACCGAAACCAGTTCTTTCTCAGTCCTCGAAGAAAGCACTGAAGGAAGTAGAAGAGTGGCTTGCTAAGAAGAGGGAGTCAGGTAAGGCTTCGTTTACCTTTCCTCCGTCGAAGCTGCAGAATAAAACCTACAGGTTTTATGCGACAGGAGAAGTTCCTTCTTTGGGAGTTTCTGCCTCCTCCCAAGGAGACTTCTCCGGTCTTGTGGACTCTCACAGAAGAGCAGCGTTCTCGACTGCGAAAGTGTTGTTCTCTTCACCCGAGTTGGATCACCTGGTGAAGAACTTATACAAGTTGATCGAAGTCTTCAGTTTTCTGGATTGGACTATTGCAGTGTTGGCCAGGAAAATTGAAGATTGCCAGTCTCTAGATGAAGATTTTTCTGCCGACTGGCTCAATGTGTTGTCCTGTGCGGACAGGGCAGTGAGAGACGGTTCAAGGGAATTGGCCGCCCTATTCGCTATGAGAGTACTAAAGAAGAGAGAACGGTAGTGCTCCTTCACATCTTGAGGAGTAACCACGAACCAAAAATTGGCTTTGTTGTTCTCCCCCCTGAGTAAATCTCACCTGTTTTCAGAAGAAACCATTAATGCTAAGGTCACACATTCACGTATCAACGCACGCACGCCCACGCATGAGCGGAAATTGGTAGTTGGTAACAGCTTACGTCAGTAAACCGTAAATGTAACGTAAAACATACATACGTAAAATCGTAGACGTACGGTGACAGGTCGTCCGGGCGCTAAGCTCCGCCCACTAGGTCGCCGTAGCCCACTCCAGTTTTGAAATGTTCAAAACAAGTCGTGGGTGGTCACGCCAAATGTCGCCTGACGTAGCTCCAGGCATTGCACGTGGGAGCCATGGTGACTGCTGCGGGGTAAGCGCTAGGGTCACCAGCATCGTTCGCCATCGTTGTTTTCTTTCCGCGGCGAAGCACGCGGGCCTCCTAATTGCGCTGTAGCCTACGGCAAAACCGATTCACACATTTACAACCCTGTACAACATGGCAACGCTGTAGCGTGGTATAAAAGGTCAGGTCGGCGCCCTTAGGTCAGCTGTTGTTTCCGTCTCCCAAGACCAGCAGTTTCCTTCAAGCTCTCCACAGCGCCCTTCAAGATCCCGAACCTCCTAAAACAACAAGGAAGGGACCATCAACGTCACATCTTGCAGGACCTTCTTTCGGCCTGGAAAAGACTCCTACAGCCACTCCTGCAGACATTCAGGACAGGGAAAATGTCAACTTCCACCTACAGGAGTCGGAGTTGGATGAGATTCTGACTGATGACAGCGACACGGAAACTCCATGAAGCTACCCCCATTGACGAGGGACAGAACGTTCCCTTGTCGAAGATATTTATTTCTTCTGAATAGCAGTCTTACAATAATGGTGTAACAAATAATGTAAATATCTGAGAGGAATTCTTATATACATCTAAAAAATATTATCTTGAATAGGTAGAATTCCTATTTATTTCCAAGAATGTTTGATAAGTTATTAGATGTTATTCTATATCGCTTAAATATAAATCGCCCATAGTCAACAGTTTTATATGTCTAAGTGTATGTCTGAATGGTAAAATCGAAGCAAGAAAATTCTAGTGCTAGTCTTATATAGTACTTATCCTATGTTCATTTATTTGTGATGTTACATTAATTACATATTATATATATTACAGATGGCTACTATCAAAAAGTTACTATAAAACTAAAATAGATAAATTTGTAGGAAAACAACGAAGAGACTAGTTGTTACAATGATTGTTTACGGAACGGCAAGCTCTGTTCACAGGCCCGCCCTTTTGTACCCTACGGCACCACAACGGTGGGCGTGGTCTTGATGTGAAGTTGATGTACATAGAACATTACAATATTGGCGTTAGTTTCAGGTAGACGTCCGACCTTGCTTTCTTTGGGCGTACATTTGCGGCACAATTTACGGTGCTGGCTTTACGTCCGTTAGCCCGTGTCTTATTTACCAGCTATTCAAGGTCATTTCACCGCGATGATGCCCACGATCCACATACGTGGGCATACGCCGTCGTGATACGTGAATGTGTGACCCCAGCATAAGCATGTGCTGTCGGACCTCGAGAAAAAGTCCACCAATGATCTTTTTCAGTCAGCGAGAAGACCTAAAGAGCCTCCAGCGACAGGAGCCAAAGCTTCTCCTCTACAAAAACATCCCTTTCGAGGAGATAAGTCGAGGTGGCAGCAGAGACCAAGAACAAATCTGCGAACCACCTCCAAGTCTACCAAGAAACCTTCCTTTAAGACAGAGAAATGATCGGAAGGTCCTTCACACACCCGTGGGGGCAAGACTCCACGACTACTGGGAGGAATGGAGTCGAAGAGGAGCAGAACAGTGGGTAATTCAGGTGCTTCGAGAGGGATATGTGATCCCTTTTACGCAGGATCCACCTCTGTACAATACACCTGTCTGTTTGACAGCATACTCGACAGGATCAACAAGAGCTTTGGCTTTAGCCAAAGAAGTAGAAGAGCTCATCAACAAAGAGGCCACAGAGGAAGTAACAGACACGAACTCCCCAGGGTTTTACAACAGGCTCTTCGTAGTCCCCAAGGCATCAGGGGGATGGAGACCTGTGTTGGACGTAAGTGCTCTGAACCTCTTCGTCCGGAAGACGAAATTCCGAATGGAAACCAGTCGATCGGTAATGTCAGCCATCCAACCGGGCGACTGGATGGTATCTCTCGACATGAAGGATGCATACTTCCATGTCCCCATCCATCAGGACTCCAGGAAGTTCCTGAGATTCGTCTTCAAGAAGAGAGTCTTCCAGTTCAGAGCCCTCTGCTTCGGTCTGTCAACCGCCCCTCAAGTATTTACTCAGATTCTCGCTCCTCTGGGAAAGTGGCTGCATTTGATGGGGATCAACACAGCTTTTTACTTAGACGACTGGCTCCTGAGAGCCAGATCCAGGCATCAGTGTGTGAAGGACTTGGAGAAGACACTTACTTTGACACAACAATTGGGTATCATAGTAAACACGGAGAAGTCCCAATTGATTCTAACTCAGAGGATTCTCTATTTAGGGATGATACTAGACTCTAGCTTTTCGGGTTTTTCTCTCCCCGAAGAGGATAGTCCTGCCTGTCGACAGTCCAGCAATTTCTGGTTCGCCTGTCCTGCTCAGCGCTCGAATGGATGAGCCTACTCGGGACCCTGGCTTCAGTGGAGAGTTTTGTCAGGTTAGGACGCCTACACATGAGGCCGCTTCAGTTCTTCCTGAAAGCAAATTGGTCTCGGAAGACACAGGGACTCACTAGTTTTCCCCCTGATGGAAGAGATAAAAATGGATCTTCGTCGGTGGCATTCGAGGAAAAGATTACAAGTAGGAATCTCCCTAGTCGTGTCGAACCCCGACCTGCAGTTCTTCTCAGATGCCTCAGACAGCAGATGGCGAGCCCTCCTAGGAGACAAGAGTGTCAGGTCTGTGGACAGAATGAGAAAAGACCTTGCACATCAATGGGAAGGAATTGAAGGCCATCCTCTTAGGGCTACAAGCGTTCGACCACTTAGTCACCGGAAGAAACGTAGCGATCTACTCGGACAACACCACAGCGTTGTCATATGTACGGAAGCAGGGAGGGACCCACTCGTTCTCTCTCAACAAGATAGCCGAAGATCTCCTCACCTGGACGAAAAGAGAAGAGGATCACCCTTTTTCCAAGATTCGTACAAGGGAGAATGAACGTACTTGCAGACGAACTGAGTCGGGTAAATCAGGTGTTACCAACAGAATGGACTCTGAACGAGAGATGTGTCAGGACCTCTGGAGGCTTTGGGGAAGACCATCGATAGATCTGTTTGCCACATCGAGGAACAATCGCCTTCCCATTTTCTGTTCTCCGATTCCAGAACCACTAGCGTGCAGAACAGATGTGATGCTGCTAGATTGGACAGGACTGGATATTTACACTTTTCCTCCCTTTGGGATGATAAGAGAGGTCTTAAACAAGCTTCAATCACACCAGAATGTGACAATGACCCTAGTAGCGCCATTCTGGCCCAGGAAAGAGTGGTTCCCGGACCTTCTCAATCTGCTGGTGGATTTTCCCAGACTACTTCCACAAAATTCATCGCTTTTCAGACAAGCCCATTTTGACCGATATTACCAAGGGTTGTACGCTTTGGCCCTGACAGGATTCAGACTGTCAGGAACCTGGTCAGGGTAAAAGGGTTTTCGTGAAGGGCGTCAGAGGCTATTGCTAGCTGCAGAAGAAGCTCTTCTGCCAAGCTCTACCAGTCCAAGTGGAGAGTTTTTAGGTCATGGTGCAGACGACATAGCATCTCTTCTTCTGAGACATCTATAACAGAAATTGCAAAATTTTTGTTATTTCTGAGGGACACCAAGAAGTTGGCCACTGCAACTATTGAAGGATATAGGGCCATGCTTTCTTCGGTTTTCAAGCATAGAGGCCTCGACATTTAGTCAAATCAGGACATCAGTGACCTGATCAGATCCTTTAGTTCCTCAAGACTTTCAAGCCTGAAGTGCAATGGAACTTGGATGTAGTTTTAAGGTGGCTCAACGGGCCCCTATTCGAACTGTTGAATTCTGCAACCTTGAGGGATGTAACTAGGAAGACACTATTCCTAGTTGCCTTAGCCACAGTGGGAAGGGTAAGCGAGTTGCAGGCGATGAGTAAGGAAGTGGGTTTCGCCCAGGGCAATGCAGTTTGCTCCTATGTAACAGACTTTCTTGCTAAAAATGAGGATCCTTCGAATTCTTGACCCCGTTCTTTCAAGATAAAGAACCTAACGGACTTAGTCGGGTCAGAAGATGAGGAACGTACATTGTGCCCAGTCAGAGCCATCAGACACTACCTGACTAGGACAGAAACTGTGAGAGGAGAGGAGAGCCAACTCTGGTGCTCGGTGAAAGACCCGTCTCGGCCTCTTTCAAAGAATGCAATGTCCTTTTTCCTGAGGAGTTTGATCCGAGAAGCGCATGCCCAAACTCAGGAACATGCTCTTAGGGTGCTGAAAGTGAAGATGCATGAGATTCGTGCAGTAGTAATGTCATTGGCTTTCAGACAGAATATGTCTCTATCCTCCATTATGCAAACTACATTCTGGAGGTCGAAATCGGTGTTTGCATTGCATTATTTGAAGGAGGTGGAAACTACTTACGAAAACTGCTTTAAATTGGGACCGTTGTCAGTAGCGGGAATGGTGTTGGGAGAGGAAGCATAGGGGGACTCGGTTTTTTCCCCTCTACTATCTCCTCGCCTTGAATTTGAGGTTTTTTGAGTTTGTGGGAAGCCTGGGGGTACATGTACCTGAAGTACCTACCAGTCCTTATATCTGGTTAAGGGTACCATATGGTTTTTAGTGTAGATGATGGTTTTTTGTATGGTTTTTTATCTGGTCTTTTCGCCCAGGGCAAGGGCAAATTATTGTTGTTTTTTGTCAATCATCGGTGAACTTCCATGATTGCAAAAAATCCCATTAGTAGGGACGACCCTGGCCTTTACTGCCACGTCTCCTACATGTGATGAGAGCGCCGACCACAGGCAGTATCTACCTGTAGCTGCTCTCTCACAAGGTAAGGTACTGCAGACATTATATATAATGTGAGCACATGACTGTTATTTTCATTCAGAAAGCTGTCCATATACCCGCCTTCCGGGTAATGTAGAGTCAGCTAATGTAATTGTTTGGTAAGTCACTTATGTGAAAATGATATTCTAATGATAAAATAAGGTTTCACGTATACTTACCAAACAGTTACATAATCAGAGCCCTCCCTCCTCCCCACAGATGGACGTTGCGGCTCCACGAATTGAAGTCTAAAAGCTCAGCAGTACCAGGTATTCCTGAAAGTTAGCGGGATCTGTATCACCTACACGAACAATGGCAGCGCTGCTACCGCCGCCAGGAATTTGAATTTTCGACTGCCAGGTAAGAAAGCGTACAGCTAATGTAATTGTTTGGTAAGTATATGTGAAACCTTATTTTATCATTAAAATGTCATTTTTAAGGTAAACACAAGTTGATTTCCGGTTTGTAATGAAATTCCATTGCCTAAAATTCCTACCGTTGTTGCCTTCTTAAAGAAAATTATGTGCTGTGGACCATGTTGAGCAATCGGAGGATATAATTTCACCACAGTAATAATTTTTTCTGGTCCTTTCAAACCGGATCTGCGATCGTCCTAGCCTAACCTTTCCCAGTTCTTGGTTTTCGTTTGCATAAACCATTCGCCGGTTATTATCGTTACGGCAGAGCCCAACCTTGTTTACATTCATATAGGCTAGGCTATGATTTCGCTATTGTTTGGATTTGGTCGTAACTTGTGTTTACCTAGCATAACCTTTCAGTAACTTGGAAGTTAGCCCGATTTTACTCTTTAGTATATTTATCTCCAGTTTTTAAACCTACCTAATAATTTGACATATAGCCTGCTCATTATATTCACGCAAATTGCAAAGAAATTTGTTACATTATTACTGTAAGGCATATTTATTTGTTTTCTGGGTTGTATTGAGAAGACAAAATTTTGAGAATTTGGGTATTAGGTATTAGGTAACCATTTTGGAATTTGTTAACATTTATTTCCAAGTTAGTGTATTTGTGTATTACAGTTTATTTTTGGGTAGCCTAGTGAGTTTGAGCTTAACCTTATTTGAACACTGTTGTCAGCTGCACATTTATTTGTGGATTTGCCTAGGCTAGCCCAAGGTTTTGGCTATTTGTAACAGCCTTTGGATTTGGCTTTTAGCCCATTTTGACTGTATGGTCAGTCTTTTGCTGTTGCCTTTGCTAGCCCAAGGTTTTGGCTATTTGTAACAATCTTTGAATTTGGCTTTAAGCCCATTTTGACTGTATGGTCAGTCTTTTGCTGTTGGCTTTGCTAGCCTGAGGTTTTTGGCTATTTGTAACAGCCTTTGTATTTGGCTTTTAGCCCATTTTGACTGTATGGTCAGTCTTTTGCTGTTGGCTTTGCTAGCCTAAGGTTTTTGGTTATTTGTAACAGCCTTTTGATTTGGCTTTTAGCCCATTTTGACTGTATGGTCAGTCTTTTGCTGTTGGCTTTGCTAGCCTAAGGTTTTTGGCTATTTGTAACAGCCTTTGGATTTGGCTTTTAGCCCATTTTGACTGTATGGTCAGTCTTTTGCTGTTGCTTTGCTAGCCTAAGGTTTTTGGCTATTTGTAACAGCCTTTGGATTTGGCTTTTAGCCCATTTTGACTGTATGGTCAGTCTTTTGCTGTTGGCTTTGCTAGCCTCAGGTTTTTGGCTATTTGTAACAGCCTTTGGATTTGGCTTTTAGCCCATTTTGACTGTATGGTCAGTCTTTTGCTGTTGGCTTTGCTAGCCTCAGGTTTTTGGCTATTTGTAATAGCCTTTGTATTTGGCTTTTAGCCCATTTTGACTGTATGGTCAGTCTTGCTGTTGGCTTTGCTATCCTAAGGTTTTGGTTATTTGTAACAGCCTTTGTATTTGGCTTTTAGCCCATTTTGACTTTATGGTCACCTTTGCTGTTGGCTTTGTTAGCCTTTTGGTTTGGCTTGTTTAGCCTTTTGGTTTGCCTACTGATTTGACTATTTTACAGCTAGCAATTTGCTGTTGCTAACAAGTATCTGAAATTTATGATCCATATTGCAGTTACAATTTGCTAGTGAATCATATTTCGTTAAATTGTATCAAGGCAAATTTCAAGATTACTGATCGCTCGCTTAATGGGTTCAAGGGAGCTGTTACTAGAGCGCTACATAATGCTACAGCAGCTATTGGTGTAGCTAGTCCAACTTTGATGACTGTAAAATCCAATGTGGAAACGTTACAAAAGCGTTGGAACAAATATTTGGAGGTATGGGATCAATATATATCCGAAAGAGATTCTTTGAATGATGAGGAGTTTGATGCACTTGAGAAGAATCATGCTCAATCTGAATCTTCTAAGTATTAACAGGTACTGTACTGTTTATACATGAGAAACTCCGATGGAAGTAATAATACATATGTAATAAATACATTTTAGAATTACATAATCTGTAAATAAAAACCCATGACCTGAGGTCATTGGCATTAGGAGGGTCCTACGTGACCAAGGCAGATCTAGATTACGCTATGCGATGTCTGCAGTAGCCTGGTTTAGGTTTGTTTAGAAATGTCATCATGTTGTATATTGTCAACCTTTCACAAACACCTTCCATGGGAAGCGGTTGACCTGTTAACCTACGCCGGAAACTTGTAACTTCCGAGCCGGCGGACTACGTATGTTTTTATGTGAATCGCTGAGATAGCTAATGTTTCGCTATCGACGTGATGCTCTAATGTAGCAGTTCATTTCTATCGATCAAACGAAACGGTCTCACGACCGAACTGTCTCTCTTGTTATGGAGTTACAGAATAAAGTTGTTGTACTATTTTCAACTTATCCGTTTGAATCATCTCCTTTAATTTAAGAAGAACCACTCTACTAAGATATCACATAGAAGAAAGAAGGAACCAGAAATACTTACGAATGACAGTCGTAAGGAAAAACAAACAGTCTTTCGCAAAAGCGAAACGACTAAAATTTAGTGGCAGCTATTGACGAAGAATAAGATTAACAAGACCCATATCAGCCGACCGAAGAACTGCAATCACCAACTTCCACCTATAAATCAATACTAAACAGAGGAAACGGGATCTTCAATCAACGCAACATTTTATGAAGACGAAGATATGTCCTTCATCGAGAAGAATACAAGCATCAACATCGACGATTGAGTGACTGTTGTCACATATCTCCGAGAATCAACACCGGACGAGAGCAGCATCGAACATCAACAGAAAGAAGAAAACACATAAAGAAAACAACGCGCGATCACTAGCAAGGACGCAAAGAGTAGGCCAAGAGGAAGCAACGCGAGGAAGGAGGCTGTGACGTCATCAATCTTGGACTTCTTCATGCAACGCGAGAAAGAGAAGAGACATTGACGTCATCACGACTTACGACGCGAAGATGACAGGAAACTGACGTCGTCCCATGTCAACAATCCTTCAACATATAACCCAGAGCTAAGTACAATTTTATCTATTCAGGTTTTTTCTCAGTGAAGTGTTGTTCATCAGGAGTCGATCGTCCAGTATTCTGGGGGTGAGTTATATAGTCTTAATCTTCATTCATTACAGGAATCAATCTTCAACTACGAGTTCTCGCCCGCAGACTTTTTTTTTTTCTCGTTGTTGCTAATCGTTTTCTTGCAGGAATTCTCCATATAATATCTTTATCAAATTATCTGTACTTATATGATCCTTTTTGTGGGTTTTTCCTATTATTTGCAACACATTTTTATTTTATATTGAATATGCGTTTGCGCAGTGGACGTTCGTATCTGTACAGTGCTAGTGAAACAGTTAGGAATCGTATCAGTCGGAAAAAACACGCATACAAGAGGAACACCTATAAAACCAAAAATCCGGAAGTAAAACTAACTTGGTTCAGGACACTAATTTTTCCTGTTCAAGGTCCTGGAGGTAAATATCGTTATGGGTTCTTCGAGTTCTACGCGTAAACAAGCTTCTATGGCTCAGCCTAGTGTTGTAGAATGGGAGGCAGTAATTGCCGACCGGTTAAATGAACATCAGGAAAACTTACGTAACTCCACGTGGGTTACAAGATCCAATATTGCAGTGAATGTTTTCATACACTTGATATATTAAATCTGTATGGCAGTCATGTTGCCTGTAGCTTTGGTGCGGTATTGTGTTAAAAAGCTAACGCCTGACAGTACGGAACTAGGTGTGTATAAACAGATAAAAGCACACATGTCTAAATGTACTGACTTTGATCCCCTGCTTACTCAAGCTTTTGCAAAAAATGAGGATAAGCCACAACAAGTAGACGAACTTAATCATAATCAAACAGCAGGGATGACTTGTTACAATTGCAATAGGCCAGGTCACGTAACGTCAGACTGTCGGACGCGTTTTTGTTCAATTCATAACAGTACCACACATTCATATAATCGTTGCTACTCGCGGAATCAATGGCAGAATCCTAATAACACGCAAACAGTTGCCTATGTAAACAAAAAGGAAGGTCCTCAGTACTATAAAAAGAAACAAGCAAACGGAAATGCTGCTCAACAGCAAAACAAACAAATCGTGCTTCAGGTATACCTCTGTTCCTGGGCCGTCTAGCCAGAACTTGCAAGGTCAAGCGAATTTTCAAGGAGTGCTGAACAAAGCAAATACCACGTATGTTTCGCTCCAAAGGGGCGGAGGGGGGGGAGGAGAGGACGAATTTGAGGGTCATCAATATCAACATCTTTTGTATCAAATAATCAGTTTAATCATTTATCAGATCATTGTGAGGCAATCAATTTTCCTATGAAACACGGCCGAATCCAAAAAATCTGTGCAGGTTCCCGTAGATTTGCAACAAATTCATGCAATTATTAGTCAAGACGAATTACGACCAACCTTACATGCAGTAAATTTGGACCATAAGTCATTTACTTAGTTCTTTGATTCTGGTAGTCCACGTAATATCATGGATTTTAAGGACCTCATCATTTACTCTTTTCAAACTTCCCTATAGAGAAGTCCGGAATAAGACTCTCGGGCATAGGAAATAATGAATTAAATGTGGTAGGAGTAACTCATGTTCAGTACAAGGTCGGTAAGCGCACGTTTTCCGATACCTTTATCGTTGTACAAAACATTAATATGTATCCCTCAGTAATTAGCGGATACCCGTCTATGGGCACTCAAAATATTACCTTAGCACCTGCAAAACACGGCGTGTATATCAAAGGAAAATTCTATAAGTCTTCTAATACCCTAAAATCAGTTTTAGATAATAAGGAGACAGACAGAGTAGTCACTTATATCGAAGAACCAATCACTTGTCTCATGAACCAAAAAATAATACAGGCGACCCAACAGAATTCTCGCTTGCCCGTAATATCAGCTTGCATGCAAACTCTCGAGCCGAACGTAACTTCGAACATATTAGTGCGTGTAAAGAAAACCTTGCCAGGATCTGAAATGTTAATCCTTTCCGACACTCTGAAAACACACGGATTATCCGTCACACAAGCCATTTATACAGTCGGCTCACAACAACAATGTAACATGAAGTCTGTAATCATTTGAATACCACTTTAGTAATCCACAAAAATCAACATATCTTGGATGTGAAGTTTATAAAACATCGCATTCTTACAGTAGCTGAGATCAATCACGCTCAATCAGTTGCGGATGAATCCCTTTTGCAATCTATAAAGAACAAAATCAATAAGGACATTCAAGAAGAAGAAATTCAGCAGAAATTTTTTAATCTTTTAACTGAATATCATGATGTTTTTTCCACTACGGATGGAACCTTAGGAAAAACGGATGTCATCGAGCATCAAATAAGGCTAAAGGACAAACAGAAAGTAATCTATGTACCTTCGTACCACTTCCTATGAAATTTCAGAATGAGATAACTGAGGAAGAGTGGTAAAATGCTAAAAGAAGGAGTCATTAGGAAATCAAACAGCCCTTATAATTTTCCGTTAATAGTAGTACCGAAAAAAGATCGAACTTGGCGGATATGCCGTCGATTTTCGTCGCTTAAATGAGGAAACAATCCCTGACCGATTCCCAGTACCATGTACTGACGATATTCTATCTCTACTAGGTCAGAACAAATATTTTACCAGCTTGGACCTACTAAAGGGCTTCCATCAGATTCCGTTGGAAGAAGAGAGTATCCCATACACTGCCTTGAGCACAGCCAGGGGACATTATGAATTTTTGCGTATGCCTTTTGGTTTACGTTGTGCTCCTATAACTTTTACTAGAATGATAAACATTGTGTTTGGAGACTTGTTAGGAATAAAATATCCTATATGGACGACCTAGTAATCTTTTCTAATACCTTAGAAGAACATCTACGTAAATTAGAGTTAGTGCTACAAAGACTAAGGCAGCATAACCTAAGGGTAAAGATAAGTAAGTGTGAATTTTTAAAAACAGAACTAGTCTATTTAGGTTTCACGGTGTCTAGTGAAGGTCTTAAAGTAGTCCATAATAAGGTATCGGCTATCCGTAACTTTCCGATACCTATTAACGTCAAGGGAATACAGCAATTTTTAGGCTGTAGCGGATATTATCGGAGGTTCATTAGGAACTACTCCATCATAGCCGCTCCCCTAACCGATCTTATAAAAAAGGGCGTAGATTTCATATGGTCTGAAAATCATCAACAGGCGTTCGATAAATTGAAAGATGAACTGTGTAGTTCTCCTATCTTGAAATTTCCTGACTTCAGTAAGGAATTCTTTATAGCAACAGACGCCTCAGACCTAGGAGTAGGTGGGGTATTGCTTCAACAATATGATAAACAGTTTTTCCCTATAGCTTTTTATTCACGTAAACTGAGACCTTCCAAAAGTAAATATGCAGTAATAGACAAGGAAGGGCTCGCTATTGTTAATTCACTCGTGCATTTTAAATTTATAATATACGGTTATCCCCTCAAGGTTCTCACTGATCATAAGCCCCTAACCGACTTCTTTAAAGGCTTTAGTCACAGCCCTAAGCGAACTCGGTGGCACATGATCATCCAGGACTTTGGCGCGAGGATCGGGTATTTACCTGGGAAAGCAAATATCATTGCTGACGCATTATCACGCAACCCCTCTTCATCTTGTACCGAGCCATTAGCTGAATTAATAGATATCTCAACCTCCACGCCCATTGTTAAAACTATATCGAAGCAGGAAGATCTGGGCTGGAGTGCTGAACTATTACAGACGGAACAAAGAAAAGATCCGCAAATAGAAAAAATCATAATTGCATTAAACGGAAATCCGAAGGAAAAGGAATATATAAAGTATAAGCAGCAGAATTATATAATCAAAGATAATATCCTGTGTAGATCCGTGACGAGGAAAACCCGCAACACACCACAGTTGAATAATAACCAGGTGGTGGTACCTATCTCACTCATACCCACTGTCTTAAAATGGTTGCATGAAAATCCACTGCATGGACACCCGGGTTATTCCCTAATGTCACAGAAAGCCAAATCTTTATTTTATTGGCATACGATGCTTACAGATATAAAAAAGCACATAGCAAATTGTCGCACTTGTCAAGAATACAAAGGGCACACGAAGACACCTGTCAGCCTAGGGGCTTACCCCGTGCCAAATCAACCCTTTGAAAGAGTACACTTAGATTTATTATCAGGATTTTACGAGTCAGACAGAGGAAATAAGCACTTCCTAGTAATCATAGATGCTTTGACTCGATATACAGAACTGATAGCGCTTAAAACAAAAACCGCAGTCGAGTGCGCTAGAAAGTTTTACGAGTGCTACATTTGTAAACATGGAATTCCACACACCATTATATCAGACTCGGGCGGGGAGTTCAATAATCATTTCCTTAACTCCTTGTGCGAATTCCTTTGCATAAAGAAAATCAATACCATGATCTATCACCCAGAGTCTAATGGGCTAGTGGAAAGGGCAAATCGTAAGGTTTTAAACATTTTAAGGGTCACCTTAGGGGGGGCAGACCCTAACTGGGACATTGCCATACCTGCGGTACTAAGCACACTTAATCACTCGTATCATGTATCTATTAAAATGACACCGCACGAGGCACTGTACGGTATCCCAGCTAGAACACCTTTCCATGTATTAACGCCTACAATTAATTTATCAAATCCTCTAAAGGATGTTATGGATGCAAGCATAAGTCGATATAATATACTTCGTAAGAATCTAGAAGAAGCACAAATTATAATGAAAAGAAATCATGATAAAATAGCTAAGCCAACTAGAACATATATATGCCGTGGGCGATCAGGTATACATACAAGTATACGTATGTAAAGGTTTAAATTATAAACTGACACCTAAGTTTGAAGGCCCGTTTAACATTTTAGAAACATTAACGGCCAATAGATTTAGGGTTCAAAATGTATCCAAACCCACTGATGTGAGAATAGTTCCATTGGCACATATCAGAATCTAAAGAAAGGTAGATGGAGTGAGGGAAAAAAACGGTTGTATTTATGAAACTTGTATAATAATTTATGTATATATATATCAATCATATTTGTATGTAAACATATTCTTTTACACGAGTTATTACATATATTTTACTCATTGCAGGTTTTCAAAAATGAATCTGTTATTGTTAGGAGTGATATTGTGTGTTCAGACATCTTTGTTGTATGGAAAGAGCGCTAAGACGAAAGAAATAGAATTTAATCATGGCTCGATTATCGAGAGAACAGAAGACATTTGTATGGTGTCGAGTAATATAGTCATAGAAGTGGATATGCAGGCCATATTTTTGCCTGAAGATGACGTCCTTAACTTAAAGAATGACCTGATGAGGTTTGCCATTTTGCTTAAGGAAATGCACCAACGTAATTTTCATGCTAACTCAGAGATTTCGCTAGCTCAAACCCTAAGCGTCGCGGAAATGTTGTCTTATGACATACAAAATAAAACCGCTGAGGCAGAGGAACTTGCTCGTGACTTGCTGATGTGGTCTGTGCGGCACAATAATCTTGAACGCCGCAACCCGCTTATTCTGGCTGGACTAAACATCTTGGGATCTGTTGCGAGTCTAGGCTTAGGAATTTCAAATCGCCTTAAGATAAATAATCAAAATAAAAGAATTGAGTTTTTGCAACACAAAACCGAATTAGCTTTGTCTGAACTTCACAGCCAGTTATCCTCAATCAATCAAATAATGAGTTTGGTAAACGAACATTCAAATAATATCGATCAGATTATGGAAGTTCAACATTTGCTGGCTACGTTAGCTTACTATAGTTCGAAAATAGATCATATCCGTGTGAAAATATCACATTTTATTGAGAAATCAAAAGACTATGTAGAAGCTATTACGTTAGCGACAAAGGGTGTGTTATCTCCACACCTCATGCCTATTAAAGATCTGACGTTAACTTTGGAGAACGGACGGGAGAAACTAGGTTATATTCCTTTATTAGACGCCCATAAAGTAGAGTTCTATTATAGCCTAATATCAGTCAGCGTTGAAAATTATAGGATTATGATCACCATACCTTTTGGCAATCATATAAAATAGCACCGTTTCCTACTTTCATGACGAATAACTCAAGTCCAGTAATATCCAATTTGACGGGGCATGTTCTGATTTCTTCTGATAGGAAATCATTTACAGTCATTAAAGACTTAGATAAACTCACTCACTGTTCAGAAGCCATGAATAATAAAATTTGTACAGCTGACTCTTTGAATTCTATCCTATATCAACGGATTCATGTGAGTTAGGCATAGTGCTAAACGGCTCTCTCTCTCATACACGCGAAGGTTGTCTGAAGAAACTTTATCCCTTTTACAGTAATAAGTTCAATTACAGAATGAATAATGGCTCCTGGATCCGATACGACAAAGACGGTTTTAAAGTCGAATGCCCAGATGGGACCACCGCCCATTCCCCAATCTTTGTAGCAGCTGATGGTTGTACGGGGACATCTACAAACTACACCGTCAGAGGGGTCAACACGATAATACGTGAGAAGGCGTATTTTGCGAACTATACCTGGGCGTCTACAATTATCCCATCACTACCTCTCCCATACAACGCGCGGGTGGCTCATCGTTTGACGCAACTGGCTGAGATGAACCACGCATCACCGACTTATGCAGGTGGAGAAAATCTTCGTTACTACGTTCTGCTGGCCGTGTTCAGCGTGACGGCCATATTGGTTATCGCCGTCAACATCTTTGCTTGGCGTAGGCTGAGGCGTACACAGAAGGATCTCCAAGGAAACGTATTGTCCCGTCCAGATGACGTACCCGTTACACTCAAGGCGTTTGCGTTCAGGGCCGCTTGAAACTGGCCATTTCATTTGGTGCCTAGGAAAATTGTCTGGAATTGTGTTGTGTGTGAAAAGCGGTCTGTATGCTGGCAAAATGTAGGACAAGAAAGACTCACGCCTTTGCATTTGAACAGTTAAAGTATCTCCTGGGCACCTAATAAAATATTATAGCCCTATATATTAATCTGTGCACAATTATACTATTATACAATTGTATATACTCCTAAAGGTATTTTTTGGGCACCTAATAAAATATACCAGCCCTATATATTAATCTGTGCACAATTATACTATTATACAATTGTACCATTATATTTACTATTACAAAGAGTGACAAGTACTCTTTAACAATTATCCATGATCATGTTTGTAATCTATCAGTAACCGCTATTCTTAATCAGGTTACCTATTACCATAATCTACCAGTAACCACTATTCTTAATCAGGTTACCTATTATCATAATAATCATGTATACATGTTAACCTTTTGATTTTTACCTTTTGATTATTTTTGGGTACCTAATCATTATTATTACCAAACATGGATCTAGATTTTCCATGCATTTATCTTTGTTTATGAATATGTCCAAAAGGGTATGTAACAGAACCTTTTTTATGCATTTAATCACTTATTATGTTTATATCTAAACATATGTTACGAGCACGCTCCTAAGAAACCATGTTTAAAGTAACTTTTGTTATTCAAGGCTTGAATGGTAGCTGTCCGAGCCTAATGTAATAAATACATTTTAGAATTACATAATCTGTAAATAAAAACCCATGACCTGAGGTCATTGGCATTAGGAGGGTCCTACGTGACCAAGGCAGATCTAGATTACGCTATGCGATGTCTGCAGTAGCCTGGTTTAGGTTTGGTTAGGAATGTCATCATGTTGTATATTGTCAACCTATCACAAACACCTTCCATGGGAAGTGGTTGACCTGTTAACCTACGCTGGAAACTTGTAACTTCCGAGCCGGCGGACTACGTATGTTTTTATGTGAATCGCTGAGATAGCTAATGTTTCGCTATTGACGTGATGCTCTAATGTAGCAGTTCATTTCTATCGATCAAACGAAACGGTCTCACGACCGAACTGTCTCTCTTGTTATGGAGTTACAGAATAAAGTTGTTGTGCTATTTTCAACTTATCCGTTTGAATCATCTCCTTTAATTTAAGAAGAACCACTCTACTAAGATATCACATAGGAGAAAGAAGGAACCAGAAATACTTACGAATGACAGTCGTAAGGAAAAACAAACAGTCTTTCGCAAAAGCGAAACGACTAAAACATATACAAAAACCTAACATACAATGGCACACACTGACAGCTTTGTCAAACTGCAACAGGTAAACTTTCTTAAATGAAAAATTAAAAACGAGTCTCTCTCTCTCTCTGTTGTTTAATTGACTGAATATAAATAAAAAGTATAAACAAAAACGATTCTTTCGTGCCAGCCCTGTGAGACCAATAAATTATTAGATGTTTTAGATCAACTACAGAGTGCAGTTCCTGGAATTTCCAATCCTGTTCCAAGAAAACAGAGTGCCAGGGTACGTTTACCTGAAGTAAAGATTAACAGCTTTGATGGAAGGGTAGAAGAATGGCAAACTTGGTGGGACAGTTTCCGTTCATTAGTTCATGATCGTAAGGATATGGACAAGGTATTGAAAATGACACACCTTAAGTCCTGTTTGAAAGGTAAAGCATTGTTAGTTGTCTCAGGATTTCAGGTCACAGACCAAGACTATGATGATGCTATTGCAGCTTTGCAAGATAGATTTGCTAACCCAGAGAAAGTAAAACAAACATTAGTGCTTCAGTTGTTCAATATGGTTAAGCCTAAGAATACTGCTAAGGAATTGGAGCAGTTTAAGCTAGATTTTGAAAGAATTATGAAGACTCTTCAACACTATGTTACTGATTTACAGTCTTCCCATTGGCTTATTGCTGTTCTGTTACAGAGCAAGTTGCCTACAGAGGCAGAGGCCAGAGATGTTCATTTTTCAGAAATTTCAGACTAAATATTTTACGGTTGATCAAATCAGCACAGGTCTTGCCGACCACCTTGAATTTCTTGATAGGATGCCAAATAGTGGCAAATTACAGTCTGATAGTGATAAATTTCCACAGGATAGTGGCAAATCTCAAGTTAGAGATAAAGTGAAATCCTCCAACCAGACACAGCAGGTATTTACAGATAAGACTCAGATTGGAACTTATTCGATTGAAGCAACATCTTCTAAAAACCAATGTTTATTGTGTTCATCAGATAGTCACAGAACCAGACGATGCTCAAAGTATGCTGATGCAACTTCCCGAAGAAGTAGGCTGATAGATATGGGACGGTATTCTAGATGTTTTAAGAAATAAGCATAATGGCCGGTGTTTGCAGCCTATTAAATGCTTTGTCTGCAATAAGACTAATCATAATGAAGTTTTTTGCTACAGCAATTTTGGAGGCAAGTTGCAAAGTGAGGTGAAATCAGATGGTACTGTAAAGTCAGATAAGCAAGTTAACAATACTACAGACAGTGAAGTTAAGAGTGTAGTTTCAAGTACAAAGAGTGCTGGGTCCAAATATTCTGCTTTAGCTACGGCTCAGATCAAGGTATCTAATAATGATAATTCCAAGACAGTATGTTCGCTGCTTTTTCGATCCTGGATCCCAGATTTCATTTATTACTTCCAAGTTAGCTACGGCACTACAACTATAGACTGTTGAGAGTCAACAACTTGTTTTGCAAGGTTTTCAGTCCCAGCCAAAGGAGGGACAATTTGATATCGTGACACCTCTAGTTTCTCTAGGTAGGAGGATTAAGAAGATGAAAGTTGTAATTGTGGATGAGTTACCAGGTAGCATTTCTGCACCAGGCATGCATAAGGTTTATCAAATGCTGCAGGTTAAAGGGATTAAAACTGCAGATGAAATTTCATCCGAAACTGTCTCAGGGATTGAATTAATGGTGGGTTCTGATTATTTTGCTGATTTTGTTGATGGTGTTACCAAGTATGAAGGTGTTAGATTGCTTGAGACACCTAGTGGTTACATTCCATTTGGTAGGATTTCCTAACAATTTTCCAATAACTTGGAAACTTCCGTTAAGACAAATGTTGTTTGCAGATTAACTGCTAATATTTCTCCTCTTCATGTTAGTGATTTAATTGAAGAGAATAATGAACAAGTTCATTAATTATGGGAATTAGAATCGATAGGCATCAATCCAACTACCCCATCTGTAGAAGATGATTGTGTCTACAAAAGGTATGTCAATAGTGTTGAGTATCAAAATGGACAGTATTTTGTTCGTCTTCCCTGGAAAGAAAATTGCCCTCTTTTGCCCAACAACCATAGAATGGCTTTAGGTCAAGTGTATACCTTAAGGAAAGATTTATCTAAGGTTCCTGGACGCTTGGATGCATACCATAATATCATCCAGGATCAGTTAAAACAGAAATTTATTGAGAAAGTTCCTGATGCAGTAGCTGGTGCTAATACACATTATATTCTGCATCATGGGGTGTTTAAAGATTCAGACTCTACCCCCTTAAGGATAGTGTATAATTGCAGTACTCGAGATGGAAAGGATAATCCTTCTCTCAATGATTGTTTAATCAAGAGACCCTCCCTGACAGAGAAGTTAGGTGATGTTCTGTTAAAGTTTAGAGTCGATGATTTTGCATTTTGTGCAGATATTAGCAAGGCCTTTTTGCGGGTAGGCCTGCAGAATGTTGATCGAGATTTTGTCAGGTTTCTGTGGTTCCGAGATCCGCAGAATCCAGAAGCAGGTTTAGACACTTATAGATTTGCTAGTGTGCTGTTTGGTAGCACATTATCTCCATTTTTGTTGATGGCAGCACTTGACTATCATTTGAGTAGGTCAGGTAGCCCCTTTAAGAATTTGATTGCCAAATCCTTTTATGTTGATAATCTTCAGGGTAGTATGTCCAATGAAGCAGAATTGTTAGAATTTTATACTGAGGCTAACAGGCAACTGAGGAGTGCCAATATGCCCACTCAGGACTTGGGTAACTAACAATGAGAAACTTAAAACTAAAATTGAAGAAGATAACAGTGGTTATGTTGTTCCTACCACTACTTCAGTTCTTGGATTGAATTGGGATGTCAACTCAGACATGCTTAGTCTGAAGTCTGCTAAAATATTTGTACCTAAAGTAATCACAAAATGCAATTTACTTAGTTTGGTCTCAACGGTTTTTGATCCACTAGGATTCCTTTGTCCAGTAATCGTATGGGGTAAAATCCTTATTCAAGCTGTTTGGAGGACTAACGTCTCCTGGAATGATCCATTAGGTGAAGAATTTTCAAGTAGTTGGATGGAATTATATGAAGAGTTCAAGCCACTTAGTGATTTTTCAGTACCTCGCAAAGTTGCAACTTAAGGAGTAAACTATGTTTTGCACATATTTTGTGACAGCTTGACCAAAGCTTATGGTTGTGCAGCCTATTTGGTAGGAAATGGAGAAAGTTATCTTATTATGGCAAAAGCTAAGGTTGCTCCCCTTAAAACAAAAACTCTTCCACAATTGGAACTGACATAAATTTGGTTAGGAACTAAATTAGCCAACTATATTCACAAAATTTTAAGATATTAATATTTCAAGAACTGTGATTTGGTCTGATAATGAGGCTGCTATTCAATGGGTCAGAAATGATAATTGCAAAATTACTTATGTCAAGAACAGGGTGGCTGAGATCAGAGAAGTGTCAGCCAATTATCAAATATTTCATGTATCTACTGGAGAAAATCCTGCTGACTTAGTGACTCGCGGAGTTGAAGTTAAAGACTTAGTGTCAAATTCTTTATGGTTTAAAGGTCCTTCTTGGCTACCATGTGAAAGTTTGTGGCCAAGTCAAAAGGATGAAGTTGTAGTTTATGAGATAACAGCGGAGATACAAATTGATCCAGTTAAGGTTGAATGTTTGTTTGAAGTTAGAGAATGTTCTTCTCTGAAGAAGATTTTCATGATAACGAAATATGTATTTCAGTTTCTGAAAAAATTGTTACTCAAGATATCACCAAATCGAGTGTCAAAGATAACTTTACCAGATCCAAGTTTATTGGCTGAGATATTATCAACTTACTAAGTTTAAAGAAACTTTTTCTTGGCCGTTTTATTCTGTGAATCCTGATCCTATTGAATTTGAGAGCTTGTATGATCTTTTGCAGAGACCAGATAGCTTGTCTGTGGAATGTTCTGATTTGATTAAGGACTTAGGTCTGTATTTTGATCCATCCATTGGACTGATGAGGTCAAGAGGTCGCCTCCAGCATGCTGAGATTGCTGTGAATTCCAAATATCCTGTACTAGTTCCACCAGGAGAACATTTAACTAACCTTTTCATTTTAAAGGCACATAGGTATATTTACATGGAGGAGTACAGGAAACTCTTGCTACTATTCGTTGACAACTTTGGATTCCCAAGGGAAGGCAAGCAGTATGCAAAGTGATTAGAAAATGTGTTCTCTGTAGGAAAGTTGAAGGTAAACCTTGTGTTTACCCTGGTCCCCCTTCTTTACCTTTACATAGAGTTGAACAGGCCATTTGAGAATGTAGGTGTTGATTATTCTGGACCTATTGTCATTACAAAGACTGAAGATAATGAAGGTTTATATCTGCTTGTTTACCACTACAGCTACAAGAGCAGTTCACCTAGATGTGGCTTTAGATATGACAGCAGAATCATTCTTATTAATTTTTCGTCGGTTTTGTGGCACCTGGTCTGTTCCCAAACAAATAATTTCAGATAATGGGACAAACTTTAAAGCAACTGCCAATTTTCTTGAGGAAATATGTAGTGATCCTCAAATACGAGAATATTTTAGTAATCGTGGTATTGTTTGGAAATTCATCGCTCCCAGAGCACCTTGGCAAGGTAGCTTCTATGAGAGGATGATTAAGGTTGTTAAGAATTGTTTGCGAAAGGTTTTGTATCATAAGAGAGTCAGTTTAGATGAACTTCAGACTGTGGTTGTTGAGATTCAATCTTGTGTTAATAATAGACCGCTCACCTATATCAACAGTGATAGGATGTCTCCAGAACCCTTGTCACCTTCATATCTCCTATATGGCAGATCGATTGAAGCTATGCCACCAGTAGTTTTAGTGGATGAATCTGATCCTACTTACATGGACCACGATCAATTGAATAAGCAATTTTCCTTATTGTCTTGTATCATTTCCAAGTTTGAGAAGGTCTGGAAGAATGAATATATAATTTCCTTAAAAGAACGTCATTATGGTTCTGATAGAGCTAGGGAATTGAATACTCTTAAAGTTGTGGATGTTGTTTTGGTCCAAGTTGAATCTCCAAGAAGTGAGTGGCCTCTAGGTAGAATTGTTGAAATTCGACCTGATTCAGAAGGAGTCATACGTTCTGTAGATGTGTACTGCAAAGGTCATGTCAGTACACGAACAGTTGAAAATCTTGTACCTTTAGAGGTTAGTGAACCAGTGAATGTGGAACTTATAGGTAATCTTGATGATAATGTGAACACTGATGTTCCTAGTTCTGAAATGCCTCATCCCCCTGGTCAAATGATTGAAACATGTCCTCAACGTGCTAGCAAAACTAGAGCTATACTAGAGAGGAGGGAGCTCTGTAAGTCGAGTTTAATTCTTATGTGAGAAATCACCCTTTTTTGTTGCTTAATTTTTTTTTTGGCTTGGCCCAAGAATGTCATAAAATGACACATTTAATTTTCATTTCCATTAAAAGAAAAGGTGTTAATTTCTTTATCATTAACTTTATTTAAGATTTTGTGATTTACTAATTAATGATTATTAATTATTTTTAATTATAAGTGATATTTTTTCGCCTGTATTTCGCAAATGCGACAAGAGTTTCCCTCCACTTTTTTTCCCGCCTTAATGTTGGGGTAATGTGCGGTTGTCCGGGTTACTGTACACAAGTGACAATTTAGGGGACATTCGTGGTTCCCAATAGTGGCGAGCACTGCCATTCTTTATTGGTTATACTATGTGTAATTAAGTGTACTTATCTTCCTGAAGACGACGAACCAGCAAAGTATCTTATATAAGTTAATTTGCATGTTTGGCCAAATGTGTATAGGGGTTATATAAGAATGCTAGGTTAGTTCTCGTGTCTGCGTTTGGTGACTACCAACGAGTTTTAAGGTAAACACGAGTTGATTTCTGGTTTGTAATAAAATTCCAGTGCCTAAAATTCCTACCGTTGTTGCCTTCTTAAAGAAAATTATGTGCTGTGGACCATGTTGAGCAATCGGAGGATATAATTTCACCACACATATCATCTCGTTTCATCTGGCCACGTTTAGTCCTGGCCCTAATGTACAGTCCCGTATGCATTCTTTTGTGCCCTAAATTTTTCAATTGCTGTGAGTAGTATGACCCTTGACCTTTATTCCTCATTCTGTCAGACATCTGGTTAGTTGGGCATAACTCCAGTACAAGCCCATTTAAATATGGTGTCTGTTGGTCGTACTAGAAAAATAACTTTTTTTAGTTAATAGGCTTCAGAAGTAAATTATGCTTCTACAATGGCAGGGAATCCATTTCTGACCTTAGTTTTAGAGTTAGAGATGTCATTAACCCACAAACCCAAGATAGTAACTACTGGCCAACGCAATTTCTTAACCCATTCTAAAAGTCTTCATGTATAAGTATTGATCCTTTTAGGGTGTGATTTGTGTGTAAAAGTGCATTAGTGTATGTGGAATTTTTTAAATATACATATTTTTTTATCATCTATTTTGTTGTGCTGTGTGGCCATTGGGCTTCAGGCATGGCTTTGTGCAGTAAATTTCATAGATCAGTCTAGAATTCATGGATTTTATTTTTGGAATTACTATGACAGTTTGAAAGATATTTGGGGTTTGTCAAGGACGGGTAATATCATCTACATTGTATTTTGAAGAATTTTAAAACAGAATGGTGATTCACAACTACAAATGAAGCAGTGACAAGAGAAATTCACCTACTTCTACGTTTTTATAGATTGATGTATCTATGAGTTTAATCTTTAGAAATGCCCTATATTTTTTTTTTAGTGAGGAGGGCATTTCATGCAATGAGTAATATAATATCCACACACTTTTTTTCTTTATAAATTACAATACAAGGTTAATTTAACTATAAATGAAACTTTTTTTTAAGGGACATATCATGGTGCAAAGAAAATTATAACTTATTTTGGTTTCAATTAGTAGTACGTTAGGTAAAATCGATTCAGTATCTGTATTAGGATAAAGATAGCTCATTATTAATCGTTGCCATCATCAGATGTACATGCCTCATTGCTTTTACAATCACTACTGTCTTTGTAGCAATATGTGCTACAAGAGACACTCCATGCAATGAGTAATATACTATCCACACACTATTTTACAAATTACAGTACAAGGTTAACTAAACTCCAAAGGAAACATTTTATGCGACATATCAAGGTGAAAAGAAAATTGTAATTAATTTCTGTTTCAATCAATAGCATATTGGGTATAATCAATCAGTATCTGTCAGCTTTGCAACAGCAATGATTTGTTTCACCACATTTGCTAATGCACTGCCAGGTAACTAACTACCTTGTCATCTGGAAGTGTCCTTAGGAATTTCATTGGTAAGAGATGGCTGCTTTGTCTTTACCACCCGAACTTTCCTGGTTCAGTTCATTGGTTGTACCTGGGATGAGTGTTAGTGCATTCTGTAACATAAAGAACCCACGGTATAAGTGCCCATGAACAGAACTTGATGTTGGAGGCAGCATTTCCAGTCCCTTAAATGCTGGCGACATATAGATCTGATGACGTAGCTCATCAAAAGTTGATGCTGCAGTCTTTGATCTTGCCCCTGCCCATGCTCGTACTAAGAATCTTTCAGCCATATGCAGATCCTCATCTGATAATACATCAGTCTCTGGAAAGTTCGCCAGTAGTTGGGTAGGACTGCTCTGAGTTGTAGGCATTTTTTGTAAATGTCATGTCAGTATGAATAATTTCACCAATGCTTGTGAAATGTGTAAGACCCCTTTACTGGCGAACCTTAGACATAAAATCCAGTAAAACATGGGTCTTCATTGGTGACTGCCAGCTGAATTGATTGTAATGCTCTGTTGTCAGGCATTGCTCAAGTTCAGCCACAAGCTGTGATTTACCTGTTTTTGTGGTGAAGTCGCCATCAAACAAAGGAGAAACGGGAAGGAGGTCATACTTCATAATCTCTGAAACTGGATTACCCCTCTCTTTCAATTTCCATAGTCCTATGTGCATGTGCAATTTCCTTAGCCACAACAGCAGTTTTGGGAGTTGTGACCAAGCTTTGGACACTGGCATTTGAGTCGAGATGAGGTAGATTGACTTAAAAAATTGTGGCACTTAGCTTTTTAGATTTTAATATAAATCTCACATGTCTGTATGCCTGATATTGTTTCTGACCATTTTTTCAAAGCACTGAGGAATTGTTCCTGTACCATGGGATTAACAATCTCTTTGGTGACAATGTTGTGCAATGGAACAACAACCTTGACATCATAGGGGTTCTCACTCTGAAGAACAAAGTCCAGTAACTTTGATACATTGATGTCAAACTCCATCCCTTTATGACCACATAGCTGTCATGGTAATGGCTTCATAGCATTGAATGATAAGTTAAAGGAAATGAAAATGCATTTTCTTCAAGTAGGTCTGCAGCAAAGAGGCTTTTGCGCGTGTGTTGGAGGCGCCTGTTCTCATGATGATTCTAGAATCGGCAGGAGTTTTGTGGAACGCGACACGGGCCGTCACATCGTGAGAAACGCAGCGATTCCTGATGCAATAATTCGTCGAGATCCTTCTAACTAAGAAGTTCCGGTAATCTCGGGAGCCTGTGATGTTCGCTGGTAGGCCACGCCCCCAGGTTGCCATATAAATACGACTGACGAAGTAGGAGGGAGCAGATCATCAGTAAGAGTCACAGATCAGATTATCAGTGAGAGCCCAGCAGCAGAGATCAGAGATCATCAGAGAGAGATAAGAGTAGAAGGAACAGACGAAGGATCAGAGAGGAAAAGGCGCTCGAGAATTTGGTCAGATTCTGGTCAAGTCGTCCAGTTAGGGAGAATGACCGAGGTATTTTCGTCGTTGAGCAAGCCTTGTGAGCAGAAACTTTCTACAAGAGGTTTCGAGGAGTTCCTGCCCTTCAAGTATCAAGAATAGACATTGCTTTCCTCAGTACGGAGTCAAGAAGACATCTAAAGTTCCGCAGTTCTCCTTTTGTGAAGCCACCGCTTCGAGCATAGATCTCCGACAGCGCAAAACTGGCCAGCAAGTACTTTCATTACCCCACTGTTTCCCCAGTTCGTGCATTGTAAGATTTTACCTTTATGTAAATAGGAGACACCATTCTGCATTTATCTTTGTTAGTAAGCTTGTAAATAAACCTCTGTCGTGTTTGTGTATCTTTCTATATTCGTATCCCCAATTTCAACTGTTGGTGTTGAATTCTTTTTGTTTATTTTAATATCGAACTTGGAGCGGACCTCTCGGAGTTCGTAACAATAGCTCATGATGGACACCACTTGCCTCTAAATGTGTCATGACCCCTGTGTTGTGAGGGAATTAAGGAGGTTAGAGATTCCTATAATTTCATGAAAGAGAAGCTCAAACTCGGCCTATGGACACATCACCTGAACTATCGACAATGACAGTTCACCTGGGCCTTTCTCAGCTCTATTAATGGACTGCTCCAGCTTCATATCAGGTGCGCCTGCACAAAACTTGCCACTCTCCCTGTCCTTGACCACAAACTTTCCCTTATGAAGTGTTGGAATAACAAGGGCTGTTCTACTTCAAGAACCGTGATCCTTTCAAGGTACCAAGAGGCATATCTGAAGTAGTTGATGCAATCGTAAAGCTCTCAATATCTTCATCGATGATCTGATTGCAGCAACTTGTAGTAACCAGTTCCCATCATGGTCAGCAGTAATTATTTGTTTTATTACATGTACAATGGACTGAAATATACCCAAATAACTACAGAGACCTGATCTGGCTTCACATTCTGCTGTAAACTTCAAGTACCTCTCTTGCAGCTCGCTACCCTTAGCACTCACAATGTTGAATTCTGCTGTAGAATTACACTCTCTAGCAAGAGAAGTCAAGAGGTTGGCAAGCGACTGCAATAATGAGTTGGATGTCTCAACTGAGTTCTGAGCAATGAAAGCTTTCCATTTGAGAGAGTCAATCATTTTCGAGACTATCAGCAGACCTTTGAGTGAGCGAACATAGTGTGAACCTGATAGGACAGATTGGAGGACTTTCTTCCCAAAATATTTCACACTCAATTATCCCATCATCTGGTTGTGTGCCTATCAAAAGTCGTCTAGCACAACCCAAGAGAATTCTGGAGTAGTGAAACATACCCATCATGGGAAATGTCATTGAAAGCATTTGGGTCATGTATCACAATATCCGCACCTGTATGGAAAACACCTTCATCACAGAACAGTGGTAGAATAGTCTGGCCTAATTGGTGTCGCACACTCTGAAAGTTGACGAGTACTTTATGAACTGTAGCATAGTATTTAGTGACAGGTGGAATCACTGGGAGAAATCCAACTCTCATAACAGGAACTTTAGACTCAGTACTGTTATGAGAGCATGTATACCACTCCAAGTTGGCAGCTCTCCTACGACTGCAGCAGAATGTGGTAAGCCACAGCGAACAAGAGTGAGGAGAAATTCTACTTTTTCAGACTCTCTGGCTGCACACTCAACCTTTTTATGATCTATATTGCAGTTTTCCCATGTTAAAAACTCAGATGGTAGACTGGGTCTGTGAATGGGCTTATGGTGAATGGGTACAATCTGGCATGGTAAATTCAACCTTTGCATAGGTGAGGATTTTGACCAGAGTGTTGATGAAAGTGGGGACTTTTAACCCGGTTTTTGTGCTGCATCTTGGAATAGTGCCATTTGCTGTGTAGTGCTTGCTTTGAGTCCCTGACAAAGATGATTTATCAGCATAATCACTGTTATTCATTGCTCCAATACAAAAGCCACTGTCACTAAAGTGGCTGGGAATAGGGGTACCATTACCCTCTGAGGCATGCACAGCATACGATGCCAGGAGATTTCTGGCTCTTTTCACTTCATTGTAACTTGTTGAAACACCAATGTGATTCAGTGTGGTTATAAAAGCCCGACTTCTTGTCTTACCACATGTACTTTGACTAACCATCGCCTGTAATGGATTCTTTTGTTTGCCTTTATGGAGATGGTAAGTGAGAATCTGGAATAGACAGTGAAGTTGGGTGAGCTGATTTATAGCACCTCTGGAACCATCACAATCATCATTAGCATCAGGTATCACAATTGGATGGACATCAACCATGCTAGCTTTTGGAATATTAAATAACGCTGAAAAGAATGTCCTCAAACCATCTGCCATTGTTGTAGCCTCCCAAGAGTTTTTCAGCTCTTCAGCATCACAAAACTTATCCCCAAGACCAAAGTTAACCTGTTGTAATATCCCTCTCATTATGTAGCGCATCATGAAGGATATTCTGGTTTTTTATCTTGGTTGCCAGCTCGCCAAGATGAATAGCTGATGAATACACCAACTCAGAAGCATTCCGGCTAGGATTCATATGAATATATATATATATCTATATATATATATATATATATATATATATATATATATATATATATATACACACACACATATATATATGTATATATATATATATATATATATATATATATATATAACCTCATAAACACATGAATAGCTCTCTGAATTTTCTCATGACACTGCTAAGAAAACCTACCCTGTAAATATATAAATAATTCTATACATTTGATTTCTGGGTTAATGGCATGTCAAACTTCAAAGGTAAGGTCAGAAATGGATTCCTAACCATCGAAAACCCTTATATAGAAGTATTATTTACTTCTGGAGCCCATTAACTAAAAAAGTACATTTTTCGTACAACAGACAGACGTCATATTTAAACGGGCTTGTCCTGGAGCTATGCCCAACTAGCCAGATGTCTGACCAAATGAGGAATAAAGGTCAAGGGTCATACTACTCATGGCAACTGAAAAATTTAGGGCACAAAAGAATGCATAAGGGTCTGTACATTAGGGCCTGGACTATTTAGCGGTTTTTGACCAAGTAACAACGTTAAGCATATATGAAAGGGCTGTTGCCTTATATAATAAGGCGCCCTATGAGGTTATGTTAGACATGTGATAATCTTACGCTAAGTCGGTTGGTTATGCACTTCCATACTCATTGGAGTGTCTTGGGGTTTGAGGATAATTTACAAAGTCAGTATCTTCTTTCGTTATGACGACGATGTGTTAAACTCATGATATCTTCTTTCTGATGTGAGGTTTCTAGAAGAAAACACTGAGTACAAAAAATAGTTCTATTCTCTGAGATTACATGATGAAGATCAGAGGAAATTTGTACAGGTCTGCCAATGATGATGGCTAATTCAAATCTACATGATGAAGCTTAGGTAAAGATGTACAGGTCTTCTAATGACGATGGCTTGATCGCTTCTGCCAATGATGATGGCTAATTCAACTCTGACTGCCATCTCAGTTACAAATCATAAAGGAAGCAGACAGTAGCTCGAACATATGAACATACATACAGATGACACATTACAAATCACGCAGGCTGTTTGAATTATAGGTCGTGGTAGTTGTCTCAAGCAGGAAGCTTTGACTAATGTTTTCGAAACAAATGAAGGACCACAGGTGACGGCACGTCATCTTAGCCTACTTTATTGTATACGTCATCTTAGCATACTTTATCGTCACTGGTCTGATCACATTCCTGCAAGCAATCTGGTTGACCTCTTAGTTTTAGTTTTTTATATATATGGAATAACATTCCATATTTTTATTATGTAACACTTACATAAAAGCTCGGTCGGCTACAAAACCAACCACTGAATATTACTCAAGCTTGACTTGCATTTGACTTATAGGAGTGTGATACAGACACTATGTGAATATATATAGATATATAGAAAATACTTATAAGTAAAAAATATTCATGGTGTACACAAATACAGATTCAAGTAATAAGATATAAGACATATGCATATGATGATATTCGTAAATAATAGTGATCACGTGATATATACTGATACAGTTTTTCACTTCATCTCATTAAGATACATATGCTACAGAAAATACTAATGTACTCTGATAATTGCATAGGATAAAGATTAACATGATAAAAATCATATTTTAACTGATAAAAATTCATATATGAAGTGGTAAAAATGATTAATTTTTATGCTGATTCATTGATTTTCATGCTAACTTTTATATAACTGCAGTTATTGGTAAGATAAATAAAAGGTAACAGATTGATTATAGGCTACCTGATTTGTTTATACATACACACACACACACCACACACACACACACACACATATATATATATATATATATATATATATATATATATATATATATATGGATTCATATAATTATGATCAATATATGTGCACTTAATGCAACTGATTAACATAAACGACTAATCTAAGTGATTAATCTAGGTGCACTTTAAATAGATTCCTAGTGCGTACACGCACAGATATATTTCGATTCTGTTATTTATGATCATTTATATATAGGATACATGATACTTTATATATAGGATACATGACCGAGGTGATACCCACTGCACATTCTAGCATTTCAAACAACTTTTCGTCCATTACACAGTTCCAGACAACCACCTATAGCCAAATGAAATGGCCAATTCCAAATGGTTAAAAACAAGGGGGAATTGCCTGGGCAGGGTCCAACGTTCTATTTTGCGCTCATGCATTGTTCTCTGCATCCTATGCCATACGAATACGTTCGCGATGAATGAAATCATCCCCAGCACGAGTCCTGCGCCAGCAACGTAGAGTTGAATATTCTCTTGGTCGTAATTGTCGGAAGTATGTCCCTTTGTAGTCAATTCCGCCGGAGCATTCCGCATTAAAAATGAGATTAACGATGGGATACGGGTGTCGGTCGAAGAAGTCCACGAAATAAGCTTGTTCACTTATGATGGTGCTTATTCCCTTCACATTGTAGGCGGTTGTTACTTCACTGCTGTCGTCCGCCGCGACGAACGGGGTTTGAATCTGTAGACGATGTGAAACTCTCGCACTGCAGGATACTGTAACCAGGTTCCGTTAATCAGCCTGTAAGTGAAATTATACTTGTCACAAGGCAAAGTAAATTCAGACAACATCCAAATATGGGAGGGAGAAAGCCATTAAGAACCAGACTTAACCCACATGAATTCGCTGATATTTTATGGAATTCAAAAGAGTCAGCTGTACAAACTTTTTTATCCATGGCATTATAACAATGAGTGAACCTATCCAGGTCTATGATGACTGTAAAAATATCCATAATTATAAAAAATACAGAGATATCAATATGAATCCCAAAGAAAATTCGATATTACTGGTAGTAAGTTACTAGACAAAGAAATGTGAAACGGAGCTATTTATAAGATTGCCAGGCAACATGAGAGTCAAAGAGAATACTAATCATGATTCTGTATTTCTCTACGCTTACTGAAATTAAGCTGTGATAAAATCTGATCCTATGTGCCCCTAACAAAAGTTTCATATTCAATTTTATCGCGCGCATCCTCTGAGGTTAATTTTTAGAACTTTAATAGGCAGGAGATGCAACGAAAGAACCCACTATGTAACTAATTTCTATATAAACTTTGGGTTTTTCAAGAAAATGTGACATTTTCCCATGAATATGATTTACTTGAATTGCAATAGGCTAATGTTGCAAGTAAAATTTTCATATCCATGACCTGATACTTCTAAATGTCCATTTACCAATGTCATTAAGCTGATTTATTGACTAATTGTCTATGAGGTTCAGAAAAAATTAATTCATTTTGATGTTATAGAAATTCTATTTGCTTATTTTGTTCATTAATTTTAAAACGATTGCAATTCCTTAACTAAAGTTGCTTTGCACACACGTATAGACACTTGTACCTAACGGCCTGCCTTGCCCATGAGAAGTTCGTGCTAAGCATTCCTCTCTCCAGCCAACCTGCTTTGCAAGCGGTTTATTGAGGTTAAAAGGAACAATGATGATTCGGCAAATGCGCCAGGCACCTTCAGGACTGATGACGTCGTCACCTGGCAGGAGATTGCTCTCAGCCAGCTAAGAGTTATGTTACTTGCTGTAATAAATACGACTTTAGTATAAATTGGGTATTTTTTGTTTTAATACTCCAACCACACGAGAAGAATGTCTTAAAAAACAGTACCAAAATTGAACAATATAATATTAGTTTCATGTTGGAAATCTGCATGATTGTAAAATATATGTAATTACTTATGTTAAACTAGATATTCCTTATTCAAACTAATGAAAAGGGTATCCATACAAATTCTATATATATTATTTGCCCTGTAAGATCCATATAGGATTATTCCATAGATATACATTTTCACTTCTAGACTTCCTGACTTTAAAATCTCTTTTATTTTATATATTTATTTATTTATTTATTTTTTTTCATTGACTACGAATATAAATCACCGGGACAGACAATATGCTAGTAGGTTTTGATATGTGTTTGAACTTTTAGCTTATTTGTTGTTACTAAAGCGTTAAGTTTGAGTTCAAATCTTTACGCATATGTATTTGGATATTTTATAAACACTTGCTGCATATGGTTACGTTTTGCTTATTGAGTTTATCGTGATTCCTTTCTTATTATAATCTGTAACCCTTCCAACTTCTTACGGAGTATATTATATCGACTCCACTTGTATCCATATTTATTTATTTATTTATATTATTGTTTTCTATATATATTTGATAAATTAATGGTTAGCTTGAATGTGTGGAAAAGTGTTCTAGCGGCGTACCGTATAAGGCTACTTGCGGTATCAATTCAATAGATACAAGATATGAATGATAGAGGTATTTAAAACCGCGAGAACCGCTATAATCCAGTTCGGATCCAATATCACGAGTGTAACTCGTAAGACATGACACTTTCTTATTTATCCGTTCTACCAAACCGATTGACTCTGGGTGATAAAATATGGTATTGGTTTTCTTAATGGAAAGGAATTCACACAACGAGTTAAGGAGATTATTATTGATTTACACCACCCGAGTCAGAGATTATCGTGTGTTGAATTCCATGTTTACTGATTTAGCACTCATAAATATTCCTAGCGCACTCAATTGCGGTGTTTGTTTTTTAGTGCTATTAATTCTATATAACGTGTCAAGGCAATTATTAACACTAAGAGGTGTTTATTTCCTCTGTCAGACTCGTAACTCTGTTAATAATTCTACGTGTATTCTTTCAAGGATTGATTTGGCACATGATAGGCCCTTAAACTGACAGGTGTCTTAGTGTGTCCCTTGTTTTCATGACACGTGTTACAATTAGTTATGTGCTTTTTATATCTGTAAGCATTGTAGGCCAGTAAAATAGTGATTTTGGCTTTCTGTGACATAATGGATTGAAATGCAACCAGTTTAGGACGATTGGTATAAAGAGATTATTACTACTACCTGGTCGTTAGTCACCTGCTGTGTTCTTTGGGTTTTCCTCGTCACGGACCTACATATAATATTACATTTGATTACATAATTCTGATACACATACTTTAAATATACTTTTGCTTTAGGGTTTCTGTTCGAAGTGTTTATTGTTTTGCTTAGCTGCTGACCCTTGTTTCCGTTCGAAGTGTTTATTGTTTTGCTTAGCTGCTGACCCTGTTTCCGTTCGAAGTGTTTATTGTTTTGCTTATTGCTGCTGACTCTTGCTTTGTTCAGTTTGTAACAGTCCTGTGCTCCAACCCAGGTATTCAATGTTCACGATCTCTTGGGTTAATGAATTTTTTGTTTAGATACGGTTTTAACAATAGGCACGGATGTTTCTATATCTTTTAGTCCAAATAATGGTTCTTTGCAGTATGGTGCGGGATTGCGGGATAATGCGTCAGCTATGATATTTGCTTTCCAGGTAGATATTGTATCTTGGCTCCAAAGACCTAAATGATCATATGCCAACGAGTTCCTTTGGGACTGTGTTTAAAGCCTTTGAAAAACTCGGTAAGTGACTTATGGGCAGTAAGGACTTTAACAGGATAGCCGTAGATTATGAACTTAAAATGTACTAGTGAGTTAACGATACCTAGCCCTTCCTTGCCTATTACTGCATATTTACTTTCAGAGGGCTTTAGTTTACGTGAATAAAAAGCTATAGGGAAGAACTGTTTATCATATTGCTGAATTAGTACCCCTCTTACCCCTTGGTCTGAGGCGTCTGTTGCAAAAAAAAAAAAAAAATTCCTTATTTAAATCAGGGATTTTTACGATAGGTGAGCTGCATATTTCCAATTTTAAGATATCGAACACCTGTTGATGCCTTGCCCTTCTTCGTAAGATCTGTTAAAGGAGCTGTCATGATTGAAAAGGTACATATTTACATACGATTGTAATACCCACTACAGCGCAAAAGTGCTGTATCCCTCTTACGTTAATAGGTACCGGAAAGTTATGAATAGCCGACACCTTACCATGGACTACTTCAAGACCTTGACTAGACACATAAAACCTAGATAAACATGTTCGGTTTTTAAAAACTCACATTTAGATGTTTTACTCAGAGATTATTTGTCTTTGTCTCTGTAGCACTAGCTCTAGTTTATGTGAATGTACTTCTAAGGTATTAGAAAAGATTACAAGACCAACCATATAGGCATGTAGGGTATCCCCTAAAAGTCTCCAAACACTATATTGTAATTGGGGCGCAACGTAAGCTGGAGGCATATGTAAAAATTGATAATGTCCCCTGAGTGTGCTGAAAACGGTGTATGAGGTACAATCACTTGGGTAATGGTATCTGGTGAAAGCCTTTAAGTAAGTCCAAGCTGGTGAAAAATTTATTCTGACCTAACAAAGATAAGATATCGTCGGTAGATGGCACTGGGAAACGATCGGGAATCGTTTCCTCGTTTAAGCGACAGAAATCTACGCTGATACGCCAAGTCCGATCTTTTTTGGCATCAAGTTTAAGGGAAAAATTATATGGGCTATTTGATTTCCTAATGACTCCTATTATTAACATTTTTTCAACTTCGTCATTTATCTCTATTTTGAAATTTCATTGGGAGTTTATACGAAGGTACGTATATAGCTTTATGTTTGTCCTTAGACCGTATTTAGTGTTCGATAACATCCGATTCCCCCAGAGATCACTCGCTAGTGGAGAAACATCCTGGTACTCAGATAAAAGATAAAAAAAAATTCTGCTGAATCACCTCAGCTTGAATGACTTTACGGATATTACTTTAGATGGAGTATAAGAGAGATTCATCTATGACTGGTTGGGCGTGATTAAAAATTAGCAACAGTAAAAAATGCGATATTTATATGTATAGGTTTTGTGGATTATTAGATTAACTTGTTGCTGTGAGTCAACCGTGTCTAGGGCTTTGTTCGCGGAAATTGTGATATTTCAGAGTGTCGGGAAGGATTAAAATTTCAGATCCCAGCAAAGTCTTTTTACACGCACTAAGACATTCGAGGGTGCATGTGTTTCGAGATTTTGCGTGCAAACTGCGACTGCGGTTGTGGGAGAATTCTGTTGGGTCGTTGAACAATATCACGATTTATGAGACAAATGATTGGTTCCTCTATATAAGTTATTATTTGATTAACTGTCTCTTTTTGTTCAAAACGGATTTTAATATGTTAGAAGGTTTATAGAATTTCTTTTGATAAACACGCCTTATTTGGCAGGACGTAAGATAATGTTTTTTATAACTATAGAGGTATCTGTAAGCGCTCGCTTCTTGTATTAAAATTACGAGAACCTGCTCTGATTACTTGATACGGTTGTGATTCATAGGAAAATTCCTTTTTAATTCAAAAAGGTATTGGCATGAATGATCCAACATTGCTTTTCCCCGCTCTGCTAGAGTCGCTTATTGTGTGGAATGTGCTATGCTTTGAACACTTGGCAGATTTAACTGACCCTGACCGTTTGACTAGATGACACAGTAACCAAGTTTATTGAAGCATGATTTGTTTGTTTCTGATTTTTAGGGCTACTGTTTTCCTGTTTCTTTTTATAATAATTAGGATTCTTCTCTTTATTACCATCGGCAACGTACTGTTTAGCATTCTGTTGTTGGTTACATATAAAGCAACGAACGTAAGAATGACTTGAACTATAAAGAATTGAGCGATTACTATTAAGACAAGTTATTTCTACTGCATATTGTTATTAACTATATGTACTTTGCTAAAATTTTAGATAGTGAGGGATCCAGGTCAGCGCATTTAGACATTTTGTTGATTTGTTTATATGAATGTTAAGTATGTTAGCCTAATGAAAGTTTTTACAGACAGTTGAGTCATAGGTTCGATTTTTTACGCATAACTAAAGGCTGAAACTGCGATCTGGACCTTGCAAAGGAGCATTTATTGTCCTGACCCGAAATAGTGTTACCTCTAATTTATCCAGATTTGTACGGGTGTTCCACTTGTTTTTGTGTGTTTTCTAATCACTACGGTGCCTAACTACCCTATCCATGTATCTGTATAAATACAGACGTCCACTGCGTAAACGCATATTCACTGTTTAATATGATTTGTTACGTAAAGAATTAATAATCACCCAAAATGATTAGTGAAATATCAATGATGTAGCTAATTTCTGTAAAAAAAGTAAGATTAAGAATGTCTCGTAACTTCAGCCACAGGAATAACGAAAATTCGACCTGCAAAGGAAACACTCAGTTACTCCAAATGAATAAAAAAAGGTTGTACTTAGCTTGATTTTGTGGGAAGTCACGGTGTTCCGATAACGACACACAACCTCCTCTGTTTAGCAGATGACCTGGTTTGGCTTGAGTTTCCCCCGTGCGCGTTGTTCGTTTGTTGGATGATTCGATTCCTTGAAGATCCGATGCCGCAGATGCGTTTGGTTTGTTTCTTGAAGTGCTGGAAACGCTCAATAAACGATGTTTTCTTGAATGATTCTAATGAGAGACGAAGCTTGCATTGCCGTAGGAAGAAGACACGTCGGGTTTGTATCTTGAAGTTATGCACTGCTGAAATCACTCACTAAACGATGATACTAAGTCGCTTGAAGAATCTGTTGCTTTCGTCGTCGTTGACTTCTGATATGATACATTATTCGTTATTCTTCGGAAGACGTTGAAGAGTTCTTCTTAAACGCTGCCACCAATGAAAGGGCTGTTGCCTTATATAATAAGGCGCCCTATGAGGTTATGTTAGACTTGCGATAATCTTACGCTAAGTCGGTTGGTTATGCACTTCCATACTCATTGGAGTGTCTTGGGGTTTGAGGATAATTTACGAAGTCAGTATCTTCTTTCGATATGACGACGATGTGTTAAACTCATGATGATATCTTCTTTCTGATATGAGGTTTCTAGTAGAAAACACTGAGTACAAAAAATAGTTCTATTCTCTGAGATTACATGATGAAGATCAGAGGAAATTTGAGATGATGATGGCTAATTCAAATCTACATGATGAAGCTTAGGTAAAGATGTACAGGTCTTCTAATGACGATGGCTTGATCGCTTCTGCCAATGATGATGGCTAATTCAACTCTGACTGCCATCTCAGTTACAAATCATAAAGGAAGCAGACAGTAGCTCGAACATATGAACATACATACAGATGACACATAACAAATCACGTAGGCCGTTTGAATTATAGGTCGCGGTAGTTGTCTCAAGCAGGAAGCTTGGACTAATGTTTTCAAAACAAATGAAGGACCACAGGTGACGGCACGTCATCTTAGCCTACTTTATTGTATACGTCATCTTAGCATACTTTATTGTCTCTAGTCTGATCACATTCCTGCAAGCAATCTGGTTGACCTCATAGTTTTAGTTTTTTATATATATGGAATAACATTCCATATTTTTATTATGTAACACTTACATATACAGTCCACTAAGTCCATCTTTTTCGCCACAGCTTCTTTCCCTTCTTGGTCCTTCGAACCGGATGTTTAAATACTTCCGAATTAGTTATTCTGGATACTGGACACATTATTTTGGATCTTTGTAACTTGGAATCAGATCATTCTATATCACCATCATTTGTTGTTGGATTGTTTACAGTCCCTTTCCCTCAGTTAGGGTCATTTTATGCTGGCACATTGTTTTTTGAACTACCACACACACACACACACATACACACCACACGACAGCCTAAGATAAAGGGTCGACAACTAGGTGAGTGTCATTCCCCCTTTTTGAAGGTAGATGTGGTTCACATATAAGTATTGAGATGTAAAGAGACGATGTGTATTCTTCCATCCCATTGCAATTTGACTTTTGAATAAGAGTCTTGTAATACAGTATTGACCAGTATTATTTTTGTAGAACACAGATTGTTAACTTGAATATTTTTCTTTGTATCAGTGTTTTCGAGGAAGTGTTGTTACTTCGATATTATTGAGATTTATATTGTAATTGGTATTGTCAACTTTGTATGTTTTGTAAGGTGATTTTGCCTTAAAATTTTCACCATGGATGCAGACAATTGTAGTCATGGACTCATTTTGTATGAGGCTGCTATGAGTGGAATCGAACAACGTTTGAATGAGGTAAAACGTGTTGAACAGTTGTCTACAGCAGTAATTAAGCTGCGTTTAGGGTCCCTTCAGAAAGCAGCTAATTCACTACAGACAGCAGCTTCTGAATATTATAAGGAGATTAAGGGTCATGAATTAGTAAATGCGATAACGAGGACTAACGGTTAAAGTAGGTCTACACCTATGCACTTTTGTGTTGCGGGCTGTTATGGCATGGGACCGCAAGAAACCGCACGAAAGCACACCAAAAGCTTGCGACGCCGCTGGCAGTGGCTGGCGTGGACCGTTAAAGTCGCACGGTGCCACCAGGATTTTAAAACTTTTCAAATTTCTGCATGGCGTATGGCAGCGTGATGAAGTCGCACGAAACCATAAGCGGTGTGGCGTGGCGCTGCAACAAAAGAGGTAAGAACCTGCACGGTGCAGTGCCACACTGCACCACATGCGGTGTGGTGCGGGTTTGTACCTCCCGTGCGGGAGTGTTACTGTGTGATGTTATGGTGCCATGCAGTGCCCGTGAGGTGCCATTACGGCTCCTTCATGCACGATTAACAAATGGCGCACACATGTTGCAGGGCGTGCGGCATGCGTGCAGCGTGTTACAGCATCTCCCTAGGTCGATTGGATGGAAGGTTGCCGCACATTCTGGGGAGGATAAAAGGGGCCGGACAGACCAAGGGGGCAGCATTCGCGCTCTGACAGCCTGTCGACACGGATACCCAGCCACTCTCACCCAGCCACGCTCACCCAGCCAGGCTCCAGCCACGTGACACGAAGATACCTCTTTGCAAGACCACCCCCAGGCCTACCCAGCAGTCCCATGACATCCAGGACACCCAGGACACTCAGGACATCCAGCCTGCACAACGGGAGGAGACGTCTGAGCACGACCACGATGAAGAGCTTCCTGTTGAGCCGACCCTTTCACTTGTGGAAACCAAGGACACCGCAGGCCCGAGTGGTATCGTAGTGCAGCCGAAGAAACCTATACCGCCCCAGCAAGAAGGACATACAAGACTACCCGTTCACGCCAGAGGACAAGGAGATCATCGTCGATTTCGTCAAGTCACACCCTACCTTGTATGACAAGCAGGACAGGCAATGGTCGAATCCGAGGAGGAAGGAGGAACTCTGGCATGAACTGGTAGCGAACTTCACCAATTGCACCTTCCAGGAAGTTTGGAAGTACTTCGAGGCTCGCTGTACTGACTTCGGGAAGATCGAGAAGAGGGAGTACAAGAGCAGGTCAGCTGCATGGAACAGGACACAATGGGAGGAGGAGGTGATGACTATGTGGGCATTCCTGGGAGGTCACATCGCCCATGAACCCACAGTAGCAAGCGATCGGTTCTCACCTGTATCGTCCCACAGAACTCATGCATAGGATTCCTCCACTGACATGTTGGGCCTGTCAGCAGCTTTGATCCAGTGGAGGAGGCGGCTGAAGCAGAAGAGATCGACTTGCCAGAGGAGCGACGGCTATCCGCCGACACAGTTGAGTCAACTGAAGGACTGCAGAGTCAACTGACCCAGATTATGACCAGCATCAACACACTGCAAGCACAGGACGCCCCCACGAGTTGAGAAAGAAACGCAGACAAAACCAGGAAATTCGACAGCTTCTGCACTGCAACCGATTCGGGGATCATCACACCAGTGGTTCGCATCTCAACCCCAACCTGTGTTCTTCTATGATCCCCTCCCTCAACAGCAGCCTCAGCAGCAGCAGGTCTCTCATCAGCAGGTCTATTCGACACAGGCGACACGGGTATCGACACCGTCATTCTTCCCCAGTGGACGGTCGACACCACTGAACTTCTCTCCAAGACCTTCAACTTCTTCGCTGTCGCCGCTAATCAACAGTCTCTTGGCAGACTTGTGGCCACCTACCCCAGGCGCCAGTATTTTGACCCCCAAACCTACTGCTGCAGAGGATCCCCCCAACTACGATTTGACCATCTCCCCAGGTGAAAAGGAGGACATTGACCCTGAATCAATGGAGTGATAGTCAACAATGTATAAATAAATGGAATTCTATTTTTTTAATAATAAATGATTTTTTAGTTATTTTCTTAATATTAAATGATTTTGTACATTTTATATCATTCATAATGTTTCTTTTTTTAATAAATATGTTGAAATACTGACTTGCATTTACATTTTCCTTATTGATGCTTAATTTATGTCATGACAATATATATGATGATATGATTGGGTGAAATGAAATTGAATAATGAAAAAGCATGGCCATAAAGAATAATAACGTGAAGAAATATAACAGGAAATCTAACATGAAATATGATATATGAAATATGAAATAAATAGAACTCGGAAAATAACTTTAAGTATAAAATGAAATGTAACATGAAATAAATATGGCCATCAAATGATATAAAACATACAATAATATAATATTGAGAATATGATCAAATGAACATGAACACATACAAATGATAATGAAACAATAATTAACATTGACTGGACATGGTTATTAACAGGGGAACAATGAAATATCAGTAACAGACTAAAGACATATTGACCTCAGTTGATAATATATGATATTTGCAGTTGAAAATGTTATGATATAAACCAAGTCCCAATTTAATTTTCTTACATTCTATGCTTTTTATGTTCATTTTCTTACATTCTGTGCTTTTCTTGTTTTTTTTACTTACATTCTATGCTTTTCATGTTCATTTTCTTACATTCTATGCGTTTCATGTTCATTTTCTTACTTTCTATGCTTTTCATGTTCATTTTCTTACATTCTATGCTTTTCATGTTCATTTTCTTACATTCTATGCTTTTCACGTTCATTTTCTTACATTCTATGCTTTTCATGTTTGTTTAGTATAAGTATTTGTTATGTCCGTCATTTGCTTCTCATTTGTCTCATTATTATGAATTATGTTATGATTACTTTCAGTTAATTATTTTCCAACATAATTTTTTATATGTACCAATCATCATTCCAATATTCTTTATTATATTAATATTGTTATTAGTTCTCAGGACAATACTAAAGTATGGGAGTATAAAACAATGAAAAATACATCATGATCTTTATTTACAATTATGTACATTGGTTGGGTTGTTTTATTACAGAGTTCTTTGGGTCCTCTAGTCGTCAGTAGCTGTCGTCCTTGAGGAAACACCATTCGCTCTTGCCATTCCACTGAGCCTGCATCCGATGAGTAGTACTGGGCCAGGTAATCTCTGATGGCCTTCGCTCGACGTGTGTAGTTCTGTCCCCTTCTTGCCATGAGTCGTTCCATGAGGTTCAGCAACTCCTGCCTCCAAGTACCTGGTATGACGTTATGGTGTTGGTCCTCATGATCGACGTCAGTGCCAGCACATGGGTAGCGTTGCAGTGCCAGGTTGTGCATGACACATGCGCACAAAGTTATCTTCTTGCACACCTGTTGCATTGTCGTCCCGAAGACTTGCTATCGCGATGTGCTTCCCATCCAGGGCTCCCACACAAATGAAGTAGTTCCACTTTGAGCCGAATCGTTTTGCTACATTGTTCCATTCTTCTGGTGTCTTGGGGCACTTCATCACTTCTGGTTTGTATGTGTCGATAATGGCTTGGCAGACTAATGGGATAAACCGGCATATGGAACTCTTGGTGACTCTGAAGCTGTATTGGAGGCTTGTATAGTCGTTCCCACTTGCCAGGTAGCGGACAGTGACCGCCAACTTGAGCCCACCTCTTGAGCAAGCCGCATTTTCGTGTCCTTCTCCTTCAAAATGGGTGTCAGCCTTTTGACCATCTCCTCGAACAATTTAGGGTAGATGCATAGAAAGTTCATGTGTCCTTTGCGGTCCTCCTTGTTCAGTTCTTGTAGTAGCTGGTCATAGTCTCCATGTAGTTGTCGCCGTGTCAGCCCCTCCTGAACCCAAATCCGCCCTGCCCTACCGTCTTTTCTGCGTAATTGTGCAGGTGGCTGTGGTACTGTAGTATGTCTTCTCAACCCGCCAATGACCTGGACTGCACAGAGACATAGGACAGCTACCAAAAATCTCTGGGTCTCCCAGGGTGAGAGGCTGTTGAGGTCCATTGCATGCTGGGTGGGGGTGGAATGAAGGATGTGCTTGGCAGGCCTCTATATATACCCAAGGTTCATATCCGGCATGGTGTGGCACGATGCATGTGCAACAATCATGCACCGTTCCACGTTGTGTCTTGTGCAGATGTGCGCGCACTCTGCAACAACACCGCAAGCCACCCACAACACACCGCTACACGGAGTAACAAAGCCGCAAGAGTGCGTGCCCTGGCATAGCAACAGCCACCATAAAACCGCACCAATGCCGTAACACTCAGCTAGACACCGCAACATCACCGCAACAACACGCAGTAACATGCCCGTAACACACCACATGGGTCTGCACCATACCGCCCAATAATGGTAATTTTTTCTCCCCACCGCGTCAATTTCCATGTGGTTTCTTGCGGTTCCATGCCGTAGCAGCCCGCAACACAAAAGTGCTTAGGTGTAAACCTACCTTTACCTCTCTAGCGTGGACAACGAAATCACCAAATTCACTGATCGGTTAGCAGCACCTACACCTGCGCCCACCCCAGCTCCCGCGCCCACACCTGTTAATCCAACACCTGCAGTACCTGCTACCCCTAGTTTCCTCAATTTACGATACCTACTTTTGATGGCAAAATTGAGCTATCCTTTTTGGACTGTTTTTAAAGCAGTTATTCATGATAGGCAGGACATGAATGATGTTATCAAGTTTACCATGCTGACTAGTTATCTAGCACGCGAAACCGTTGAGGGTTTAGCTATAACTCCAGCAAATTATACTGCAGCGATAAACCTACTGAAAACTCATTTTTCCAATGTTGGGAAATAAGAAGAGAACTTCAAGAAATCGGCTATTAAGTTTACCGCACCCTGAGCATGATGCAGAGCAACTGATGGATTTTCTTATGAAATGGAATAGCATTGTTCATTAGTTAGGTGCTTTACCAGGTATTATGAGCGGCGATTCTAATGAGAAAGCAATTATCAAGCGGTGTTTATCCAAGGAAACATTGCAAGCCTTGTATCAGAGATATGATACTTATGAACTCAGTGTAGATCAACTGAGAAAGGGCACTGAGAAATTAATTGAGCGTTTAAGTAGGAGTAATATGCATAACCCCACGCCATCACCATCCAACCCAGTTAAGAGTGGCAAGGATCGTAACACAAGTAAGAAAAACGAGCATCAAGCTAATTCGCCTAGTAGTGCTTTCAGAACTAATGTTAAAAATACCCCTAAGAAAATAACTTTTTCTCGTTTTTGTCAAGGTGAACACAGCGATAAGGTCTACACGAAATACAATACTTTAGAGACTAGAAGAGCTCGTATTTATGAATTACAACTATGCTTTGGTTGTTTAAGAAAGGGTCATCGTTTATTTGAATGTAACGGTAAGACACCTTGTTTCAACTGTAATGGTAAACATCATACATTCTAATGTGCTAGACTATTACCTAATTCTACGAGCGTTAATGTAAATTCGTCTCGGCAACCTTCTAGCACCAAATCAGGTCATAGTAGAGTTGATAATAAGCCTATAGAAACTGCTCAATCGCAGCCTAGTTTCAGTACTAGTCAGAAATCAGTGGCTACGAATAATCAGAGTAATTCTCAGAATAATATTAACAGTAATCAAGTAGCTGTGAAAAATGTCGCATCTCTTCGACCGACAGCGTTACCGACAGCCACGCTTCTCTTGAGTAATGATGGGAATCAGATCCCGGTTCGAGCTTTTTGGAGATAATGTTGAAACCAAAATGTTTGATGTAGTAAGAGTAATGGTTCGAGCAGGTACTAAACGTATCACATTAAATGCTGTTGTTTGTAATCATGTTTACACTTCCATACACACACCTGGTCTACACAACGTGTATCTGCGATTGCAAAGAACGAGGTGTTAAACTGGCAGATAAGAATATTGAATCAGATACCCTCAGTGATATAGGTTTGATTACTGGTGCTGATTATTATAATGCATTTGTGTATTGTCACTATAAATATGATGACATATGTTTGCGTGGTAGCACCGCCGGTGCTGTTATTTTTGGTCCTTTACCAAATTGGGCTTGTAATGTTATCAGTGATGATGAAAATGTAAGGTCTGTAATAAGTACACAGAGTTTAGTTGGCTCGAGAGTCACTGCTTCTGTAAATCCTCTTGACGGTGAGGATATTTCTAGACTGTGGTCATTAGATACGATTGGCATCGGGAAGGATGCACGATCCTATAACGATCAAGCAGCGATCGAACATTTCAATGAGACTATTGTAAAGACTGATAACTAATATACAATTGATTTGCCATTTAAGAGTGATGCCCGACCCCCTACGGGTTATAGAAAAGCCTTAGGTCAATTATATTCACTTAAGAGAACCTTTCAGTCTAAAGCCCCGCACACACTATGCATCATGATGCTCGCAGTGTAAGATGGATGCGTTGAAAAACGGCTTTTTCAACACGAGGCTGCATCACCAACGGGTTGTTGGGCCCGAGCCATTTCATTGCGCAGCTTAGTGTTGCACCAACGTTCAGAGGGGAAGGATGTCCGCTCACCACCACCCGCCAAACCCTTTGAGAGGACAAGGACTAACACTACATTTTATTAAATTACTGAAGGAACATCCATCTGTTTGGAACATCAAATGCAAGCATTACCAGATGAGAAAAATCAGGAGTGCAAGCTTGGAAACCATAAAATCAGAGTTATCGAGTTTTGTAAACTGTACATTGCGGAATGAAGACATTACTAAAAAGCTGCACGCCCTGAAGACACAATTCTACAGGGAAATGTCTGCAATCAAAGCATCACAGAAGTCTGGAGCTCCGAAGTTATGGTGTTTTGATGAGCTGCGTTTCCTGTAATAAAAAAATATTAGTGTACTTTGTACCTATATTTGAACCTTACTTTCAAATAATCCTCCCTAAGGACATTATAGATGGCTTCACAGGTTTTGGGGATGATTAGACTGAGGCTCTGTTTTGAAATCCTGGTTGATTATTGGAGGCTTGCATACGATCCTCCAGCTGCAAGAACAAGCTCCTGGTGATATGCTGTCTCGAAAGCTGGTGTCCTGCTTACAAATATATGGTTCAATTTTTTCCAACAATTTATAAAATGCAGGGATTGGCATTCTTGTGTAATTTTCAGTCTTGGATTTTCGACTTGTAGCTCCAAAAATATTTCATTGAAGCTTCCCTTGAGAGGTCGCCGAGAAAGCCAATGCTTACACCACAAGGTTCTATGTTTCTTCCTCAAAAGTTTCTTTTTTGCAGCGCAGAGCAACTATACCCCACAGTAGAGTCTCCTGGCAAAGTACATCATCGGCAGGCATCCTGATTTGATGAAAGCTGAACTACAACTGAGCAGCTCGCACGCGAAAACAAGTGAGCAGTGTTGCAGTATAGTTTGGCCGCTATTAATTTTTTTCAACACCACTACTGCATCACATGGCTGATACGTGATGGCATAGTGTGTACCAGGCTTAACCAGTAATGTTTGATCAATATCAGTCTGTTTTAGATGAGTATGTTAAGTCAGGATTTATTGAGGAGGTAAAGTTAGAAGATAACTCCTTTGATCCAGTTGATGGCATTAATCATTATTTACCTCACCACCCAGTTTTTAAGGAATCTGCTACGACTCCAGTTAGGATAGTTTTCAATGCAAGTAGTAAGGAGTCACGCCATGCAATGTCCCTCAATGATTGTTTACATGCGGGACCTAATCTGGCAACGAAATTGACAGATATGCTGCTGGAATTTCGTCAGAACAAATATGCTGTAGTAGCAGACATAAGTAAAGCTCTCCTTAGAACAGGAATTAATGAAAATCACAGAGATTTCACAAGATTCTTACGGTTTGCTGATAGAGATTTTAAGCATGCGTATGTTGTTAGCAGTAAGCACACAAGTCACTTGCTAATTAGTAAGTCTCGAGTAGCCACGAGCCCCTCACTCACTATTCCCTGTCAAGAATTACTTGCTCTGACTATAGGCATGCACCTAGCTGTTCATTTGTTAGAGATTTTTGGGGATAAATTTTCAGATTGTACTGTCCTGTTTGGAGTGACTCCCAAGTATCTTTAAGTTGGTCATTTTATGAAAGATCTAAAGAAGTGTTTGTAATCAACAGAGTAAAGGAAATCAAGGATTTGAAGTCCAGTCATAACATCAGGTGTTATATGTCAAGAGCGGGGATAATCCTGCTGATTTAGTTACACGAGGTATTTCAAAGTCTCTTTTGAGTAAATTAGGTTTGTAGTTTCATAGCCCGACCTGGATTATTGACAAAAATAAGTTTCCAGAACAAGAGGATGTAGTTTACATAGATTCTGTTAATGTAAATGAAATATTGTAGAACCAGTTTTGAGAAACCCTAATGATGATGTACTTGTATTTAATTGTTCTGAGTTCTCCTCATTGAAACACGCATTAAGGATTGTAGGTAGATTGATCTTGTTTGGGAAAAGAATATTTCCTGATAAATTCAAGGAAAGTAATAATTTACTTGTTTTAATCAAAATCATGCAGCGTCAAGCTTTTCCAACGCTATATTATGCGTTGACTAATGAGTTACAAACCAGTTTTAGTGTTCCCTCTGAGTTAATTAAGGAATCTTATCAGACAATTAGGACTTTATGTTGATGAAAGTGGTGTCATTCGGTGCTAAGGAAGACTTCTTAATGCAGAATTGCCAGAATTCGCTAAGCATCCAGTATATGTCGCCAGTTGACACCCCTTATGGCAACAACTTATAGTGTCTCATTATCACGTACTCAACTTGCACTGCAACACGAATACACTTGTGGTTATATTGAGACAACAGTTTTGGGCTGGAAAAATGAGAAAGCACAAAATCAACCTCTAAGTCTGCCTGGATTTCCCCCCATTACCACCCAAACGAGTTAAGCATCAAGTCCCTTTTTCCTGTGTTGGCATCGACTAGACGGGGAACATTAATGTGTCTGAAAATGAAGCTGAGAACGAGAAGGCGTATGTCTTGTTTACATGTGCTGCGTCAAGAGCAGTTGCCCTATGTGTGTGCAGATCCATGAATGCACAAGAATTCCTCTGTTTTTAGACAATTTGCAGTAAGACACAGACTTCCGAAAGTTTAATAAGTGATAATGCGCCAAACTTCATTGCAACCAGTAAGTTTCTAAGAGATATCAGCGAAGAGCCCGAATGAGGAATTATCTGACGGATCATAATTTAGAATGGAAGTTCATAACACCCCGATCACCATGAAAAGGCGGCTTTAACGAGAGACTGATCGGAGTGGTGAAATCGTGCTTACAAAGGGCCCTGTACAGAAAAAGTCTCTTTTATAGAACTCAATACCATCGTCGCTGAAGCCGAGAACATCATCAATAACAGGCCACTAACATATGTCAACGAAGATAACGCCGACGTCGCGCTCACCCCTGCCAGACTCTTATACGGCAGAACTATTATTATAGCTCCTTCTTTGAAAAAGTTCGTCGACGTACCTTTCAATGAGAACGTCGAATTAAAGGAGAACTATGCAAGACTGTGTAAGACGATAAGAAAGTTTGAGAAATCGTGGCTAATTGACTATTTGTCTTCTCTTAGAAAGAGGTACAGAAACATCGAGTCTTCAAACATCTGTCCATTAAACATAGGAGATTTGGTCCTTGTAGTAAATGATAATTGTAAAAGATACAAGTACCCTTTGGGAATCATCAAGAAACTCCACGCAGGTCCTGATAATGTTTTAAGGACAGTCGAGATAAAAACAGCAAGTGGAAATTTTACGAGACCATTGAATTAAGTCATTCCACTCGAATGTAGTGTCAGAGAGGAATCATCAACAGAAAGCGGACAGAACGAAGTAGGCGAGACCAGCGAGGCCTTAAACGAGGCTAGCCATATAAACAAAACAACAAAGAAGACGATAGAGAGCCGATACCAAGGACGTCGGAGACGGCCTAGAGACTGTTGCGGAGGATGACTCTACGACCTCAACAGGTTTCCCACCACTACATAGAGTGATATCTGATCGTCGGCCCATGAGAACTGCTGCTAAGGCCGACAACAAAGAAAACAGTTGATTCGAGAAGGAGCTTTATAAGGACAATATACATGTGTTGTATAAATTTTTGGTGGGGAAGGGTGTGAGGAATTCCTCTCACAACGATTTTATTTTCTAATGTTTTGTGTATTCACTTGTTTCTGTGCTATTTGTCTTTTATTATAGTTATTAGTGTCTGTCTCATAAGAAATTATTGATTGATTTTCACTGCGTATTGCCGTCTGTCAGGTAACCGACAGACAGGAACTATGTTATTGTATTAGTATTCATGTGAAAACCAAATATATTTGCATGCCCATATATTTTGTAAAATATGTACGTCTATATTGCATGACATAATAAGGGTGAAAGAACCACATCTACTCGAGAATGACACACTTTACATTATTTTATCTGATTTTGCTATGTTCTAGTGCGTAGTATCTGTGGTGCGGTTAGCACCATAAAGATGGTTTTACACAAAGACGAAGTCTTTTGACATAAACGTCAGTAGACGTTTTAGTAACGAAGTATAATTACTGTTTTAGTTATGATCATTCATTTGTCCTTATGAAATTGCTCTTGGTGAGTGTATTGCGCATATCAAGTATGGTAGGAGTTGAAGGTGTTATTGGGTCTTGTTTGTGCCTCTCGCCAGAGAAGCCATTAGGAGAGGTCAAGAGATCGGGAGGGGAAAGTAAGGGTAGTAGTTCGCCCCTCTCATCGCTCCTTTGCGTGCCCCTCTAGGGGTGTATATGCGTATGTGCATAGTACACTGTATGGGCGTGATATCGACCAAAATTGTACTGACACACACCACCAATTAATTCACTACATTTAATAAATATGTTGAAGTTGCACACTATTATATTTGGAATTTATTTTTGACAACGAACTTGATAATTATTGTTAAGTTTTTTATGTTCATTAAAACCTTGTAAGTCAGTTCTGCATTCGTGGTAATTGTATAACTTGTCTTCCCCAACAAAACCCGAATGCAGGACGGAACGAAGAGCTTCTTGGCTCAACTCTTGAGGTGACCTTTCATCTAGTGTTGTGTAGTGATGTGTGTGTGGATTTAGAAAGGTCGATTGCCCTGATTCCTTGAATTTCGTCGTAATTTGTTTCATTTGAGTGCCATTGAGTTATAATTCCAATTGAGTGGTTAATTTCATTTGTCATTATATGTTGCTCTTTGATATGTTTAACTTTTAGTTATTAAATTAATTTTAACTGTAAATTTATCAAATTCGTTTCAATATCCCTCGATTTTATTTAATTTTTCCTGTGTTTCAGTTTTATGAATGGTGAATATAAATTGATCTGATAAACCTTTATTGTGTTCATACTTTAAGGTTATGCAAATAACTTTTAGAAACGAGATAACACAGCGGTCCTCTAAGATCTGAAAATCAACTCGCAACATTTTGAGAGAGAGAGAGAGAGAGAGGCGTGTACCTCTCGTCGTATCTCGTATAGCAATTTATGATCTGAGTTCATGCCTACAAGGACTGCTCAGTAAGTGAAAGTACTTAATTGTGGAATAATTCATTAATGATATTGGTGTGTTATCCTCGTTGATAATGAATTGGGTTGAGAGATATCTCCCCGTAATTTAGAAACCGCAAAGGGAGTTTTGTGGAATTGTTACGTAAGGCTTTTAGCAGTTTTTGACCAAGTAACAACGTTAAGCATATACAGTCCACTAAGTCCATTTTTTTCGCCACGCATGGTATATCAACATGTAGAATTTCTGTTTTCAAATAAAACTTCTTGTTTTCTAATATCACTGGTATTTCCATTACGTACTCCTTTTGACTTATAAGATGTCTCACCGAAACGAAACACTTCATTAGACTCTGTCATAGTATCGTTCATTCTCATCAACTCTTCCAATCCTTCATTCTCATCAACTCTTCCTGACTCAAACTCATGGCAAAGCATGCTCGTCACAATTCCCCACAAACTGTCGATTTACATCCTGTGTCTAAAATTGCATCAACCACTTCCTACGACTCTTCCTCTATTTTATTAATTTCTCCTATATAAACTACTACTTCTCCTAGCCCAGTCTCTGTTTTCTGCTTATTTTCTTCATTTTGTTTCTGTTTTCTTTCTATTATGAAAATTCTGAAGACACTCCCTAGCCCAATGCCAATCCGAGCTGCATATTGCACATAATGTTACTTTCCTTTCTTTGTTTATAGGATTTCTTCCACCCCTACCTGTTTCATCTTCCCCGATATCTCGGGTTTTCCCTCCCTCTCCCAGAACTCATTTGTTTTACATTTTCCATGAGATTAGCTTGTTCCAATACATGAAAACCCTTGACTTCTCCTTCAAGCGTGCTTTTCCCCATTGCTCTGTCACATTCTGATGCTGCCTTTTCGTATCTAATTAAAAAGTCCCTCATCTTTTCACTCGATTCTCTTCTCATTTGAATATAGTTTTTCATTCTACTGTACTTCTCCATTAGCGCGTCTTTTAGATAGGCTTCATCTAAGTTTGGATAGGATTATCTTTGGTCCCTCTATACTCTTCAGTTCATCTCTATCTATTCCTTCCACTACTTCTTGGGCTTGACCTTTTAAGCTCATTCTTATCTCTATTGCCAGGTATTTTGTATCTTCTCCAAACAACAATAGCCAATCTTCGACTTGACCTCTCTATCCTTTGTACTCTTCTTGTATCCCACTAAATCTTGGATATTCCCTTCTCTATCTAATCTCCCTTTGTTCACTGTCTGATCCAACCATCTTTGATCAACCACGCTCTGCTACAGGTTTGAATATTTTCCTAGCTTAATCTTTCCTTTCGAACACAAATGTACGATCTACCCACCTGTTCACGTTCCCAGTATACTCCAGCTTACACCTTTGAGCACCACAACAAGACTTACAACCCAAAAACTCTTATCTGACAGAGAGCTCTCTCCAACCAACCAAATAACCCTCGCACGTGTCTCCTTCTCCACTCTGTTATTCTTTACATTCACCCGATGCCGCCGCCGTCTTGTCTTCTATGACGTCACATCCTATGAAGTCACAACACAACTTAAATACATCAATAGACACCTTCTAAAATCAACCATCTGCTTCCTATACATTGGACATCCACCATATTTCAACAATGCAGAAAAAACAATAACAATGAAATAACTGGCTAAATTATATATAATCAGATGACAGCTCCTCTGGACAATTAACATCAGGCACATGCGATACAGTAAAGGCAGGGGTGGTCAGACAGCCAGTCAATGCCATGATTGTAAAAGTCATTGCAGTCACCGTAGAAGCAGTAACAGGAGCCAACTTAATAGAAGAGAGGTGATGAGTATAGCTGAGATACTGTACTCTTCTGATTGACCCAGGGAAGGCCATAACTTCCTGAGTCTCTCAGCCTTCATCACACCTGAAAATGCAGTTACGTTAGTTAGTGGCACCTTCTTCCTTCTGACATGAGACCAAGTGTCTGCCAGAGGAACCCTCTTCATCAGACTGAAAAGAGGTCTCCAAGGAAGTGCCAACTAACATGGCTACTTATCAAAAGGAATAAAAGTACCGAAGACCACCTTAGGTGTCACCAATGACACAAGGAAGAACTTCCCTCTTTTCTTTGCTATAAACATCACTCAGAATAAGGCCTATCTCCATTTCTGAAATGTTTCTTGAGTACCCACCTCCATGAAGGAGAGAAACCTTTTACGAGGCCTGTCCTTACATGGACAGTGCCACATATTGAAAGGCTTCCTTGGGATGGAAGAAGTCTAAGTGATTTGTGGATTTGGCTCATTATGATATTTCAGACAAACTACTATGAGATTCAGGGCCTCTGTAACACAGTTTTTTGGACTTTGCTCCTTATCAAAGCATCAGATGTAGCTGAAAGTTAACATATGTATATTTTACAACCACACACAAATTTTGGCAGCATTATCAATGACCTAAACCTGATAGTTTTAATTTTTATAGAGTAAAAATTATCCAGCCGACGCCATGGCCAATAATTACGAGCCAAGAGTTGAAAAACATCCATTACGTAAGCAAGGTAAACAACATTTGACGAAATGTTGTCCCGCCCATCCACCAGAAAGAAACTCATTCACCTTATTCCATCGGCTCTGAAACCCATAGCAATCAAGAATGGCTAACAGGATTTGGAATTTTACCTGTGGTTGCAAAACTGCATTTGTCTTACGACTTGCAACTTTTTACAGTCAAGAGAAAGCCCGTGGCCATGACAAAGACTTTATGAATGGCGGAACAATACATAAATGTGGGTGGGGTATCTGTGCTAGCGTAGTAATACTACTGTAGTAGTAGCAGTAATATACATGAATTAAACTTTTAGGCCAAGTGCTGGGATCCTTGAGGATCATTTAGCACTTCTTGCAACTACTCGAGGAATGAGTTTTTATAGCCAGAAGTTAAATTTTCTAATCCAACAATGCCCATGATAGCCTTCAGTGTTATCCTGAATTATAACGAGGCCAAAGTGGGTGGAGCCTCATGAAGTCATCATTCTGACGATAATTATTGGTGAAGGTTCAAAGCCAAAATGCGGTAACGGCTATTTTCTTTTTCGGTAAATAGGTAGATGGCCAAAAAATAAAAATTGCTTGACATTGGATATAGCAGTTATCAAATCAAGCTTGTCTACTATGTTTTTGAAAATTACCAACTATTCCCTACATCTTGTCAATCTGATTGTGACCTATAAAGTAGATTATAATTTCTTAGGACACTTATTTTGGGAGTTAGACTAATAATCGAAGTGTTTTCGTATTAATTAACATATTTTGTTGGTTTGTTCATTATGACAATTATCAGTGGAGAGGATTCAGAGTTCGTAAAGGTGTACTGCTTTGCTTGTATTTAAATTTTTGTCATTGTTGTCAGAGGTATAGCCTTCGTTACATATAGCCAATCATCCATCGAGAAAGAGGGAAGAAATGCTGTCATAAGTTACGTAACGAGTGCGTTCGAAACCTTATCTCTGAGTAAGTTGGCCCATCTTCAAAAAAGTCACTTTTACTTTATAAGTACCAAATTGATTCAACCTGCGTAATGCAGAATACAGTCAAAATTTATGTGTAGATATAATGTGTATTCTGAATAAGCGTTATATCTATGAAATGCATAGATAAAAAGTTATTGCCAAAAAACCGTGTTACAGAAGCCCTGAATCTCATAGTAGAAACACATGACAAAAGACAAGAAATACTCAAGTAACAAAGTTAATTTGCAAGAAAATACATTGGTACCTCGTTTGTCGAACGCTAAAGTCGAACTTTCCGTTTTTTGAACAAAAGTTTTGAGAAAATTTTGTATCGTTTGTTGAACAAATGCTCATACTTCGAACTGACTGATAATCTAGTTTATACTTGTATTTGATGGCCTACTGGGTCTTACAAGTTAAATTGTATCAATTTTTTTTATTTATAATATACAGGCAGTCACCGGGTTATGACGGGTTCTGCTTATGACATTCCAAGGTTAAGGCGCTTTTCAATTATATTCATCAGAAACTATTTCCAGGGTTACGAAGCATGTTCCAGGGTAACGCTGCCTAAAACGCTGGTCTGGCAGAAAAAATATGACACCAAAAATGCAAAATAATCAATATTTGAAGGTGATGAAAAATGCAATAAGAATGCAGTTTACATTGTTTTGAATGCACCCAAAGCATTAAAAGTAAGGTTTTCTTAGGATTTTGACGATGTTCTGACGTGTGGCGATTTTCGGCTTACGACGCGTCTCAAGAATGGAATCCCCGTTGTAACCCGGGGACTGCCTGTATAGTTTAATGATAACCATATTCGACAAAGTTTAAAGCTTTTAATATAAAAACTAGCTTTCAGTATAAAATTTAGCATAAAAGATGTATAAAATCGTACGTAACTGCAGTGACGTCCAGCTGACTTGAGACTGAACGAGGGAGCGTTGATATGTTGGGGAGAGTAGGAAAAGAGAGAGTTAAAATATTACTGCATGTATGTAAAAGCAATAACAATTCACATAAAAAAAGGAATTTCACAATAAATTTAACGTGATAAAATACAAAAACAATCAAATGCAATACAGAAAAAAAGAAAAAAAAGTCTAAATTGAGCCAGTGTTCGGCGAGTGAGACGGTCCAGTTGAACAATATTAATGAAATAATAAATGAAAGAACAAAGATTTTCACAATAAAATTTAGCATAAATGATTAACAAAATCATTCGTCATTGCAGTGAGGTAGAGGGAGAGAGCGTTTATATTTTTGAGGAATAATGGATGAATGATTTTAAGTTATTGTATGTCGTGGTATTGGTGAGGAGAGAAGAGACAGTAAATTCTTTACTATAAAATGTACATAAAAGCAGTACCAATTCACATAAAAAATATAATGTTATTTCACAGTAAATTTAACATAATGACAAAACATGAAAACAATAAAATGCAATCGTTAAAAAAAAAAAGCTTGCTCAAGTCTGTGTTCAGTACACCGAGTGTGAGACAATAGAAGAGAAAGAGAGAGAGGAGAGGACAGGGAAGAAGGGCTCTGCTTCTCACTGACTTATCAGGTGGGCTGGGATGATTATCCGCCCATTTCTTCACTTACACTCAATCGGTCCAGATCACTTATATTTTTGTTACGATTGCTTTTTACGATTTTTTACTAATGTAAAAGTAACTCGGCTCTGTAATAAATAATCTGGCCTGCTTCAGTTTCTGCATGCCTTCAATTGTTTGTTTAAACGGCTTCCTGTGGAAATTTATTTCATCTTCCTTTCCATTTCTTGCATTCTTGACTTATTACTTATTTGTTTGCAAAATCCTCATGTTTATTTTAAAAGTCTGCCATTTGCCAACAGTAAGTTGATGTAATGTGGCATAATTAATCTCTTTCGTGCACTTAGGATCGAATTGTAAACTCTCTCTCTCAACCAATTCGGTTTGCTCAAATGGTTTTCCCGTCTCTCCTCCCTCCATCCCCCAGCCGGCCGACGCCATTTCTACCAAACAGTTCGTAAATCGTACACAGAAGAAATAAAATTTCGAAAATTTTACTTCATATAACGTAATGTTTCATTACTTTACACTCTTAATTTAACTTCCGAACACATTAATAACAGAAAAAAGGTGAAAAGGGGGACTTTTTGGGTTGGCTGGAACGAATGATCCTGATTATCTTTATTTCTTATAGGGATATTTGTCTCATATTTCGAACAAATCGTACTCCGAACAGCCTTCTGGAACGTATTAAGTTCTAAGTACGAGGTTACTCCTGTATAGCATAAGGCAGGGACAGAGTCGATGGTGACCAAAAGCAAAGGGGAGTGCTGACCAAAAAGTGGGCTGGCGATAATGAACTACCTTGTCAGGAAGTATACCAGCTGTTTCCGCTTTCATGAGTAAAGCATGAAGGTCTGTATTTGTGCAGGACCAAATAAAAATGATCAAGTATCTCCTGCCAGTAGCACTTCAATACAAATGTGGAAAACTGAAATGCAAGGTAATTTTCTGAAATGAAAATGCTTTACCTTTGCAGCCTGCTCTAGATCCTGTTCTAGAGTAACATCAACTGGGGTGAACTCTGCAACTGTGGCTGTAGTAGTAGGCAGGCTGAGTGCCAAAGCTGTTTCTTGAATAGATGACAAGACGTTCTAAAATCGACGTATAGCAAGACTGAGTTGACCCAAAAGAGATTCTACTGGTAGGTCTAATAACTTTCCTATTGTATCCACTGTCCTTGCTTGTAGACTTAACCCAGCTACTATACTCTGAAATGATGAAATGATAAAAATTACAAATGTTTAATAATTTTGTATTTTTCATAACTAACAAACCTGAGATCTTAAGATTAGGAAATCCTGTAGAATTAATAAAAAATTTATGTGATCCAGGGACTATTGGCATCTGTACCTGGTCACGGGGTATTGGTATCTCCCACAATGCCCTGGTTATCAATTACTCTTCCAACTCAGTTTAGACTGTTAGAGGGGTGGTTCAAGGTGGACCTTAATGTGTTAAGACCTCAGGTTTGTTAGTTATGAAAAATACAAATTGATTACAGATTTGTCATTTGTTCATATACGAAACAAACCTTCGGTCTTAACATTAGGATAGATTTACTTATTGGTGAGAGGTAAGTATCTTTAACTAACTGGGAGTTTGCCACCTTTAATTAACCCATTTCCAAATAACCATATTCTAAGACAATGGACTACATCCTCAGAACCAAGTATATATGAGAATCTATTGGCTTCCCTCTTTGGGTATTTTATACAATATCATAGCTAATTGCATTTATGGAAGATGGAGAGCTATCTGTTCTCGTAAGAAAACTCACGTCCCTGTACGATGTGGATTTCTTATCACTCCACTCTCTCCCTGCTACCGAGAGGGGTCTGTTGCTACTGAAAAGCGTCCTTTGCTATTGATCACCTTAACAGCATGGCTGTCTCACTCATCTATATCTAGTCGCCAAGGGTACTGGATGAACTATGCTACTTGTTTAGCAGCCACCACCGGACCCAAGTAAAAAGTGTCCTTATTTATTTATTTGTTTATTCATTTATTTATTTATAAATTTTTATTAATTAATTTATATATTTATTTATTTTTATTTATTTATTTATTTATTCATTTTTATTGATTTATTTATCTCTTTATCAAATTTAATTTATTAATTTATCTTATTGATATATTTATTAATTTTTATATAGTTTTATTTTTATCTTTATTTATTTAGTTATTTACTTACTTGTTTATTTATTCATTTATTTATTTATCTTTATTTATTTATTAATTATTTATTTGTGTATTTATTTATTTATACATTTTATTTAATATTTATTTATTTGTGTTTATTTATTTTACTTATTTATTACTTGTTTATATATTTATTTATTTATTGTCATATATTTTCTATCTTTATTAATTTTTAATTGCTTTTTTATTTATTTATATATTTTTACTTATTTATTTTTATCTATTTATTTATTTATTCATTTTCATTCATTTATTTATTTTTATTTCTTATTTATCTGTTTTTATTTTTCTACTTGCTTTTTTATTTTAATTTAATAATTTACTTTCATTTATTTATCTATATTTTTTATTTATTTTTCTTATGTATTTATTTTTATTTATTTATTTACATTAAATTATTTTC